>NC_063172.1:58556252-58881964 GCF_023159225.1 Perognathus longimembris pacificus
GGAAGGAGGAAGAGGAAGTAGGCCTGGGATAAAGGAAAAGTCAGACTACAGATACCAACCCAGCAGAGCGCTCTGGAGAGAGTGTGCCCCTCCCCCTTAGTGTTCTGTGCTGGGCAGAAATATCTAGACCTTTTGCTCCTGACTGGTCTGATTTGGGCACAAGGCGGTCCTCTGGCTGAGGGGCAACAGTTCCCTCTTTGATGAGGACTCTGGGAGGAGCAAATAGGCATTTTCACTGTTCTTAACCATTACAAGCCAGGGACTGCCAAAAAGAAACAAAGAAAGTCTTCAACTTGCAGTACAATGATTTCTTTGATAATGGCTGGAGGGAAGCTGAGATGAGACAGATTCTAGTCTCTACCTGAGCTCATGAAGCGGTACAACCGTCACTCACGATTTTCTTAGGCACTTTCAGAGAGAAGTGACATCCTGCCCGTGTTTGCCCTTGAACCCTGCTCTCCGCCCTCCACATGGATTAACATGTATGTGCCTCCGTGTCTGAGGGTTCTGCATGTGTGCATTTTGCATTCATGTATTTAACCAACCACTGAGTGAATACATTCGGGACTTCACACACATAGGCTTTCTGATCACCATTTCTGAAGCAACGTAGTATAACAATTCTTTCTGTAACATTTGCATTGTATTGGGTTTCATAAGCAAAAATGATTTGCAGTCTGCAGAGGGGAGATGTGGAAGTTACATAGACATTTGACATCATTTTGTAGAGGAAATTTGAGTAGTCATGAATTCTGATATTTGTGGCGGGAGTCCTGGCACCAATCCCACAGGGACACGTAGGGATTCCTCTCGGTGTCACTGTGTGTTACCTTTTGAAATTCAGTGAATTGTTGCCAGACTCTTGAATCACCCGTAGTAGTGGGGTACCATCCCCTTATGGGAAGGCCTGTGATGTTCTCAGAGGTCATATTGCTGGCTCAAACTTTATTCCAGTCTACCTGAGACGGATCTGGCCTTTCTGCTTGCTTTACATGAGGCCCCAGCTCACCAAAAATCCCAACACCTGATTACAGTTGTAAGCTGTCCACTGAACATGCAAGACCCATGCACGGAAATCAGTACTCAGGTGACCTTCTGCCTCCCACCATGTTTTCACATTTGCTCGGGGACCTTTTCCCTGTTCCTACGCATGAAGTCCTGTAGAGTTCACAACTTTCCTATACTTTGGTTACTAAAAATCTCCTTTCAAGTTGAGCACCAGTAGTTCATGCCTATAATCAGGCTACTCAGGAGTTTGAGATCTGAGGATCACAGTTCAAAGCCAGCCTGGGTAGGAAAGTCTGTGAGACTTTTATCTCCAATTAGCCATCAAAAAGCTTGAAGTGTAGATGGTACTCAAGTGATAAAATGCTAGCCTGGAGCAAAAAGAGTAGGGACAGTGCTTAGGCACTACGTTTAAGCCTCAAGACTGGCACACATGGGTGTGCATGCAAACACACACACATGAACACTCACACATGCACACAATTCCAAGTCATAAGGCACAGTTATAATTAGGTAGTTTAATTAGTTAAATATCTAGCCCAAGTAGAAGTCGAATTGTAATCTTGATTTAAAATGGAATTCCTGTATCTTCACCTTGATCTCTGAGGAACACGGAGAGAGAGAGAGAGAGAGAGAGAGAGAGAGAGAGAGAGAGAGAGAGAGAGAGAGAGAGAGAGAGAGAGGAGAGAGGAGAGAGAATGATCAGCCTCTTTTCCCATTTCCACTGCTACTACCCATCTCTTCTCTAGCCAAAAGCCATATCTGGCTCCTTCTGAACTAGAGCAAGGCAGAGTGAGGAGATGCAAGGAAAACAGGAAAGCTGGACTTGACAGTTTTGCAGGTGCATTCTGCAGACATGAAAAGTATTTTAAAAGAGCACCGGTGGCTCTCTGGGAGGCTGAGATCTGATGAATGCAATTCAAAGCCAGACTGGGCATCAAAGTCCATGAGATTCTTATTTCCAATTAAACAGCAAAGAAAATCCATAAGTAGAGCTGTGGTTCAAGTGGTAGAATGCCAGCCTTGAGCAAAACCCTTAGGGATAGTACCCAGGCCCTGAGTTCAACCCCAGTACTGGTACAAAAATTGTTTTAAAATATTTTTTAAACATTGAGATATAGTAACATACCATAAAAGCCATCATTTACCAGTTAGTACATTTCAGTCTGTTCACAAGGCTGCAAAACCATCATCAGTGTCTAATTACATAGCATTTCGTCATTTGGTGATTTACTTCTTTCAATTAGCATAATAATTTTCAGGTTTATCCATATGGTAATACTAGCTAACAATTGCTTATGGCTGAATAAGATTCCATTGTATAAATGCTATTCTTTAATGTGTCCCCCCATCTCCTGTGTTGGAAAGTTAATCTTCAGTGCAACATTATTGAGAGGCGATAAGGTCATGAGGGCACTAGTGAATAAATTACTGATGTCATCACACACCTGTTTACCGTTTGGCCTTCCATTTGGAGATGGCTGAAGTAAAGCCTTCCAACAGGTTTGGCCTCTGAATCCTTGACTTTACAACCTCTAGAGCTCGAAGAAATAAATTCTTTCTCCTTTTAAGTTACATGGTGAGTGATAATCAGTATAGATGAAGATAATGAGCATAATACAATTTTGATTAGACTAACTCATTAGAGTTAGACAGTTGAATTGCTTCCAGTTTTCTTTTACTATCATCAATAAATTATTAAAGTAATTGATGTTATTAGCATTCTTGTACAAGCCTTTGTAATGAACACATAGTTTTAGCTCCTTTAGTTATACACCAAAGGGATAATTGCCAGGCAATGCAATAAGTCTGTATTTAGCATTTTTGTGGAACTGCTAGGTTGTTTTGCACTGAGTTTACATCAGTTTGCAGTCCCACTAGCAATGTGTGAGGAACGCTCTAACTCCCCATGAACCCTTGTTGTGTGTGTGTATGTGTGTGTGTGTGTGTGTCTCTGTGTGTGTTACTATCATCATGCTCATGAGTGTAAAGGAGTATATCTGATCATGGTTTTGATTCCTATTTCCCAAAAGATCATTAATCCTCAGTATCCTTTCATGTACTTATTGGCTTTTTGTGTGTGTTTTATTTGTGTACTGTCATTGAAGAACCTGATTGTCTTTATTGTTGAATTGTAAGTGTCCTTTATATATTCTGGAGAATGACTTAAATAGTTTCTTCACCTTGGTTCTTCATTTTCTTGACAATTGCCTTGCCACAAAAGTTTTAAATTTCCATCAAATTTGATTTATCACTTTTTTTCCTTTGGTTAGTTGGTTGTATTTTTGATGGCATATTTGAGAAACAACAGTTTCAGTTGCCTAGTTCCAATCACAAAGGATTTATTAGTATGTTTTCTTCTAAGAATTTTATAGTATTACTCTCACATTACATCTTTGGTCCGTTTTGAATTAGTTTCATTCTGTGATGTGAAAGAGTGGTCCAAGCTCATTCCTTTGCATAGGGCATCCAGTTGTTCCAGAACCATTAAAAAAAGTTCATTGTAAAGGCGATGTACTGAGGGGTTACAGTTACATAAGTAAGGAAATGAGTATAATTTTTGTGGAACATTGTTACCCTTTCCCTTGTTTTCTCCTGCTTTCCCTCCCTTCTGACTCCCCCCCTCCTAAGTTGTAAAGTTCATTTCCAACATAGTGTCTTGTGAGTGTTGCTGTTGCATTGGTTCACCCTTTGTCTTTTGTCTCACCATTCCAGAACCATTTGTTGAAGTCATCATTATTTCCCCAAAGGATGTTCTTGACATCCTGGTTACAAATCACCTGACCATACGTATCCAGGGTCATTTCTGGAGGCTTGATTCTACTTCATTGAGTTACCCGACTACCTTTATGCCATTAACACGTATCTATTAACACGTATAGATGACAAAGTTCAGAAATTAAAAGTACAGTTTTCAACTTTATTGTCTTTAGGTTATTTTACTTTCCCCGGTCCAGTAAAATTCTTATAAACCTTATGATCTGCTTTTTCATTTCTCTAAAATAGGCAGTTGAAGTAGTTTTGGAGTTTGTGAGGAATTGTAGGTTACTTGTGGGAGCACTGCCAGCTGGACAATATTACACTTTCAGTATTACATTTCCACAAATGAGATAGGTTTTCATTTAGTCACCCCTTCTTCCATTATTTCACCAATGTTTTTACAGTTTTCAGTCAAGAAGCCTTGCCTTTGGTTGCGTTAGTTCCCAAATGCTTTATTCTTTTTGATACTACTGTAAATTAAATTGTGTTTTTAATTTTCATTTCAGATAGTCATTGATAGTGCAAAGGAATGCAATGGATTTTGTATAATATGTGTGTATGTGTGAGCCTATTTTCTTCTTTTGTCTTTCCGATAGAATATCATACTACGTGCAAATAGAGATAGCTTTACTTCTTCTTTCCCCATCTTGATATCCTTTATTTACATCTGCCTAATTCCTAGTTAGAGCCTCCACCACGATGTGGAAGAGAACTAGCATAAGCAAGCATTCTTGTTATGATTTGAATATGAAATGTTCTCTAAGTTGAAGGTCTGGTCCCTGGCTGGTGGCACTATTTTACAAGGTGGGTTTTAGGAGGTAGGCCTAGGTGTAGAAAGTGGGTGGCTAGTTAGGTTTTAAAGGCTGTCTGTGTCCTGGACCCCTCTCTGCCTCTTTCAGCTTCCTGTCCATCAAATGTGATCTGCTTTGCTCTACCACATGCTCTCCACCATGATGCTCTGTCTCACTACAGATCCCAAAGCTATGAAGTCAAGTGAACAGGGAGGGAAACCATGAGCCACAATAAATCCTTCCTCTCTTAACATGTTTCTTCAAGTATTTGTCACAGGGACAAGAACATTTTTCTTCTACTACTCAATATAAGGTTAGCTGTAGGTTTGTTGTACATACTATGAGTCACTTTTGGGAAGTCCCTTTTATTTCTATTTTCCAATATTTAATTATGAAATGGCATTCGATTTTTCTAATTGGTTATCTATTGAAATGACATTGTAGGTTTTCCTCTTTATTTTATCAATGTCATATACTTGTACCTAGATGTACAACTATATAAATAGCTATATAATACATATCTATATAGATTTGTATATCTATACATTTATTTACTTATATATTACTGATATTTATATATAAACACAACAGATACATTAATTTATAAAATCTATACCTATGTGTATACATCTATATCTAATTTAAAAGATATTTCTAGATATAGATATCTATATTCATAAAATATATAGTGTATAAGATAAAAATATATAACATAAATATACAGATAGATAGATATAGAGTTTTATAGCTTGTAATAACTTTGTGGTGCAGGGATTGGTCTGACTTAAATTAGTGTACAATCCTTTGTGCACTGATAATATTTTGCTGAGGTTTTAATATCTATATTCATGGAGAATCTTAGTGTATAGTTTTTTTCCTTATGACGTCTTTGATTTGGGGATGAAGGCAATCCTGGCTTTAGTGGGTGAATTATTCTAAGTTTTGGGAACAATTTGTGTATAATTGATAATAATTCTAAAGATTTTGGACAATCTACCATGAAACTAATTAGCCCTTGGCTTTTCTTTGTAGTTTTCTATGAAGTTTTAAAGTTATTAACAGCCCTTTAATGGAATCTTAAATAGATTTAATATTATGTCACATAGCAATGGAAGGAATGGTTCACAAACTCAAGTAATTCTGACAACAAATCTGTGTTGTCATTTGTTGTTAACTCAAACCAAATTTTATTTATATATGGCTTGTTTTCATGATGAAGTTATTATATTTATGCTAAGCCTGGTTTAAAATTGTAGAAAAATGTAAAGAAGAAAATAAGAATTAGCTGTGACACTGTTCAATAGTTCATTTTCTTTTTTTTTTGGCCAGTCCTGGGCCTTGGACTCAGGGCCTGAGCACTGTCCCTGGCTTCTTCCTGCTCAAGGCTACCACTCCGCCACTTGAGCCACAGCGCCGCTTCTGGCCGTTTTCTGTATATGTGGTGCTGGGGAATCGAACCTAGGGCCTCGTGTATCCGAGGCAGGCACTCTTGCCACTAGGCTATATCCCTAGCCCCAATAGTTCATTTTCTAACCAGTCACTTTATGCATACATTTATTGTGTACTTTCTATCTCATCCTTTTCCTTTTTTTATCAACTATGTTCTATCCTATGAGTGAGTTCCCATGTCAATAGCAGTTATTCAAAAGCTTTATGGTAAATTATTTCCTAACACTTCACTACTAAATTCTGTTAGTCACAGAAGACTTCTCTTTTCCCTGTTTAATCTTGAGGATTTAAAAGTTAGTGCTATTATAAACAACACTCTTTGAGTCTTCTCGGACTTTGCACCGTCTTCTGTTTTATTATTTTTATTTTCTGTAGTTCTTGTGGGACACTTGATCAAAGACTGAGAACATCTTTAAGTTTCTTCATCAGTATGAAAAGTCAAAGCTCTATAAACCTATGCTTCTACTTGCATTAAGCAAATTATAAGCTCTCTGGTAAAATCTACTTTGTAACATTTTAGGTTAAAATAAGTTGTCTTCTAGAGATGACATTGATGAAGAAATTTAGCTAATACTGCTTTTCTAGGACATAGCACTATGTTGCTTTTCTTCATTTGCTGCGATCTTTACAGATAAGAGGTCACTCACTACTAAATCTGCCATCCTATGCAAGAAACAGAGAAATCACCTGCATATCTGCCCCATTTATGACGTACACCTATTGGGAAGTCCTTGAACCTCACTAGAGTTCTCAGTTTGCTAATATGGTGTAGAATTGTTAGGAGCAGTCATCTTAGCTAATTGGATATCCTCCATCAGTAGCAGCAAATAAAATTTAGCACTGAAACTGAATCATTAAATAAGGTTAGTCTAAAAGGAACTCACCATTTATAACACTGAACAGGAAAGAATTGAAATAATTACCCTAAAAGAGATTAGGTTTTCCTTGTATCTAATTACACTGAATATAAATACTTTAAAATATCCGAAAGTAATGAGCAATTTAATCAGTTTTTTTTTCCTCACTCCTGGAGGTTGAACTCAGGGCCTTGCACTTGCTAAGCAAATTCCTTACAGCCTGAGCCTTGCTTCTGCCTCTTTAGTTATTTTGTGAGGATGTCTTGCTTTTTGGTCAGGCTGGCTTGGACAATAATCCTCTTATGCTTACCCTCTCGGTGGGATGATAGGTGCACACCACCACATCAAGCATTTTATTGATTGAGATCAGGTCTCCAAAACTTTTTTCTTAGACTGTCTTCAGACAGATTGAGCCTCTTGAGAAGCTAGGATTGCAAACATTAGCCACCATGTCCAGCTTTAAAATAGTTTACTTTTCCTTCTTCCCCCCCAAAAAAAAGAACTTCAACAGAAATAAAATCAAACAAGGAAACTAAACATTAGGTCTGTGCACAAGTACATACACTAGACCTAGGAAAGAACACTGAGACCCCAAAGAAGCATGGTAGATAGCATGTAATTACTAATTATGTACCAACCATAGACTAATTATATTAGATGGGCTGTAAAAGGGCTCTCAGTTCAGGACAGCTTGGATTTGGCTTCAAAAATTTGCCATATTGCTTCTGATTCATAAATACCACCATGATATTTTCTTCCCTTTTGCTATGGCAGCCGAATTATCCTTCAACAAATCAATCCATCTCTCACATTTGCACATATTGAGCTAAATTAACACAAACAGGAAAAAACAACCAGCTGGCTACATTCCATCAACTTGTGCCCAGACTCGAGCGCCCGGCATTCCCTTAGCACCCATTCACCCTTGGTGCGAAGGACCTTCACGTTCCCCCCTCCATCTGCTCTGAACAGCAGGAGGAGCGTCCTGGCGTGTATTCGGGACCAGCCTCTTTTCCTGCCAGATCACAGGGGTCTTTAACCATATGCCACTCATTATTAGAGAGCAGATCTTTCTGTTTGCATGACAGGCTGTGCACTCTGGACCAGCCCTGCAGGGCCCCCTCCAGAGAAAGCGCCGAGTAGCGGAATGGATGTTTCCCCAACAATAATGAGGAGCACTGGCTGGGCTCTGTCCACACTCAGCTCAAATGACAGCACTCCACTGTGGCCTCCTGCGCAAGTCACCCTTTCTGGCTTCCACAGTTGATATTCCGCACCACTGGGTTCAGAACCAGATGACGTCATGCTAGGGTGGTGGTTCTGGTACAGCTTGCCCCTTGACCTTTACCTACTCATGACTTTCTCTCTGCTTTCTCTCTCTCCCTTCCTTCCTTTCTTTCTTTTTCCTTCCTTCCCCTCCTCCCTCCCTCCCCCTTCTCCTTTCTTTGGTGTCAATTTGGGGGCTTGAACTTTGGGGCCTAGGCGCTGATCCTGAGGTTTTTGTTTGTTTGTTTGTTTTGTTTTTATTAAGTCTGATGTGTTACCACTTGATCCATCGTTCCACTAGTGGCTTTTTGGTGTTTAATGGGGGATAAGAGTGTCTTGGGTTTTTCTACCTGGTTGTCAATGATTATAATCATGAGCCACTAAGTGTCCAGGCACTTTCCTTTTTTTCTTTTTTTAATGGGAATACTTGAACTGGGTGCTAGTGGCTAATGTCTATAATTCTAGCTACTCAAGAGGTTGCCATCTGAGGATCTCCATTTGGAGCCAACCTGACAGTCAAATCTGAGAGAATCTTATCCCCAATTAAACAACAAACAAAAGCAGGAAATGGAGGTATGGTAGAATGGTAGATTGGCAGCTGCTAGTAAAAAACATAATAAGGGAAGACAAGTTCCCCTGAGTTCAAGCCCCAGTACCAGAACAAAGTAAGAATAAAATAAAGAAGTTCAATAAAATAAAATAGGAATATTTATAGTCATTATAACTGAAGACTCTGGTGACAATTACATGGGAAAGCAAAGAATTACACCTGGCACACAGTTACTATGTGATATTTATGGTAGCAATCAATATAATTGTTGTAATGATTGAGTAAGATGAATTAAGTAAAAAAAGAACAGTGCTCAGTACTTAGGAAGCCCTGGAATATGGTGGCCTTTACTATGATGCTGTCATGATTTGAGTGCCTTACATGATACTTTCATCCTGGCCTAGCAGAGATTTACTATTTCTTAACCACTGGGCAGCAGTGATAGCTGTGCCACTGTTGCAACTTGGGATGCGAGGAACAAACAATTGTTTGAATAAAAGCAAAAGTGTCTAGCATTGGATTTATTTTGCTATCCATTGGCTAAAGTTTTGACATAGCAGACTGTAACATTCCCAATAATTTCTTTGATTCCCACATCTAACGGGATTTTTTTTTATAAGGCTGTGTACAAAATAAGACTACAAAGCATGATTGTGGCCTATGTAACTTCTCTTTAGTGCAAGTGTTGTTGCTGTGTGTGTGTATGTGTGTATGCATGCACGCATACATAAATGCGTTCATGTGCATGTGTGACAAATGACTATAGAAATATTGACCTCTAAAATGTTGCTGAGATTGGAGAAGGAATAGTTTCGAACCAGCCCTGCAGTGACATTTGCCACCCTCAGAAAGGCTCATAAAGAGTTGTGAAAAGCTACACCTTGCTTTATTTGTAAGCTGAGGCAGATGTGGAGGGAATGGAAAAGCAGATGTTTCTCTTACATGGTTTCCACTGAGGTGTGTGTGTGTGTGTGTGTGTGTGTGTGTGTGTGTGTGTGTGTGCATGTGGGCACTGGTACTGGGGATTGAGCTGAGGACCTTAAGCTTTCACTTGGCTTTTTCACTCACGGCTGGTGCTCTACCACTTGAGCCACACTTCCACTTCTGTCTTTTTGGTAGTTAATTAGAGATAGGTGCTTCATTGACTTTTCTTCCTGAGTTGGGGTTGAATGGAGATCCTTAGATCTCAGACTCCTGAGTCGCTGGGATTACACGTGTGAGCCACCATCACCTGTGCTGTGTTTATGAATATAATGTGTCTTGAATAATGTCACCCTTGCAGTATTTTCATCTATCCATCCCTATCAACCCACCTCTGACCTCACTTTTCCTCATTTTGAAAGATATGCATTGAATTTCTGACTGTATTCTCCCTCTTTGTCTCTTCAATATTTAGTTTTAAAATAACAAAAAAAATCAGAAACCTCAAGTTTGTGAGGAATCTTTTTGTCAGATCAGCAACATGACTTATTTTTTCAGAGTACTTAGTGGATAATTCTAACTTTTCTTCTGCATTTTATAGATATTGGTGGTAAAGACAGATTTGAGGAGGGATAAGAAGTAGAAAAATGATTGAATCAAATGTAATAAGTGAAAATTCCTTTATTTTCTGTGATTTTGTTTTACTGTATATTATCTAAAAATATCAATATAATTTCCTCCTGTTTTCCTGGTATATGTTTTGTTTTAGAAATAAATGTCATATTTCTTTTCATTTTAGTCTTAAAATTTCCCCCAGGGAACTTGTACCATCTTTTCTGCATGGTAAGAATTGATTTTTTGATGTTAGTGATTAGATGTGGTTGTTTCCCTTTATTAGCAAGAAATCCTTTACGCTGAGTCTTTCCAACGTTCCCCTTCAGGCACTTGCTTTGATTAGAGGTATGGTGAAATGAAGGCTGCTCTTAATCGACACCTTATCCCCGTCATCATCGAGTGAAACTTGCCACGTGTACTGTCTCAGCTCTGCACGGTCAGTCTCAGATGCTGAGCAATGCAGCAATTGATTAGCTAGCCCTCTCATGTCTATAGTTCTTCATTAAAAGATTACTTTTATGTATAAGAACAATGAGATTCTGATAACATACACATGCATTAACTAACACTTTTGTATTGCTCTGATCAAATGACTGACATAAATGAGAAATCATTGGCATTTGGGTATTAGGGTCTTCTCACTCTTCTCTCCTAATCTGGGTTGCTGGTCCTGGTGGCCAAATCGTAAGTTACAGCCTCCTGCCCCTGCATTGTTCTGTACCGGCCTCATCCCCCCTAAGTCCTTAAAAACACCTCAACCTGTAAGAGAGGTGCTCTCTAATTCTGTACAGAAAGTCTCTCTCACATTTGTCCTGAATAAACCTGCTTTGGTCATTGAGTTTGTCTCTATTTGTCCTCTTCAGTCTCCTCTACTCTGTTTTCCTATCATAAACAACTGGAAGGAGAAATTATTTAAGTTAGCTCATAGTTTCAGTGGGTTCAGCCCATCATGGTGGGAGGGTGTGGTGAAGCAGATCAATTTATATCAGGGTGCCCGCAAAACAGAGAATGGCAGCAACTTTCTTTTTCCCCTTTGATTCTGTCCGGGCTCTCAGCCCAAATGATGGTGTGGCCTAGAGTCAAGGTGGGTTAATCACCTCTAGGAAAAAAAATGCTTTCATTGAAACCCCAGAGCTGTGCCTCACTAACCTGCTAGAAGGTTTCAAATCCAATCCAGTCCACAATCCAAACCAGCAATAACATCATGCCAATGCAACATTGATAAAAAAAACAACAACAAATAAATACCAATGGTGATGCTTCAGTAGAGGTAGTAGAAAAAGCATAGATATTGGAAATAGGTAGAGCAAAATTTATATTATTCAATCTTTGGCAGGTTATTTAAACCCTACGCTTCGTTTTCTGTGTGTAAAATGCTGTAGTGTAACTTCATGGAAATAGGAATACTAAGTGATTAAGTATGACAAGAGACCATTCTCTTCATCTTCAAAGAAGAACTAAAATATAGAAATAGTGAGGTGATTTACTTTAGAGGGGTTTATCTGTCTGCATGTAGTTCTTCATACCCTTGTGAGCCACAGCTCAACCTCGACTGGATTTAAGATCCACCCACCCTAACATCATCATTGACTTTGTATTCTCCATCATTCCAAGGCCAAGAAACAACCTATAGAAAAAGGCCAGGCCACAGATATAGCCTGAATTCTATGCAAAGGAAAAGGTTTTAACAATTGAAGTAATCATGTGGACTCAGCTCCAATTATGGTTCACAAACTACTTCTATTTAAATAATTCTAAAATGGCAGGTGGTAGATCAGAGATCTTCAAATTGTCCAAATTTCCAGGCAAATGGTATGCCTTAAAAATGTTTTAGAATCTATTTACTTTATGCAGCCTCTGAATCTGAGCTTGGCTGACATGCCTGACCATTCATGTACTTATTATATTTCAAGTCATTGCCAAAACAAATGAGAGCTTAGAGATTTCTAGAACACCACATAAAGAGCAATAACAAGTAGCAGCAAGTTAAGGAATCTAATAAAGAGAAATTACCGTATTCTCAATAGTAGCAAAAAACTACAGCGTGTCCACAAATGATCCCAATGAAAGATTTTTAAGCACTTTGTAACAAAAAACAATGAGTTCTAGGAAAAAAATAACTCTGATATATAAAATGATATTTATCAAAATGAACTCCAAGAAATGGCAATAAATTACTTTTTACTGTTATTATAAATGTGATATACAGAAGGGTTACCATTTCTGATTTCTTTTAATACATAGTAGGTGCTAGTAGCTTAATGGCATGCTGGAACACAACATTCTTCAGAGAAAATTATAGAATACAGTGTCCATAGCCTGATATCCCCAATATGCTATATGCATTCAAAATGTCTAGAATAGGCTGCATGACCCAGAATCACTGTACAAAAGAAAAACCACAGTAACTTTACAATGTAGAAACCTTGCATTACACCACCTAAGTGGCAGAGGTTAAGGGGATAAGCAGCAAAGTAGGTTGATATCGTGAATCACTTGATATGAGGCACTAGGAATGACACAGCATGACTTCTGTGCTATTCTCACATAAAATAATCCCAATCTAATTGTGAGAAAGTATGAGGAAGACCTAAACTGAGGGCTTTTATGTAACATAACTCACCAGTACTTATCAAAATGTTCAGATCATAAAAGCAACCTAAGAATGAGGTCTGGGGAAAGTGATACTCTTTTGGAGGGAAATTATTGTTCTGGATTAGATTCTGAAACAGAAAAAGGATAGTAGTTGAGAAATGTGTGTAGCTTGAATAAGATCTGGTTTGAAGTTTAGTTTGCTCCACAGTATTGTGTCAATGTTAACCATCTGGTTATTATGTTTGTAGTGTGATTATAAAGAAATTGGTGTTGGTATGTATGAGAAACTTCTATGTTATGTTGACAACTTTCCTGTAATTTTACAATTATTTTGAAGAAAAAGCTAGCAGAAGACATTAGCATCACGCTTTCTGTATGTGGACTCTTACTTTAAGCTTTGCTAGCATGGCTCTATTATAGTTTTGCCCTTAGTTTTAAGGCTTTTGCTTCATAATTAATCTTTAATTAGCAATAGTTTCTAACATATATTTGGACAGTAGCTATAAAATAGTAAACTTAATAACTATGCAGAGTAACTGTTTGGAATCTCAGATGGTCAGAAAAACCAAAGGAAAGCATAAGTACCCCTCAAAAGACACTCTGGCTCCTGCTCACAGAATAGCATTTGGAAGGTAGCCCTTCCCCCACTACTGGAGAAGAATAACATCTTTGATTCTGGAACCCTCTCAGATAAAGGCAAAGGAATCTGAGCAGTTAAAGTCAGCTCTGTCCAGGGGAAGATTTCCTCACCCAAATGGGAGAAACCTCTCCCAGGGTGAGACTTCTTTCTTCCTCAGGTAAACACAGCCAGAAGCAGCCCTGCCTCTCTGCAGAACTGCAGCATAGGCCTTAAAAGCAGAGAGCAGCTCAAGGTTGCTCCAAGAGTCTATCTCAGAAGCTAGCCCCTCTGGGAAAAGCCACTGATTTCAGACAGGCCACAACCCCACCCACACTCTAGCACCTGGAAGAGACTCCAAGCTACAGAACACAGCCACCTTCCTCCTGCTGTCATGCAAAGCAGGCCACTCTACCAATAAACCAGTCTGGAAGGAGCGTCAGAAAGACCCCAAATCTGCAAGGCAGAATTTTTTTCTGCCAGCTCAAATAAACTGACTTAAATCAACTAAGCCACAGGAAAACTGACCACCGCAATGAAATCAGAGGCTCCATCAAGACATTGGACAGTGGACACGGGGGAGAAACAAAATCACCCAAATATATTGAAGAATTATTTTTCCTAATAATATCTTTAAGAATTTTTCCTATTATTTTTATTTTTTTCCTCGTTTCCCTTTTTTCAAACTTCTCTTTTCGTTTTTTTTTTTTTCTACTTCATACCTAGACACATAGCCAATGGTGTTTATTAGGCCTCCTCCTTTATTGGGCACATGCGTAATTCAGATTCTGATTACTGAAACCTCTATTTCTCAAGCTTAGTACCTTTAATTTTAGTATTATTCCTTTATATTTGTATAATCTTTTTAAGTTTTTTACTTCTTTATTTTTACTTCTTTTTTTTAAGTTTTTATTATAAAACTGATGTACAGAGAGGTTACAGTTTCATACGTTAGGCATTGGATACATTTCTTGTACTGTTTGTTACCTTGTCCCTCATACCCCCCTCTTATTTTTACTTCTTTTTTTTTCATTTATTTATTTTTACTTTTACTTTTTTCTTTCTCTTCCTTTCCCTGTATTTAGGCCTCTGTTATCAGCCTTCTGTTCCTTTCATTCCTTCGTTCCTCTACTCTTACTTTCTCCTCCTATTTTTCCTTATACCTGTTAATCTGCTCCTTCACTTTTATTTTTTTTTTTTTGGCCAGTCCTAGGCCGTGAACTCAGGGCCTGAGCACTATCCCTGGCTTCTTTTTTGCTCAAGGCTAGCACTCTGCCACCTGAGCCACAGTGCCACTTCTGGCCATTTTCTGTATGTGTGGTGCTGAGGAATCAAACCCAGGGCCTCATGTATATATGAGGCAAGCACTCTTGCCACTAGGCCATATTCCCAGCCCCCTTCATTTCTTCTTGGATATTCTTACTCTATTGGTCTCTAGTTGTTGGTTGTTCAGCCAGATTGTATCTGTATTCATTTTGATTGTGTCAATGGTTCTCATTGAGTAGTACTTTCAGTCCAGAATGATTTAAATGAAATGACAGATTTTTTTCCACTGGTTACAACTATATACAATCCAACTCGTGAATCACAATACCCCTTCTCTAACAAAGAAAAGAAGAGATAGTTAGGGGAATAGCTACCTAACATTTGGAAGCACTAATATCAGTGCAATTATAGTGCTCAGGGTTAGTTTTTGTCTTAAAACTGTGTTTTGTAGTGGTGTTCAAACTACTTTTATATTCCTAAAAGGAGAGAGTGAAAACACCTATCTATGATTGTAAACCTCTAATGTCTGTTCACCTACAGGGCTTGGGAAGTTTTGGTTTGTGTCTTAAAATTGTGTTCTGGTGTGCTATTGGGTTTGCTTTATCTCTCAAATGGGCAGAAGAAACACAAGAAAAATGGCAACTCCCACTCAAAGTAAACAAGCAACCAAGCAGTCAATGAAAAATCTAGAGGATAGTCCTCAAAGTACCCTACAAGTACTACTAGTAAACATGATTGAAAAGATTGAAAGCCTGCATATAGTTATACATGAGCATGATGAGACTAACCAAAGATTAATACATGAGCGTGATGAAGCTAACCAGGGATCAATAGAAGAATTTATGGCTTAGACAACAAACAGAAATCGGAATGAATTCCAACAGAAGGAAAAGGAGTTCAATGAAAGGATAGCCACTCAGCTAAAGGATTTGAGAAAGAGCACTCAAAACCAAATCAAGGAAGTAAAGAAATCCATACAAGAACTAAAAGAATTCTTCAGTAGAGAGATGGAAGCCATAAAAATAATCAACTAGAAGGAAGGGAGATAAAAAAAAGTAGAAAGTTCAGATAGCAGGTTAGACAATGTGGAAGACTGAATCTTCAAAGGGGAAACAAAAAACAAAAAATTATTGAAAAAAACAAACCCCAAAACCAACAGATTGCTTCAGGATGTAATCAGAAAGCCTAATTTAAGGATAATAAGAATAAAGGAGAGCCTAGAGAAGAAAGATAACATAGGAAATATGTTTAACAGAATCCTAGCAGAGAACTTTCCAAATACCCAGATGGATAAGCCCATCCAAATATAAGAAACTTTTAGTGCCCCAAACAGACCAGACCAGAACAGGACATCCCACCGACACATTGCAATCCATACATGAACAATAAGGACCAAGGTAAGGATCTTTAAAGCTGCCAGGGAGAAGAGAACAATCAGATACAAAGGAAAACCAACCAGAATAACTATATATTTCTTAGCAGAGACCATGAAAGCCAGGAGAACCTGGAATGAGGTATGCCACACATTAAAGAAAAATAACTACCAACCAAGAATACTGTACCTATTTAAGCTCTCATTCATAGCCAAAGGACAAATGAAAGCCTTCAACAGCAAGGAAATATTGGAACAGCATATCTCAACCAAATCAGCATTATTGAAAATTCTCAAAGATATTCTACACATTGAAACTCAACAAGAACATGATACTGGCAGAGAAATGGAACCTAAGTAGAAAACTAGGTAGTTATACCAAGAACTGACAAGGCACAGCCCTTAAAAAGATAGTTATAATGTCAGGAACTAACAAACACCTCTCTATACTTTCTCAATATTAATGGATTTAACTCTCCAATTAAACAACATAGACCAACAAGTTGGATCAAAAAGTAAGATTCATCTTTATGCTGTCTTCAAGAGACATATCTTGCCCACAAAAGCAAACATGCTCTGCAAGTGAAAGGCTGGAATGAAATCTATCAAGCAAACAGCCCCCACAAACAGGCTGGAGTTGCGATCTTAGTATCACATAAAATAGATTTCAAATTAAAATTAATGACAAGAGATAAAGAAGGTTATTACAGAGTAATAGAGGGATTTCTCCTACTGGAGGATATAACCATCCTAAATATCTATACACCAAATGCTGTGGCACCCAATTTCAACAAACAAACACTATTAATGCTAAACATATGTCCAAACACATTTATATGTGGTGACTTTAACATACTACTGTAACTTCTGGATAGATTAACAGAGCAAAAATTCAACAGAGAAACCTCAAAACTAAACAATTGCATAGATCAACAAGATTTAACTGGCATCTACAGAATATCTATCCAGCAATGCCAAAATATAAGTTCTTCTTGGAAGTATATGGATCATTTTAGGGCACAAAGCAAATGTGTGCAAATTCAGAAATTATTCCCTGCATTCTCTCAGACCACATGGAATAAAATTAGAACTCAACACCAAAAGTCACAGTAGAATATCCTGTAATTCATGGAGACTGAACAACATATTGTTGAAGCACTGAAGAAATAAGAATGGAAACTCAAACATTTATGGTATTTAACCAAAATGAGTACACAGAATACCAGCTCCTCTAGGACACAGCAATGTCAGTGCTCACAGAAAAATTAATAGCTCTGAGTGTCAACATTAACAAATTGGAGAACTCTTAATCCAACAATTTAATAATGCACCTTAAGCTCCTTGAAAAAGAGCAACAAGCCAAACCCCAAGCCAGTAGAACAAATAATTAAAATTAAATAAGAATTAAGTGAGTTAGAGTCTGATGGAAAGAACCAATGAAGAGTTGTTTTTTTGAAAAAATTAACAAAATTGACAAACCGTTAGCAAATCTTACCAATAAAAGAGAGCACACCCAAATGAACAAAACCAGAGATGTGACTGGAAACATCATGACAGAAACAACCAAGATTCAGAATATTATAAGAGAATACTTCTCAACCTTAATGCTACCAAATTTGAGGATCTGGAAGAAATGGATGAATTTGTAGCATATATTTATATGCCCAAGAAAAGTTAAACTAATTAAAGAGACCCATGTCAAGTAATGAAATATAAACAGCAATAAGATACCTCCCATCCAATAAAAGTACAGGACTAAATGGGTTCACAGCTAAATTCTATAAGGATTTCAAAACAGAACTCACACCAATATTCCTCAAACTTTTCAATGAAATTGAAAGCAAAAGTTCACTACTAAACTCATTCTATGGATCCAGAACAACTTTCATCCCCAAACCACAGACTCATCAAAAAGAGAACTATAGGCCCATTTCTTTGATGAACATGGACACAATACTTCTCAACCAAATTATGGCCAACCGACTTCAACAAATCATCAAAACATTATACACTATGATCAAACAGGATTCATTCCAGGGATGCAAAGCAGGTTCAATATACACAAGTCAGTTATTGTAATTCATCACATTAATAGAAGCAAGGACAAGAACCACATAATTTCCATAGAAACAGAAAAAGCCTTTGCCAAGATCCAACACCCATTTATGATGAAAGCTCTGGAGCAACTAGGAATCCGTAGAAAATTCCTGAATATAACAAGGGCTATATTTGACAAACCTCCAGCTAGCATTGTCCTTAATGGCAAAAAGTCAAAACCATTTCCTTTGAAATCAGGAGCAAAACAAAGATGTCTACTCTCTCCACTCTTCTTCAATATCGTACTAGAATTCCTAGACAGAACAATAAGGCAAGAGACAAATATAAAAGGGATCCAAATAGGAAGATGAAGTAAAACTCTCTGCAGATGACATGATCTTATATTTAAAGAACCCCATAGACTCTACTCCCAACTTACTTGAGCTGATCCAAAGCTTTGGCAAAGTACCAAGATACAAAATAAATTCTCAAAAATAAATGGCTTTTCTGTATGCCAACAATGCGAAAAATGAGGCTGAAATCAGGAAAGCAACTTCTTTTGCTAGTTGCAAAGTGGAAGTTTATTGCAGAAAAGATAGTAGATTACAAAAGTAGCCTGGAAACAGAGAGAAGCACAATTATTGCATTTGATGTTTTGTTCAAGGAAGAGAGTTGTTTTTTAGTAATAGGAGGAAGGGCTTTTAGTGCACATGAGCTAGGTTGCACATAACTAAAATAATCAACTATATCTGTGTCATAGATAAGCACTAGAAAGAAATTTTCTAGCTGATGTATTAGTATGAGTGTTAAACTCATGCATCTGTGTTCGGCATTACTTTCTTCCAGTTGATTTTTCTTTTTCTTTTCTTGTTTTGATTTTTGCTTCCTCAGTGCAAGAAAGATAGCTGCCTGTTTTCGTTGTTGCCTTTCAAGGTGTTACAGTTTGTTTGTTTGTACATGTGAGAGTTAATGAGTGTGATGCTTACATGGGACCCTTGGAGGGCCGGGTAGGAGTTTGGAATTGGGTATTATGCTAGTAGCATCTTTATGATGCTCAGAACTAGAACACAGAGGTTGCTAACCTGTGAGTCTGGTGTTTTCTCCCTTGATGAATTTGTTTGATGAGTTCCTTGATTCTGAGCATTAAATAGTTAGGTGAAATCCCTATACTGAGATGAGCTCATTTTTCATACACTCAATTCCTGAGTGCTAATTAGTTGTTTAAGGCAGGTTATTCTCTATATTACTACACTCTCTACTAATAACTCCTACTGCAAGAATACTTGGGAGCAAACAGATTGCCTTTGGAAGGTATTTGAAGAAATTGTTCAGAAAATATACACTGAGAAAACATTTTTTCTAAAATCTGTTTATGAATACATCATCAAAGTTTACACATTAGCTGAAGAATGCCACATCTTAAATTCTGCATTTGGTGCAAAACAATTTTGGTTCAATTTGTTTCTATATACAGTCCAAATGTACTAAGAAAAGATAATTTGGTAAAACGAATGGGTCTGCTCTGTATTGTGTAATTTGCTGATAGTTTGCTTCAAGTAGAAAAGCAATACATAGGAGAGTAATAACAAAGGATAATTTTCTCTTTCCATATTCATAAATGAGGGCCTTTGTGACTTGTAGGATGATTCTGTGGTACTTACCTCAGAGTTCATAGACTCTGCTGCTGTCTCAAGGTGTTTGAAATGGAATCCCTTCTGAGTTCTTACTGCTCTTTCCTATTTGACACCTCAAACTTGCTTTCCTTTAAAAATTATAGGACTTTTTTTTTGTTTTCAGGTAAGATGACCCTATTTAGCTCAGTCTAGCCTCAAACTTTCAATGGTACTACCTTAGCTTCTCAAATACTGGCATGACAGGTATATACTAGCTGAGGAATGTCTCTTCCTCCTCCTCCTCAATGGGGAGGCAAGCTAGATGTCATTTTTCTTCAGTCATTTTGCAAAACATCCTATCTATTACATAAGTGAACAGGCAAAATGCAATAATAAAATTTTGCATGTCTCCTCAGCTTCTCCCCTCAATTTGGACTTGATCTTGCTAGATTTAGAGAAGACTAGAATTAAAATTTCCATTGAAACTTGCTTTTCAAATGTCATAAGCAAATTAAAAAACATTAGATAGCAGAAGATGCCACAAAAGACAGTGATATAACCATAAAATCAAATTCAAAAGGAGTTCAATGTTTGATACAATTTCTCAGGTGTTTTACAACTCTACAACTCCTCCCCCCCTCCCCCACACAAGATGCAGAGACACAGCTCACCCAGCCTTACAAGATCATCTGCAGCCTTCACTTGATCACTGGTCTATTTGTAAAGGAAAAGTTGTCTCAGACCTGCTGTCAAGATCACTCTGTCTTCAGTTCTTCACCAGGAACCACCACTCTCCCATAACTCCTGAAAATCAAGGTGCCAGGAGCTATACTGTTAGTTTCTGCAAGGTGGGCCATGGAGGACCTCTGACTTTCCTTTCTAGAACCTGGGCATTGTCACACCTTAGCTTCACCACATCATTCTATTGATTCTGTATTTAGAAAATGGCTGTTCTTTTATAAGACTATACTTACAGCAATAACTTCGTGATTCCAAAATCAAGCACAAGGGGCTGGGATGTAGATTAGTGGCAAAGTGCTTGCCTAGCAAGTACAACGTCTTAAGTTAGATCTCTAGTACCAAAAAAAAAATCAGAAAAATCAAGTATAGTAAGATTATTTTTATGTGATAGAAAGGCCTCCTTGTCTCCTCTGCTCTGTGCTCAGTGAACGTCCACTCTGAGGAAGCAGACTTTAACAGGATGGCTTGCATTCAGGAAGTCCTATCTTTTTTTTTCCGGTGGCTCAAACTATGCTGCATCTCCTCATCCTCAGCAAGCAACGGTAGGTGGTCACTCAGCCATGGATCATTCTAAGTAGATGTCATCCAGGGGTTGGTGTGGAGAGAGGAAGGGATGAGGGAATGGAGTGAGCACTGGGTGGTGAGCAGGCAGGGAGTCGTTCAGCAGGAAGCTTCCCAGGGTTTCAGCAACACAAGTCAGCAAAAAGCTCCAGGCCAGGCTTCCGAAGACCACTTCATATTCCTTTGAAATAGATGAGTTTTCTCAAGGGTCATCCCAGATGTATTCATCAAACTAAACAACAGACATGCATCTAAGGACAAGCTGTACTTCTCAGGGGGCAGCACCATCTAATCCACAAAAAGGAGCAAAACATGCTCCTAATTGGGATAAAATCTGCCCTTGTTGCCTTCTCCCTGTGCGAGCAGAGCAGTGTGAGTTCACCTTTGTTCCTCTGCCAGCTCTCAGTTCCCTCCAGGTCCACTGGAGAATAAAAATGGGATTCATTAAAGGCCACTTACCCATTAACTCTTTACTGGCCATCACTTTGAGGTCAAAATGCAAGTCTTTGAAATTATTTTATTTTCCAACTGGGTCAAATTCTGGGGAAGGGCTTCCTATAATCTTTGTACATAGAAAGGTCATTTCCCCAAAAAAAGCCATAAGAGTTGAGGAGGAGTATGTGGTTAGTGAATTATTCTAAAACTCTCAACACAAAGTCTCTATTAATAGGAAAGGATCAAGACCATAAATGAGAAAGTTTAACAACTTTTTGTGCTTTTTTTCTCAAGGCTAGTGCTCTGTCACTTTACCCACAGCTCCACATCTGGTTTTCAGGTGTTTAATTGGAGCTAAGAGTCTCATAGACTTTCCTGTCCAGCTGGTTTTGAATCATGACCCTCAGATCTCAGTCTCCTGAGATGCTAGAATTACAGGTCTCAGCTACCAGCAACCTGGCAGGGTGAGTCTTCTTGATGGTAAACCTAGATTACAAGAATCTCTGCCCATCCCAATCAACCTCTCTGAGGTTCATTTTTCCTAGTAGTGCTATATGAAGATTTGATGCAATAATGCCTGCATTCAGAATTCTACAACCTCACAGTATATAGTGACCAGCAACATTACTATTATTCAAGAAACTATAGTGGGGACAGATGCTTCCAGTGTTTGTTCACAAAAGGCATGCAAATGCATTCCATACCACAAATTATTTATTAGAGAATATCTATGTGCAACAACTTTTTGAATAATTAGAATGGAGAGAAAAATTCCAATGTACAGTAACTTTGGTAAGATAAGTAAGGGAGTCATATGTGTGTAAAGGAAAACAGTATGGAGATTCTTCAAATGACTAAACATAGAGCTCCACTATGACCCAGAAAACCCACTTCTGGGTATTTACCCAAAGGATCAGAAACAAGGCCATACTAAAGCTACCAGAACAACCATGATGATTGCAGTGTTATTTACCATAGCTAAAATATGGAACCAAACCAGTTGCCCCTCAGCAGATGAATGGATAAAGAAAACGTGGTATATATGCACAATGGAGTTCTATGCTTCCATTAGAAAGAATGACATTGGTCTATTTGTAAGGAAATGGAAGGATTTGGAAAATATCATAAGTGAGCTAGACTCAAAGAAACATAGATTCTATGGTATACCTCATTGGAAATAATTAGAAAATGTCTAGGATAGTCCTAGCAGAGGATCACAATAGCTCAATAATTATGTACCTATGATCATATAAGATGATGTTAAGTGAAATGAACTTGAAGGTATAGAAACAAGTGTCTTATCATTATTGTTGCTTTAAAAAATGTACTGTGCAAAATTATTTCTTTTTTATTTCCTAAGGTTTAGTCCCTGTTGTTACTGTATTTTATTTCAGTACTGTGGATATTTTATATATATTTATCTGAATTAGGGAAGGGAAGGGGAACACCAAAATGGTGAGACAAAGGATAAAGGGTGAAGCAATGCAATAGCAATACTCATAAGACAGTATGTTTAAAATTAACTTACAACTTGGGGGCCGTGTGTGGGGGAGAGGTGGAAGAAAAATGAGAGAGGGGGTGCCAATTATAACAAGAAATGTACTCACTACCTTATGTATGTAACTAACCCCTCTATACATTACCTTGACAATAAAATTAAATTTTTAAAAAGTTAATACAGTGTCTGACAAAAATCTTGGACAGGATTCAGATGGAATTTAGGAACCACTGGCATGGAATGATACAAAGGATTTTTTATGTTTTTCTCTCTGCTTTCCAAAGCAATAAAAGCATAAATTTAAACACATTTATGAGTGTTCTGTTTTCTTTTCCTGTCCTGCAAATCATTTTCAGTTCCTTGTGGCAGGAAGCATGGTAGCAACAGCACATTAGTCCCAACTGCCAAGAAGTTCTGAACTTTTATTTGTCTATTTGAGGTCAAGTCTCCAGCAAACAGCCAGTCAATAGTTATGAGGGTCCTTGGAAATGGTTTTGTTTTTTTTTCCTGCTTCCCACCTTGTATGGTTAGGTACAATGGAACATTGGAGTTTCAAGAAAACCTCATCTAGGTGTTAGCAAGCCACAAAAATACTTTTATTGGGAATATTAAGATAATATGTATCACAGAGAAAACAACAGATTATGGGCCAGAAAGTAACAGGATTATATCTGCAGACAGATAGCATTAATTCTATGTATTTTCCAAAATAAATTGGACAAAAGAAATGACAAATTATTATGGAAAATTACCCAATATTTTTACATTACAGAAGTTGAAATCAGAGTTTTAGGCCCCAGTCCAAATTCCAGGGGTTCTACATGTCAGGTCCAGCCACTTACTCCCATATAACATGTGTACTGGTGAAGTGCAGAGAAAGATTTGTTAAGTGATACAGGCAGGTAGGCAAAAAGGTACAAAGTAAGCACTTCAGCCAATATCACTTATCTTTGGGCTGCAGAAGTGAATTTCAGATTTAACTAAAGAGGTTGAGTAGGGGGCAAAGACATATAAAAGGAGTCCCAACCACAAGTGCAACTGATTATGTTGACTACAGATTCAGTCTTTGTTTTGAGAGGCATTCCAGGAGAAGAGGTTAGCATTGCTACCAGCAATGTGGTCATGATAAGTCATTGTTGCCTGATGGTTCATCTGTCCTGAGAGGGCTCTACTGTTCCCTTCCTTAAGAGCAGCTCCCTCCATTTACTCAGTTTACCAGTCTGTTCTTCCATTCATCCTGGAATCCATGGCTGTCTGCAAACTGTGTAAGGAGAGAACCGTTCCATGCAAAGGACACAGGTACAAAATGGAGGCTGGGATGTCTGCATTTATCTTGCTTTTAGTTAATTCATGGGGTTCAAATAAGCAGGCAATACTTAGTAGCAAAAAGCAGCCTTCTCAACAGATTTTTTTCAGTCTGGAACTGACCAGGTTGCACTAGATATTTCTCAAATTCCTCTAGACTTTCATGTTGTTTTATGTTCCAATATTGAAAGGGTTAAGCAAATATTACCAGCATCTAGTTTTTAGATGCCTTGACTTTGTACTGTCATCATTCTGCACAGCGAAGAACTATGAATTTGGGCAGACTATCAGCCTTGGAATGCTGTCATTTCATTTAGAAAGGCTTAGTGGATGAATGTTCCCATGTAGAAAATGTCTCATCAAAGACCCAGTAGTTGAGATAACGAGCAGGGGAGGGTATGCATTCAGCAGAGTGCACATGCGCCAGGATGGTTTGAATACTCTTTCAGCTAAAATAATCAACTTTGATGAGAATTTCATCTTCCCAGAGTTGCTATTTTCACTCAAAATCACCTCTTATGGGACACATTGCAGTGCAACCACCGTTTGTAAACATTACCTTGGAAGCTGTAAAACAGCACTGCAGTCTCGATTCAGATAACTGCTCTGCCAGCTCCCAAGGCTCACCTGAGTCATTACACTCAGAGTAAGCTTTGGAAGCTGAGTGAAACTCCTACATGCTGCCGTTATCTCCCGGGTGAGCAGTAGCTGTTCTTTCTTTTGTATTTCCTGACATAATGCCACAATAATAATCCTATTGTCTCTATAACTGTTAAGAACAAGAGTTGAGAAAGAACGACATTGCCCCATTCGTAAGGAAATGGAAGGACTTGGAAAAAATTATACTAAGTGAAGTGAGCCAGACCCAAAGAAACATGGACTCTATGGTCTCCCTCATAGGGAATAATTAGCACAGGTTTAGGCAAGTCAGCAGAGGATCACAAGAGCCCAATAGCTATGCCCTTATGAACACCTAAGATGATGCTAAGTGAAATGAACTCCATGTTATGGAGCCGAGTGTTATATCACTGTTGTAATTACTTTCAACATGCCATGTGAAACCGTAGCTTCTATTGTTGATGATCCTCTTGTATCCCCTTCCTGTGGTTGTACCTGCACTATCTCTGTATCTCATCTGAGTACACTGGAAACTGTCTATACTGGTATTAGAACTAGGAAAGTGAAGGGGATACCAAAATCGAGAGACACAGGGTAAAAAGACTAACGACTACAAAAGCAATACTTGCAAAACTGTTTGGTGTAAACCAACTGAACAACTCATGGGGGGGAAGGGAAAGAGGGAGGAGGGAGGGGGGAATGAGGGAGGAGGTAACAAACAGTACAAGAAATGTATCCAAGGCCTAACATATGAAACTGTAACCTCTCTGTACATCACGTTGACAATAAATAAGAAAAAAAAAAGAACAAGAGTTGATTGAAAGAATTTTGAAAATGTATTTCCTTGTATTCAACTTCCAATTCACCAATGGGGATGAATTTTCCCTCTGACAGCCTAGGTGTCCTAGCTTTTGAGGCAGACACATTTGGGTGTGAATTCCAGCAGAGACACTTATTGTCCAGTGTGGAACAAGACATGAAGTATTTTCCTTGTCAAACATCACAGCAGCTACCTTTCACCTTCTGGTCTCCCTTATTTTTCAGTGCCACGGCATCCAATATGCTGTCTCCTTCTCTTGTTCTGCCCTCAGGAAATATTCTTTTTTCCCTTAGAAGACCAATCTGTCTAGTGCGCTCTGGTTTCCATTCCCTTGCTTCTCATTTCATCTGCAATGCTCCCAAGTTTGCATCTGAGTTTCCTGCGCCACGTGACCTTCATGTGATAGAAACGCTGCGGGGATCGCACGTTCCTCTCCACTTACTTCGGTAATTCTCCTTTCTTCATAGGAAAGTTTCTCAAGTGTTCTTTTCATTTCCTTTTGTCCCATTTACTCTTCAGCCCATATTTTCACATTGCAAAAAGTCAGGGGCAATGTTTTAGTTTCTATGTACCATGATCCTTTAGCTTTCCACTCCTTCTTCAGCTTGTCTACCTCTTAGGCTTTCTCTCCAAACCTAAATTATTTTTCTATGATAGCCTTATTCAGTAATCACTAAGAGTTAATATTTTCCTTCCTCAGGCATTCAATATCCAGCAATTCAGAAAACCTAACGACGTATCTGATATCCGATATTCTCTCTCTCTCTCTTTCCCCCTTCCCTACCTACTATCTTTATACTTTCTACCCCTTTCAACCTATCACTTAATGTATGACCATATTATATGTTATATAGTTTAGTTCTTTATTTTTATTCAGAGTTTTAGGGATCTCTGGAATTCAGTTAAATTCTATAACTTCCAGTTTCAGTTTTTAGTATTATATATTTTTTGTTGAGACATAACATTTCACTTCTCTATGGGGGGCATATAGTAATTCAATCCAAGTATATTATGTCACAAAATCAAATCAGAGTAATAAGAATTTCCATATTTCAATGAATAATAACTGCCTATATAGACTTTTAAACAAACTGTATTTATCTGATGATGCTTTTAAAAAATTATTTATTTCCTCCAAACTTTGAGGATGGTTTTGCCTACACCAAACAAGAATTTTTAGTGTCTTATAAATATATGCACCACATTCACTTTCATCAGAAAAAAAAACCCTCCTTTTACTCTTATAAATGAGGGAGTGTGTATTGTATCTAGTATAACTGTTACAAATAGGCTTGGTAACAAGCACCACACAACTGTCTCTGAATATGAATATAAATCATCTTGTAAGAATTTAGATGTGTATCAGTCAATGCTTTGCCCATCTTAATTATTTTCCTTTGAGGCAAGCACTCTTGCCACTAGGCCATATTCCCAGCCCTAACCATTTTCCTTTGAAAGGGTAGTGAGGAGCTGGGTCCCAGTGGCTCACAGCTGTAATCCTAGCTACTCAGGTGGCTGAGATTTGAGGATTGTGGTTTGAAGCTAGCCTGGGTAGGAAAGTATGTGGGACTCTTATCTCCAATTAACCACCAAAATACTGGGAAGTGGAGTTGTGACTCAAGTGGTAGAGTGCTAGTCGAGCACAAAGCTCAGGGAAAGCACCTAGAAACAGAGTTCCAACCAGGATTGGAACAGACACGCACACAAACACACACACATACATACACACACAGCGCAAGGATCTTTATATAAAATGTATACAGAATAGGCTTTGAAATAATGAGAAAACATGATTTATACGTGTAAATAATTGTAACAAATGAACCTCCTTTCTTCTGGTAAAATTTAAAATTTAGCTACTATCATTAGAATTCAATGAACTAGGGGTTGGGAATATGGCCTCTTGGTAAAGTGCTTGCTTGCTTCGTATACATGAAGCCCTGGATTCGAGTCCTCAGCACCACATATATAGAAAAAGCCAGCAGTGGTGCTGTGGCTCAAGTGGTAGAGTGCTGGCCTTGAGCAAAAAGAAGCCAGGGACAGTGCTCAGGCCCTGAGTCCAAGGCCCAGGACTGGCAAAAAAAAAAAAAAAGAATTCAATGAACTAATTAGTAGTTTAAAAGATGTAACACGGGCTGGGAATATGGCCTAGTGGCAAGAGTGCTTGCCTCCTACATATGAAGCCCTCGGTTCGGTTCCCCAGCACCGCATATATGGGAAACGGCTAGAAGGGGCACTGTGGCTCAGGTGGCAGAGTGCTAGCTTTGAGCAAAAAGAAGCCAGGGACAGTGCTCAGGCCCTGAGTCCAAGGCCCAGGACTGGCAAAAAAAAAAAAAAAAATGTAACTAAAGTTACTGACAGTGCAATTAAATACATTATTACTTCTAATCGCACCATTCTTTAAAGCTACTGACACCTCAGATTTTTTTTTAATATGCACAGGGTACATGTTGCTTTGTGTATAATGTTCATTTCATATGCCATAGTAGGAGGTGAAGGATTGGATCCTTTGAATCCACTGTCTGTTTAATTTTTAAAGAACATAGAAAAAAATCTAAAAATTTTCAGCAGTAAATATCCTCAAGTGATCTATTAAGTTTACTGTGATCCTATTTCACTTCAAGCATTAGGGAGGCTTGCACTATCTCTCTGGAATTAAAATTGCTGTAAATAAAATCAGCATTGAGACAAGCATGATGTCTCATGCCTGTATTCCTGTTACTCCGGTGGTAGATATGCAGAACAGCTTGTCAAAGCCAGCCTGGGTAAAAAGTTATCAATGCCCAGTCTCACCAAATAATCTGTAATCTCAGCTATGTAAGAGGAATAGGCAGAAGTATCTACGCCTGAGACCACCGTGGATAAAAAAAATAATTGTGAGATTTTGTCTGAAAAAAACAGCTAAGATTGAGAAGCATGGCGGGGCAACAGTGGCTTAAGTGGTAATATACCTACCTAGCAAATGTAAAACTAAGTTTAAAACCTAGAGCGACAGACAGAAAGAAAGAAAGAAAAAAAAGAAAACAGAAGAATGAGGAAGAAAGGAAGGAAGGAAGGAAAGAAGGAAGAAAGGAAGGAAGACAAAAGGAAAGAAGGAAGAAAAGAAGGCAGGGCAGAAAAGAAAAAGACAGGTAAACAAATAGTCAATATTTAAAGGAGATCAAACTTTACCAGGATCAAGGGCAAAACAGAAGATTTTATAGTTTCAACAATATCTACCTCCCTGAGGACCACAAATTATTAAACAGAGAATGCTCTTTTTCATTGTGTGATGTTTAAAAGAAAATAAATGATGAGTAAATGTTGAGTTCTGGCTACTATCTCTAATTTTTAAAAATCACTGCCAAGTAAATAGTGTAAAACATTTAGCAAACTATTTCTTAGCTATTTTTTGTGAGCTATAGATATTTTTATCAGAGTTACTCGTTTGCCTCAAGTTCAGTCAAAGCCTAATTTGAAATTTTATACTGGAAAGCAATGTACATACAGGGACTATTTGCACAGGCTTCTTTAAATTATCCCTGTGCTACCTCACATGGCCAGACGTCCACCATCACTTCTTGGTTAGGCTTGCCAATTCCCTGAGAATGAAGTCAAACCTTCAGGCAGATGAGCTGGAGAGAGTGGAGTGGGGGCAGCCCAAAGGGGGTAAAGGTGAGAAAAGAGACATCAGTGCCACCAGGATAGGCATGACTCTGTCTACAAGGAGGGGCAAGGCTGATGGGCTTCTTGCTTTGTCTATGAGTATGGAAAACCAGGACTAGCAAAACAAACAAAACAACCCAAAACCTATGAAAATTGTTCTCCTCATACAAGACTGAAATAACTCCCTATCTTCTTCTTTTTCCATTTGCTATTTGTTCTCTGCTTATTTTCATATGCAGAGCATACATGATTTTTCCACGTGTGAAGATCCTGAGAGTATAATCCATTCCTGACTACAGTATATATTCACGTTGAAATGAAAGAAAAATAGGAAGTGTTGGGGTTTGCTCAGAATCATGGTAACTGTGTAAGCATGGTATTCATTGGGCTAAAAGAATATTTGTTACTGGTTTGGGGGGGTCGTTGCCCAACGTACTTGACATCTGATATATAAATAACTCAAGAGGTCTTAAAAGATAATAAAATAAAATAAGCTTATTGAATTTTGCCTGTTTTGAAAATGTCAGCATTGCTTTGTAAGTAAATTACTTGACATTGAAGCATTAAAAAAGATTAACCATGTGTTTTCTTTGCAATTTAAAATTAATTTTCCTTGTCTCATTATTAGGGAATGAAGAATAAAAGAAAGACATGAGGAATAGAAGCAAAGGTAACTTAAGAGCTGCTTTTTAAAATATATTAAAACATTTATTGTCAAGGTGATGTACAGAGGGGTTACAGTTACATATGTAAGGCAGTACGTGCATTTCTTGTCAAAGTTCTTACCTCCTCCCTCATTTTTCTCCCACCTTCCTCCCTCCTCAGGGTCTACCCCCCAAATTGTACAGTTGGTTTACTACATATTGTCTTGTAAGTATTGTTGTTGCATTTTTTCACCTTTTACCCTTTGTCTCACCATTTTGATGTTCCCCTTCCCTTCCCTAATTCAGACAAACATAACTACAGTAGCAAGGGTACCAAAATCAAATACAACAGGGGCTAAATCATAGGGAAGATAAACAAAAGAAAAAGGAAATCATTTCACCTACTGCTTTAGAAATAACAACAAAACACTGCTTATTTCCATAACCTGGAGTTCATTTTGTACATAGCTATTTGTTCATTTGTACATAGCTATTGAGCTATTGTGATCATCTGCTAGGATTAATATAGACATGTACTAATTATTACCAATGAAGGAAACCATAGAGTCTGTGTTTTTTTCACTTCACTTAATACTGTGAATTGAGCTCTCTGATGAGTATGTCTGTTATAAGGATACAAGCCACATAAAATGAAATATCTACTGCCTTACAATGTGTGACAAGTTAGTTGTCAGCATTCTGCTTCAAAGGTAGGCTGGCAAAATCCCATGAAAGAGTCTAAGGATCCTAATATAGACTTTAGCACGGAGCAAAACAGTAGTGAGCAAAGCTATATCCACCCTTTGCTCATGACCACTGCTCTCTCCTTTTCCTAAATTTTGGAGAAGGAAGCAATATTGTGTTGCAGATTTTCTGAGTAACAGAACAATACCAACTAGATAGCTTAGACTAACAAAACTGAAGTATAAAACAATGTAACTTGTGGAAATAAGGCACATTGTATGAAAGATTCATTGCTGACATGGAGAGAGGCTTTGTAAATGTGGTGATGTGAAACTGCTGCCTCCAAATTATTGGATGGGTCCACAAACCTTTGCTGAACATAAAGGCTCAGGCTTGAGTACTGAATTCCGCAAAGAGCAGAGTCTCTGAATCCATGAAGCTTTCACTTTGTAAATAGAGACTAGACATCAAATTAGTAATGAAATGCACAAATAAAAACATGATGTGAAATAAAAGGGGCCCAATGTATTCCCATCAGGCTGCCTGGTGTATCTGAAATGGGCACATAAGTATGTACTTGCTTAGAGCTGTGTTGGCTACGGACAAGTTTTCACTGGATAGACTCAGGATCTTCATCATCATAGTTTACATAGTGTGACAGGTACACAAAGAAGCACGTGAGCACACCACCTATACGCCCGTCTTTTCTTTCATTTGCTTCTCTCTACATTCCATTTAGCCAAATTAATTTCCCAGGAAATTAGTTTTGTTTGGCAAATGAAATTTTGGAGAGAATTTTTTTACACTCCCTTAGTTTGTAGCAGGAGGGACTTAACCCTGTGTTTCATTTTATATTCCTCATGGTTTACTGAATAAGTCCTGTGGCATTCTTTTGACAAACTTTACGACAATTCCAGTGACTCAGAGATGAAAACTGACTATGTACATTAGGCAGTGAGAAGCTGATGACTTTCCTTTTTTTTTCCTTTCCTTTTTATATTTTGGCCAAAATACAGTGTTTTAAAATCCAGAGTTTACCCTTTTTATGTTTAGTCCATTATTTTTTTGTATGCCAGGCCTGGAGCTTGAACTCAGGGCCTGGTTGCCATCCTGGAGCTTTTGTGCTCAAGTCTGGAACATTACCATTTGAGCCACAGGTCCCCTTTGCGTCATCCTGGGCTGGCTTCTAACTGCCATACTCAGACCTCAGCCTCCTGGGTAGCTAGGATTACACACACGAGCGACTGGCACTCGATATTCTAACTATTTTAAGTGCACAGTTCACAAGATCAATTATAGCTTCATTATTGTGAAACAGAATTCCACAGCTTTCCCATCTTGCAAAAGTAAAACTCCAAGAGGCAACAACTCTTCATTCTCACTACCTCCACCTTCCAACAGCTGCCATTCTTTTTTTTTTTTCAAATTTTTATTATCAAACTGATGTACAGAGAGGTTACAGTTTCATACGTTGGGCATTGGATACATTTCTTGTACTGTTTGTTACCTTGTCCCTCATACCCCCCCCCCCCGGAGATGTTCAGTTCGCTTACACCAAACACTTTTGCAAGTATTGCTTTTGTAGTTGTTTGTCTTTTTTTACCCTGTGTCTCTCAAATTTGGTATTCCCTTTCAATTTCCTACTTCCAATACCAGTATACACGGTTTCCAATATACTCAGATAAGATTACAGAGATAGTGTAGGTACAACCACAGGAAGGTGATACAAGAACATCATCAATAATAGAAGCTACAGATACACATGGGATGTTGAAAGTAGTTACAACTGTGATATAACCATCGTTTCCATAACATGGAGTTCATTTCACTTATCATCATCTTATGTGTTCATAAGGCTATAGCTATTGGGCCTTGTGATGCTCTGCTATGGCTTGCCTAAACCTGTACTAATATTCCCAATAAGGGAGACCATAGAGTCCATGTTTCTTTGGGTCTGGCTCACTTCACTTAGTATAATTTTTTCCAAGTCCTTCCATTTCCTTACAAATGGGACAATGTCATTCTTTCTGATAGAGGCATAAAATTCCATTGTGTATATGTACCACCTTTTCCTGATCCATTCATCTACTGAGGGGCATCTGGGTTGGTTCCAGATTCTCACTATGACAAATTGTGCTGCGATGAACATTGTTGTGCTGGTGGCATTACTGTGATATTGTTTGTGGTCTTTTGGATAGATACCCAAAAGTGGGGCTGCTGGGTCACAGGGGAGTTCTATATTTAGCCTTCTGAGGAATCTCCATACTGCTTGCCAGAGTGGCTGAACCAGATTACATTCCCACCAACAATGAAGTAGGGTTCCCTTTTGGCCACATCCCCTCCAACAACTGTTATTGTTAGTTTTCTTGATATATGACATTCTTACTGGGGTGAGATGGAATCTCAATGTTGTTGTTTTTTTTTTTTTTTTGCCAGTCCTGGGCCTTGGACTCAGGGCCTGAGCACTGTCCCTGGCTTCTTTTTGCTCAAGGCTAGCACTCTGCCACTTGAGCCACAGCGCCGCTTCTGGTCGTTTTCTGTATATGTGGTGCTGGGGAATCGAACCTAGGGCCTCGTGTATCCGAGGCAGGCACTCTTGCCACTAGGCTATATCCCCAGCCCTCAATGTTGTTTTGATTTGCATTTCTTTTATGGCCAGTGATGTAGAGCACTTTTTCATATGACTCTTGGCCATTCTCATTTCCTCTGCCATTCTTTCTTTTCCTAAGCCTGTCTACCTCAGCTATTTCATATAACAGGATCAATCCACACTTGTCTTTCTGTAGCTAGCTTTAAAAATTAATTAGTGTAATATTTATGTCACGTTCATGTTGTAGCATATGATGGAATTTCTTCTTTTTTCTTTTTATAATGCTGATGATTGAACCTGGGGGTCTTGCCTATACATGGCAAGTGCACTATTGATCTATACCCACAAGTCCTTGCTTTCCTTTTTAAAGGTTGAATATTTCATTGTATGTATATGCTGTATTTCTCCATTCATCTTTCAATGGGCATTGGATTGTTTTGCCTTTTATCTATAGTGACCACTGCTAAAAGTTACAAGCCTTTTGAGATACTGCTATAAATTCCTTTGAGTATACCAAAAGTGAGATTGCTGATCCTAGATGAACATTCCATTTCTAGTGGACATTTAGATGGCTATTCCATGTGAAACTCCCACATCTTTTTTTTTTTATCACAGCAGCACACCTTTCTGTATCCCTACCAACAATGAACAAGAGTTCTCTGAGCTAAGGTAATTTTGAAGATCTGTGATTTGTCCATGGCATATAGGAAGATACATATGACCGTGTTCAGATAACACTCAAGGAACCTTTGCTAACACATGAGAATGATGTCCTGCTCTCCCTCAGCTCAGCAGGCAGCTGAGCAGGCTGGTGGAAAGATCAGCGATTGGCAGCATGTGCTGAACCCCAGGGTGCTGAGTTAGGCCTTTTCTGTGTCAGGTACATCCCCATTCTCATCTGGATTAGGCTAAGCACATTCTCTGTTCATGTTGTCATACATTTTACAAGTGAAGCTTTTTCACAGGTTTCCTCATGAGTGAAGTCGAGGCTGGCAGCAGCTGAGAGTGAGAAAGAGGCAAGCTTGACTCTGTGACATTAATACAACCAGAGAAATGAACTCCCTTGAGCTGAAAATGGAGTATGCGCAATAAAATACTGGAGACCTGAGCAAAAGCTGTCAAAACTTAACCTTTTGTATTTTCCAATGGATTTTTATTATTATATCTATTCTGTTCATTCAAATGCATCAGACTTCACATTTGTGTCACCCAAACAAATAGCAGTCCTTTCTCTAAGTGCACTGGCATTTTTTTTTATTGATTTAAGTAAATAAATTGGATTACTTTACCACATTTGCTTAAGAGTTGTTTAACTCAGTTGAAGAACTGTATTTCTTAGTAGTTAAAGCATTTTGAGATTGATTCTTTATTTATATTCCCAGGAAATATTGATGGAACTTCTTCTTCTTTTTTTTTTTTTTTTGGTTAAATGCATCAGGTTTGCTACTTATCTGTTAGTAATCCTGCAAGTGATTGTTAAAAAAACACCCTCTTTTACTTTATCATATTATTTTGTTACTTTGCACTGTGTGTTGCATTTCATTTTTGTTTGTTTTGTTTTATTTAATTTTAATTTACTTTTCCCAGTGTTGCTGATGGAACCCAGGATCAAATATATAATAAGCAAGGGCTCTATCACAAAATTACACCCTCAGCGCCCTATCCCACTTTTAGAAGAGCCAAATTACTGATTAGCTTATGCCTTGGTGATGAGGAAAGCTCTTATTAGTTAGATTGTGAGCCAGTAAAGATAGGTTTATTATTATTATATTATTATTATTAATAGGGCATGAAATACATGGAAAAATCCCCATTTGCAATCCCCAATAAAATAACTAATTCAGGCAAGAATCAATAAAAGAGCTTAGAGCTACTAATGATTGCTATTGAACAAGATGTTGACAAGAATCCTGGTGTATCAAGCTAGTATTTCATAATTACAAAGGGCAAACACCTTTGCCATGGGTCTCTTTGGTGGTCACCATTTCAGGACAGTGATCCTATTTAGCAAAGGTGACTCAACAGGAAGTTTCATAACTCATAATCATTCAATATGAATTATCCAGTATCATATGTAACCTGATCTTACAAAGATCTGATGGTGATAAAGAAAAAAAGAACACAAGGATATGATGAGAACAACTTATAAAGTGGCATATACTATAAGACAAAGAACCAGGTTTTTTCATTAGGTTATCATCATGAGAATTCTAAACTAAAAGATGCAATATGCAACCCTTGATTGGATTCTGATTTTTAAAATTTATCTGTAAGAGTTATTTTGGACTAATTATAGAAATCAAAATACAGACTGAATACCAGCTGCATTTTAGGGGATTACTGATTTTTCCAGGTGTGAAATAGCATTCAAATTATATAGAAAATGCCCTGATTTGCAGGAAATTCATGCTGATACATTAAGACTGACATATCGTATGACTGCAATTCTGTTTTAAATGATTCAGCAAAGATGATCATTGCAATAACAATATATAAAGCAAATGTTACAAAATCTCAACCATTGTGGACTCAGATGTAAGGGTACAGGTGCTTATTGTACCTCTTAGTGTGTCAACATTGAAAGTTTTTATAACACAATACTAAAGGACAAAAGAATACTTACATGATGACTTTATATTAATTTAGGCACACTTTACAAATTAGCAAGAAAGTCCTAATCAAAAATATGACTTAATGAACACATCTGCCTAAAATCAGTTGAGTCAAATTCTTTTAATGGCATCATAGGCGTAATGATGAAATGAATGATGAGGTTTGTTGTGACACAACAGCTCCTTCTAGATCAGAGCACAATTTGGTAAATCCTTGTCTCCTTGGTAAGGAGATCCAGTAAGAATTCCAGTTCTGCTCTGGAGAAAGAAATGTGAAGGGGAAAGGCATCATCGAATGGCTTGGTAGTGAAAATAGGCAAAGACAGTATAGTTAATGTAATAACAGTCTCAGGATGGAGCTTAAGCCTCCTGGTCCAGGAAAGTAATGGCATCCTGTGGAATCAACTTTGATTCTGAATGAATAATGATTACTGCATTCACTCTCAGATGTATAAGTGAGGAGGAGGAATCAACTCAGAGCTCCAGAAGCCTGTCAAGAGATGAGAGGGAGATGGTCAACTATTCTATTTATTCATTTGTAACCATATATCCAATAAACAAACTAATTTTAAAAAGTCATTTTATTTAATTAAATTGAGTATGATCATTAGGAAGAACATTAAAAGAGTTATAAATTACTGATGCTGGTCCACACAAGTCATTTTGCAGAATAAGCACCACCTGGATCTTCTAAAATGAGGCATCAAGACTGGAAGGGTAAGTATGAAGTTTGCAGTCAGTGCAGGTGGGAAAGGGCATGATAGGAAAGTGGACAGAATGGCCTTGAAAATGACCAGGGTTATCAGGTTTAGAGCCACTGGGCAGGGGATGTGGCCCAATGAGTCTAGCTTGGGTGAACTCATGCAGGGTGTTGCATGCATTCTACATTAATTCTTACATCTGACTCTGGTTGTCAGTGGGAATTTCTATAAGTTGATATTTTATTGTTTATGATCATCTGAAAGACTAGTATAAATATATTTAGGAACATTCAGATGACTGTATTAGTTACTGTAGGATATTTGCTATAACAAATAAGCACTAAAATCTATCTCAAATGTAATAGCCATTATTTCCTTCTCGTGCTACAATATTGAGTGGATGAACAGATTGAGAGGGAACAGTTTCTACATGGGTCATTTAGGGTTCCAGTCTATTAGATGCTCTATAATCTTCATCATGTTTATTTCATGATTTCTCTGAGTGCATCTCCCTTCCATTGGCTCAAGGGATATCATGATCCAGAGGAGACCATGTGGGAGGTTTCTACCTTGAGTTTGGAAATAGTCTATGCCATTTCTCACATTCAATTGTTTAGAACTCCAATTGACTGCTCTACAGTGGCTGACCACAAGAAAGGATGGAAAATTTTGCCTGACTCTGACCTAATAAAGATAAGATAGAGACTACCTCACATACAATCAAATAGAGACAATTTTATTATCTTTATTTGTATGTTTATAGAATTATATGTGCAACATCCCACAACTGTGAGTGTTTATCAAACAGATTTCTGAGTCCTTATGTTTAAAAATCTATGAGATGGTTTGAACCTAGAATTTTCGGGAGTCTCTGAAAATGTTTAATGACAGGAGAGATTTTTTTTAACCAAATGTGCACTTTATTAGAAGGGCTTGGTAGGGTTTGGGGAGTGTTAAGACTAGAGAGAGAATAAGTGGTCCAGATGAGAGGTGAGGAAATGAACATTGGTGGGCACCAACAGAGGAGTGCTAAATGGAGACAGCACTGAAGGAGACACAGCTGTTTAGATGGAGGGAAACGAAAAGCATATTCACTTTTCATAAGCAAACATCTCTAACCTGAGATGTTAGGTAAATGATGAGAAGGAGTTAGTGAAGGAGAAAACACAAGACAAGACAAGGAAAATGGAGAGAAGAAAAGATGAGCTCCTTTCGGACATCAGGCATAATAGACTAAATTCTGCTAATGCATACTCAGCCTTTCCTTTATTCTTTTTTTTTCTCCTGCCCTAGTTAAAGTTGTTTCAGCATGATTACTGAATTCCTAATCTGATATATTTTTCCTCCTTTTTCCTTCTTTCTCTCTCCTTTCTTTCCTTCTTTGTTTCTCCTTTCTTTCCTTCATTACTTTCTTCCGTCCCTTCATCCCTCCCTCCTCCCTCCCTCCTTCCCTTCCTTCTTTTTCTCCTTCATCCCCCCTCCCTCCTTCCCTCCTTCTCTCTCTCTTTCTTTATTTTTTCTGTCTCCCTTCCTTTCTTTCTTTCTTGAACTAGGGCTTGAACTCAGTCCTGGGTGCTAGCCCTCAGCTGTTTTGCTTGAGGTTAGCACTCTGTGACTTGACCCACACCTCCACTTGTGGAGGTTAATTGGAGACAAGACTCTCACAGACTTCTCTTCTCAGGCTGGCTTCATAACATGATCCTCAGATTTTAGCATTCTGATTAGCTAGTAGCTAGGATTACAGAACTGAGCCACTGGAGCCTGGCTAATCTGATATATTTGGTCCTTGCTGTAAACAAAGTCACTGAGTAATTGCCAAATATCAGCATTTTGAGGCAAATGGAATGATCTAGAATTTCCCCAAACTACTTAGTAGCTCTATTTTTCTGCTTAATATACACGTACCCTTTTCTCCTCCCATTGGCACCATACATGTACTTTACCATTGACTTCTTTTATGTCTGTATTTATGTGATATGTAATTAGTGCTGTTTCTCATTCTTTGTTCTCCATTCATATGACCTGTAAAGCCACATCTGCCTCCTTGAGTTATTATATGCCTGAGCGTGTTTATTGGGCAAGGACTATTTCACTCCAGTATTTGAACAAATATCGAACAATCTGTTAAAGTTCTTCTCTTTCTCATGACTCTCAATGTTTTGTATTCTCTTTCTTTTCCCTCAAAATATGATCACAATTGGAATTTATTTATATGAAGATGAAACTTTATCTACTATTAGTAAGATTCTTTCTAATTGGATTGTATGACTTTGAAAACTTTCTAGTAAAAGAATGTAGTGTTAAGGCAGGGATTTCAGGATCTGGAAGACCCAGAAGGCGGAAGAGGGTTGGAGCTAGTGCAAAGATACTTGTTGAGCCTTGAATTCTTCCCACTGACGGTGTGCGGTCTTGTTCTGAGTCTCACTTACCCTGTGAGTATTATAGATTGTCATGCCTTTCTCGCCTTCCACAAAATGAGAGAAGAACGAATGACAACAGGTATCTACTGGAAAGTGATAGAGACTTACTCAGAATTTTCTAATTCTGCTTCGCTGCCTCCTGGCACCAACATCATGACTAGAAAGGGATGGCAGAACAGGAGCCCACCTAAGGTCTACTTGCCAGGAATAACCACTTTTTTCTTCAGCTGTGGGTTGCATATGGACTTTCACTTATTCCCTTATTCCCTACGTGCATTTGAGTATACATACTAATAACAACAGACTGTGTTTTAACCAATCATTTTATACATAACATACATGACCTACAAAGGTATCATGCAATTGGACCTCATAACAATTTCATTATCCAATATCTGATGTAGTGATAGGTTATAATTTACAAAGTAAACAAATCAATGATCACTTTTGAATTTCAAAACCATATAGGATTCGAATTTTTGGTCTATTTGATAATAGCAAACCTGAGTTTTTTACTTCTGGCCAATTATTCATTCAGTCAATATCTAAAATTTTTCATTACAATACAATGATAATTCATGTTCTATATTTTACGAAGTATTATTTCAAAGAGGCAGAAACATGTTCCTACTGCATCTGTAAACTATTGCTCAGCTAGTCACACCTCTCACTTTTTTGCAAGTGTGTCTAATTTCTGGCTTGATTCTTTGTACAGCACTACCTACAATTTAGCTTTTAAAAATGCTTCAGTGACAGCTTGAAATTGCTAGTTGAAAGGGTTGGAATTCATCTTTTAGTTCTTTGCAAAATCCTTATACATACACAAAATTCTTCTCCCCAGTGTCCAACCTCACTTAACACTTAAAAGCATTCATTTTATACTTTTGCTTTGAAATATGGATGGGTTTTATTATTATAGCTGTACATATGCAAATTTTGGATGCATAACTACAATATTTGTTGCAAAGGATTTTTGTGAAATAAGTTTGTCTTTTCTACCTACAACTCAATCAGATGGATTTATGTCTGTGTCAATGAAAGAGACTGTGAACACTAAAGATAGGTCTCTGTGCTTCTGAAAATTGAATTACACAGAATAAAGGCTACAGCAAAGGAAAATATAAAAGGATATTTGCATGTTTGTAAAAAAGCAATACGGGTGTACTTTGATCATTTGTTTACAACTTAACACAAGAAATTATACTGCAAAATAAAAATGTGCTTTTTCATTTTGAAATATAATTATAAATCATAGAAAAGTCTGGGGCTTGTCTCTATAGGTATCAAATAATAATAGTGGTTATTAGATATGAAAGTATAAAGGGTCTCTCCTCAGGAGTACTGAATCAAGTAGTATTCACTTTGAGTGACTCATGTAGGAGACAAAAATCTTCAAAACACAGTCACTGAGAAGAGATTGTGCAGTCCAATCCCAAAACATCCATAGCAGCACTTAAGATTAAAGCACTTACCCTACAAAATATTATAAGATAACATGTCTACTCAATTTGTTTCCTTGCTTTATGCTCATTTTGTAAAGTGATTGAGTCATATTAGAGAAGTCAAAGGTAGAGAGAATTTTATTCTCTACAGATTTTTTTCTCTTCTAGTTCCATAAAAATACAGCAAGCCATTTTAAATTCAGTTTATAGAATTGGTTTTCACCCTGAGAAAGAGATTGCCTGTATTTAACTAATCATAGCATAGATTTCCAAAACATGTAGGGTGAAACTGGACTAGACATTTAATCTAGTTCCATTCTACTGTTTCAGAGGCAAAGGATAAAAAGAAGGAGGAAGGAGCAGGGAAGAGGGGAAGAATCAATAAGAGGATTAAAGGGAAGGGGGTGGGGAAAGAAGGCAGAGCTGGAGACAGTGTGACAGCAAGAGGGACAGGAAGAGAATGGCTCAAAGAAATAAATTGGGTGATTTTTTGAAACAAAGAGTATAGCTACATCCAGACTAGAGTTTAGGTCTCTGATTATTATTCTTATTGACTGCCAGGCAACAAGTCACAGTACAGGAGAACCTTATTTCAATCTTGAATCACTGTTTACTCATCACTCAATGTGTACCTTGGGTAAATTCCTAATCACTTCTAAAGTGCAAGTACCACAATAATTACCTAATGGATTGATAAAAAAGACCTAGTGAAATAGAATGTGTGTAGCATACAGTAGGGTGGTTTTGTGTGTGTGTGTGTGTGTGTGTGTGTGTGTGTGTGTGTGTGTGTGTGCATGTTAGCTGTTGGCTTTGTAAATACCTTTATTTATTACTGTTACCTTAGTTCACATTGCATTTTGTTGAGGATTTGTGTCTCTATTTCTAAATCTTGTCTTTGATCAGAGGTGATGCCTGTCCAAGTGAGACTCCATGGAGCAACTGCTGAAAATTTAAATGTCAAAAGAAATGAGTTCTCCAATGAGGCATCCCTGAGTGAGTTGACCTAAATGTTTACAATCTGTCTGAACACTGAAAAGCAGGGAAACCAAAGGGATTATTTGGAGATGTGGTTTTGCTTTTGAAGAACAGAGGCCTCATACTTGTGGAATGTATGAACAATGCCTAACCCCACTTCCAGACTGAGATTAAATTCATTTTTTCTAATATTTGTCACACAGAGAGGCCTATTTTAGCTGATTACAGGAAACACTTTCTAAATAAAATATTCAAAAGAATGGTCTGCCTCAGGGAAGCAAGTCTCTGCTGGCATCTCTAAGCAGAGGGAGTGATCCCTCTGGAAGAACTGAACAGCGGGGGTGAGACTGTGGGAAGGTGGCTGATAAGCAAAGATTGAAGGGCATTCCACAGAGATTTCAGGCCTGCAGTTTATGGACTGAAATTGATAGACTTAGAAAGATTTGCCTTCTATATTTTTAACCCTTTATGAGAATATTTTACTTCATTGCAATGAAAAAGGAATAGGAAAACACCTACCTACTCTTCTTTAAAAAAGTTTTATTGTTTAGGGTGTTTTAGGATCCTAGAAAAAATGAGAAAATAGATAGTGATCTTTGCATCTATTCCTAGTCTCCCCCCTCCCCCAATGTGCATAGCCTCTTCCATTATCAATATCCCTCACCCCAATGGTACAATTTCTTTTATATTGGTGAAGCTATATTGACATGGACTTGCTACTTAAAGCTTATAGTTACATAATGGTACCTTGTATGGACTGAACAAATGTATAATGACAAGCATCTAGCCACTGTGGCATTATAGTTTATTTTTACATCTCTAAAAATCCTCTTTTCTACTCATTCAATTAATTGATTTACTTCTCAAATAGTGACTTGGTCACACTCTTAGCTTTCTCTCCCAAAACAAGCATTTTTCTTAATTTTTCATTTAAAATTTTTATTGTCCAGGTGATGTACAGAGGGGTTACAGTTATATGAGTAAGGTAATGAGCACATTTCTTGTCAAGTTGTTACCTCCTCCCTCATTTTTCTCCCACTTTCCCTCCTTCCCAGTTCCCCTCACCCTGAGTTGTAAAGTTAGTTTACGTTACAACTTACTATCTTGTAAGTATTGCTGTTGCATCTGTTTGCCTTTTACCATAGCATCATATGTGTGTGTGTGTGTGTGTGTGTATGTAGTGTGTGTGTGTATACATAAATACATATCAGAGTTTAGTTGGTCATGCATCCATTGATTGATATTTGAGTTTATTCCACCATTTAGCTATGGTTAATAGTACTTCTGTGATTATGAATTTTATATTCTTGTTTTAGTACTTGGTTCCACTTATTTAAAGAAATGTACCTTGGCATGGAATAGTTAGATCAAAGCCATTTTATATCCCCACCAGCACTGTACATGTTCTAATGCTTCTGCATATTCAACAACACCTTATAGGATTAATTTTTAAAAAGTAGTCATTTTAGAGGTTATGAAATATCTCATTGGGGATTTGATTTGTGTTACCCTACTGTCTCACAACCAAAGACTATGGACCATATGCTAAAATATATTTTCCCACTTAAGTCATTTGTGTCAGATATTTAGTACAGTAACATAAAGTTTGCTTAATAGAAGTAAAGTCATATATATAGATACACACACATATAGAGAGAGATACACATACACACATATATATACTTATATATACACATATATTCTAAAATATTAGGCCTTTATTAGATATATGATATTCAAATACTTTGTCCCATTTTTTTCACTTTCTTAATAATACTTTTTTTGTCAGTCCTGGGGTTTGAACTCAGCGTCTGAGCACTGTCCCTGGCTTCCTTTTTCTCAAGGCTAACTCTCTACCACTTTAGTCACAGTGCTACTCCAGCTTTTGTTGTTTATGTGGTGCTGAGGAATCGAACCCAGGGCTTCATGCATACAAGGCAAGCACTCTACTGCTAAGCCATATTCCCAGCTTAATAATACCTTTGATGTATGAAAACTTTTAATTTTTATAAAACTCAGTTTAGCTATTTTTCTTCTTGCTTGTGCATTTAGAGAAAAATTTATTGCCAAATCTAGGATCTTGGAAATTTTCTTTGATGATTTGTACTTATAAGAACTTCATGGATTTAGGCCTTACATTGAGCTCATAGATCCATTTCCAGTTTTTGACATGGGATATTTTAACAGTCAAGCTTATTCATTTGCATGTGAATATCAGTTGTCTTACCACTTATTAAAGCTACTACTCTTTCCTTCATTGAATGACCTTGGAATTCATGATGACAGCTAGTTATCCAGAAGTGTATGTTGTTATTTATGGATCTCAATGGCATTCTATTGATTTCTAAGTACTTCCTTAAGGTTGTAACTTTAAAATGAGTATTGACATAGAGATGAATGAGTTTTCTGACAATATTTTGACTATTTAAGGTTTCTTACAATTTCATATGGAAGGACTATATCTGAAAGACAATTATAATTGTGTGTGTGCAGATAATAGCCAGAAGTGGCGCTGTGGCTCAAGTGGTAGAGTTCTAGCCTTGAGCAAAAGAAGCTCGGGGACAGTGCCTAGGCCCTAAGTTCAAGCCCCAGGACTGGCATAATAATAATAATTGTGTGTGCCTGTGTGCATGCATGCATGCACTAATCCTAGGGCTTGAACTGAAGGCTGTATTCTCTCATGCATGTTTTTGCTCACAGATGGCACAGTATAATACTTGAAATAAACCTTAACTTCTGGCTTTTTGGTATTTAATTGGAGATCAGAATCTCATCTTCCTGGACTGGTCTTTTTTCTGAATAATTATTTATTTATTGTCAAAGTGATGTACAGAGGGGCTACAGTTTCATACATAAGGCAGTGGGTACATTTCTTGTTCAACTTTTTACCTCCTCCCTCATTTTCCCCCTCGCCTCTCCTCCTTTCCTTCAACCCCCATGAGTTGTTCAGTTGGTTTACACCAAATGGTTTTGTAAGTATTGCTTTTGGAGTCATTTGTCTTTTTATCCTTTGTATCTCAAATTTTATATTCCCTTTCCCTTCCCTAGTTCTAATACAAGTATATACAGTATCCAGGGTATTGAGATGAGATGCAGTGGGGCACAACTACAGGAAGGGGATACAAGAGGAGCAACAACAACAGAAAAGCCACAGTTTCACATGGCATGTTGAAAGTAATTACAACAGTGATAGAACACCCGTTACCATAACATGGAGTTCATTTCACTTATCATCATCTTATGTATTCATAAGGACATAGCTATTAGGCTCTTGTGATCATCTGCTGTGACTAGTCTAAGCCTGTACTAATTATTCCCTATGAGGGAAACCATAGAGTCTATGTTTCTTTGGGTCTGGCTCACTTCACTTAGTATAATTTTTTCCAAGTCCTTCCATTTCCTTATGAATGGGGCAATGTCATTCTTTCTGATAGAGGCATAAAATTGCATTGTGTATATGTACATTTTCCTGATCCACTCATCTACTGAGGGGCATCTGGGTTGCTTCCATATTTTAGCAATGACAAATTATGCTGTGATGAACATTGTTGTGCTGGTGGCTCTAGTGATCTTGCTTGTAATCTTTTGGGTAGATTCCCAAGAGTGGGGCTGCTGGGTCGTAGGGGAGCTCTATGTTTAACCTTCTGAGGAATCTCCATACAGCTTTCCAGAGTGGCTGAACAAGTTTACATTCCACCAACAATGTAGTAGGATTCCCTTTTGGCCACATCTGCTCCAGCATCTGTTATTGTTAGTTTTCATGATGATTCCAGTATAACCCTTATCCCAAAGCCAGGCAGGGAGTCATCAAGGAAAGAGAACTATAGACTGATTTCCTTGATGAACATCGATGTAAAAATTCTCAACAAAATTCTGGCCAATTGACTTCATCAGGTTATCAAAAGAATCATATACTATGACCAACTGGATTAATTCCCGGTATCCAGAGCTGGTTCAATATACACAAGTCAATCAACATAATCTACCACATCAACAGAACAAGGTCAAGAATCACATGATTATTTCGCTAGATATGGAAAAAGCATTTGATAAAACCCAACACCCATTTATGATAAAAGCTTTGGAGAAACTTGGATTCCAGGGAACATTCCTGAATATAATTAAGGCTGTCTATGACAAACCCACAGTGAACATTACTCTTAATGGGAAAAAGTTAAAGCCATTTCCTTTAAAATCAGGAGCAAGAGAGGGATGTCCGCTCTCTCCTCTCCTCTTCAACACAGCACTAGAATTCCTAGCCAGAGCAATAAGGCAAGAGGAAGACATAAAGGGGATCCAAATAGGGAAAGATGAAGTTAAACTCTCTCTCTTTGCAGACAACATGAGCCTGTATCTAAAGAACCCCATAGACTCTACTCCAAATTACTTGAGCTGATCCAAAACTTTGGCAAAGTAGCAGGATATAAAATAAATACTCAAAAATAAATGGCTTTTGTATATGCCAATGACCTGAAGACCAAAGCTGAAATCAGGAAATCAACTCCTTTTGCAATAGCCTCAAAAAGCATAAAATACCTAGGAATAACCTTAACCAAAGAAGTGAAAGACCTCTATGATGAGAACTTTAAAATCCTGAAAAAGGAAATTAAAGCAGAACTAAGGTAATGGAAAAACCTCCCATGCTGCTGGATTGGGAGGATTAACATTGTCAAAATGGCAATATTGCCAAAGGCTATCTACAAATTCAATGCAATACCCACTAATATCCCAACACCATTTTTTTTAATGAAATAGGGAAGCAATCCAGAAATCCATATGGAACAATAAGAGACCACAAATAGCATAAACAATACTAAGCAGAAAGAACAATGCTGGAGGAATTATAATACCAAACTTGAAGCTGTCTTACAAAGCTATAGTAACAAAAACAGCTTGGTATTGGCACAAGAACAGATCTGAGGACCAATGGAACAGAACTGAAGACCCAGAAATGAACCCGCAGAACTATGCCTACTTAAACTTTGATAAAGGAGCTAAAGACCTAAAAAGAGACTTCTCTGAAGAGGAAATGAGAATGGCCAAGAGACACATGAAAAAGTGCTCTACATCACTGGCCGTAAAAGAAATGCAAATCAAAACAACATTGAGATTTCACCTCACCTGGACTGGTCTCGAACTTCAGTTCTCATATCTCAGCCTCCTGAGTAGCTAGGAATATAGGTATAAGCCACTGGTGCTGGGCTGATCAGTACACTACACTGAGTCTTTATATCACATTGAATATTATGTTTACAATATTTAGTCTTCCAATCGTTTTATTCAGGTCTTCTTTAACTTTTTGGGAATAAATGTAGTTTTAACTTTAGTGGCTTAATTCATACCTATTTTATTTTTTTTGCTATTGTAAATGAACCATTTTCCTAATTTTTTAAGTGTTTTGCTCTACTTTGTAGAAATATAATTTCTTTTCTGTGTGTTGATCCTGTATCTCATAACATTACTGAATTTATTAACTTGAGTAGGGTTTTATTAGATTGTGTATATACGGGGACATTATCTATGAAGATAATTTCAATTTGTCATTTATGTTTGGACACATTTAAAAATTATTTTGTTACCTAATATCTTTGAAGAACACCCAGTAAAATGTTGAATAGCAGTGATGCAATTGGGTATCTTTCTCATTTCTGATTTTAAAGGAAAAGCTCTCAGTGTGTCATTTCTTAGCACACTTTATCTTCTGGTCTTTTCATGATTATTTTTCATCATTTTGGGAGCTTTCTCATTCACATCCCATTGGCTGAGTATGTCTCACATTGGATGAGCATTCGATTTTGCCAAATGCTTTTTTATATCAATTGAGATGATTATGTGATTTGTTCTTTGATTCTATTGTAGTGTGCTACACTGATTAATTTTCTTCCTCCCTCCCTCCCTCCCTCCCTCCCTCCCTCCCTCCCTCCCTTCCTCCCTTCCTCCCTCCCTCCCTCCCTCCCTCCCTCCCTTTTTTTTTTTTTTACCAATCCTGCATCTTGAACTCAGGGCCTGGTCACTGTCCCTGAGCCTCTGTGCTCTAGGCTAGTGCTCTACCACGGGATCCACAGTGCCACTTTCAGATTTTTCTTAGTAGTTTATTGGAAATAAGAGCCTCATGGACTTTCCTGCCTTGGCTGGCTTTGAACAATAATCCTCAATCTCAGCCTCCTGAGTAGCTAAGATTACAGTCATGTGCCACTGGTACCTGGCTGATTAGTATTCTTATATTTGTAACCCTAGGAAAAAAATCTAAATTGGTAATGAGAAGTAATATTTTGATGTGCTGTTGGACTTGGTTAGTTATAATTCACTTGGGATTTTTATATCAATATACATCAGGGATGTTAGCCTGCATTTCCTCTTCTTTTGGTCACTTTGTGACTTTGGGATCAAGCTAAGAATGTATTATCTTCGAAGAGAGTTTGAGTAGGAGTGATATTGTTGTAGAGAAGCTACATTTTGAGAGGTCGACTTGGGAGACGTTACTGGAGAGCCAGCATCTGCAGGTGGACTACTATCTCAAAGACCTGCAGCCCAGAATCAAGCCCGAACCAAGATTTCAAAGACAGAGTGCACATGCTTTGGTGGGGAAAAGTCATTCTCTGGAGCAAAACTTCCCTAAGAACAAACAGCATGAAACCCACATATTGTCTGAATCAGAGCCCTCCTGGAGCTAAGCATCTGTGATTCAAAGAATGGCTTGTCTCACCTCTAGGCTTTTAAAGTTGTGTGAAAAGCCCCCTCACCCAACTAGGCACCAGGAAGGCTGTGAGAACAAGGTGATATCACTTAGATCCAGTCTCCTTACTTCATTCCCCACTGGTTTTATGTACACGAAATCAAATCATTGATTGCACTGAGCCCTTAGGACCAAGAGCCTAACAAGTTCCTTTAACCAAAGTTTACAAAAGAGGCTCTCCTGTGCTAGACCTGTTTCATTAGCATTAAACAGTACTTCTATCTTAAGGCTGCCCATAGTTCACCTTTAATTTTGTCTGGGCTATTTCCATCTGTAATTTAAGCAGTCTCCAGCAGTCAAAGTTGGCTCCATATGACTGGTACCCATATAAATATAACCAGCAATCTTTTTCCAGGTCAAGCTGGGTAAGGCATACAAATCTATGTACCACAGAATGAATGTCACACAACAAAAGTCTTAGTTCCAGCAGATCCACAGTGGCCTTTCTTCTGGAATCTGCCCTGTGTGATGGAGCCAGGCAGGGTTCCCAACTATGTTACCACAGTGGGAGTGGAGTGATAATGACGACTGACAGTGTAGGTTCCCTTCTAGATGGCTGTCAGGCCAGGTTGGAAAGCATGGGCTGGATCCACGCTGAGCCATAGCACCAAGTCCTGTTTATACACCTGCTGTTGAGTTGCCTGCAAGTTCTGCATAATTAACTTAATCTAAGGCTGGGGTGGCAGGCCAGGGTCCCACTGGTTTTCAAGGCAGCTTTGTTTATATGCCAGGGACAATGTACTAGGGTGACAATTTTGGGAACCATATTTCCTCCTACAGGGCTAAGATTCCCTAAGCTGACATAGGAGGCTTGTGCCTGTAACCATATCACTGTTGTCCTTTGCCTATTCCTTTCATCTATCCTGCCTCATTTCTCCCCAAAATGTCTTTGGTCCCTTGATCTTAAGAGGAATTGATGGGTGAAGATACATCTTTTCTAACTTCTTCAAGATAAATTAGGGGCACTGGCCCTGTCTATTTTATCAAGAGGCTGAGAGGATCAGATGTCATTAGGAGGAATTATTACTCCAAACTGGAAAGTATGTAAGACATTTAACTTCTAACAACCGCATAGACTTTTCTTTGTTCTATAGTAGTGTAGCTTTTTTAGCACTCTGGTTTGCAAAACAATTTTCTTGGCTATCTGGGGAACCTGATCTTTGGTAACCATTACAATGTATAACAGTAACCTGTGTTTTTCCCCAGACAGCCCCTATTGAACATGATTTCAGATCCATGCCCTATTAGGGCATGCCCTCTTTTTCTGAACAGATGAATTTATGTGGCTAGTGCCAGCCCAAAATTCACTCCCAATTAGGGCTTAGAGCAGATACTGGGGGCTAGGATTTTTTTTTTAACTTCAAACTATCCCCTCACTTGACAACCTTAGCTTTTTATTACCCACTGTACCAGATGACTGACAGGCAAGGGTATAAGTTCCTGCCCAGTGGCAAAGTAGACATACATGGGCATTACATAGGCCAGTTTATTAACAGTTTTCTTATAACCTTGCAGCTCTGATTAATTTTGAAGGGCCAAGCACAAGTGACTCCGGGATCTGGCACTATGTCTCTCAGCTGAGCAGTGTCATCCAACTGCCTCAGGATTCTCGGTCATTGCCAGGACAAGCTTGGTCCCAGGAGTGTCTTCTCCTCCTTTGTCAGTCACTGTTCTTGAACTCAAGGCCTGGCCTTTCCCCAGGCCTAGTGCTTTCCCACTCGAGGCTAGAGCTCTACCACTTTGAGCCACAGAACTACACCTCTAGCATTCTGCTTATTAAATAGAGATGAGAGTCTCACAGGAACCCTTTCTGCCTGGGATGACTTCGAACTACCTACCTCAGATCAAATTAGCCTTTGTCAAAAGCCTCTTTACTCCCATTGAAGCAACTAGGATATCAATAGAAATGGTTTTTAAGCATGACTTACCTGGAAATTATTAAGAATCAAAGTTACATCAGAAAAGCTTGCAAGAGTCATCTGTCCCTCTGTGGGCCTGCCTGTACTTGCTACAGAAGACCTGTAAATTTAAACTAAGTAAACAATAATATTCTCTTAATTTTTAACTGAATATAGGACATTAATTAAAACCATTGTTACCAAGCTAAACCTTTTTGATTACAACTAAGAATGCAGGAAGTTGGCTCTGTATCCAACACAGCTCATCTCCTGAGATATGGACATTACCCAGCAAAAGGACTTTAACATAAGTGAACTTTGGTAGTGCTAATTTTCCTTTTTCCACTTTGAAACAAACATTTAGGACAATTTTACTTCTCATATTTTTTTATCCAGGAGCCCATTTATGTTTCGGTTTCTAAAGCGTTTTTACTAACCTTTGGCCCTTTGATTTGTATTTAAATAACCCTTTACTTAAGTAACCTTGAAACAGTAGCTAATCACCTCTTTACAGTTCTGGTTGTTGGCGTTTTTTTTTTTTTTGCCAGTCCTAGGGCTTGAACTGAGAGCCTGAGCACTGTCCCTGGCTTCCTTTTGCACAAGGATAGCATTCTGCCACTTGAGCCAGAGTGCCACTTTGGCTTTTTCAATATACGTGGTGGTGAGGAATTGAACCCAGGGGTTCATGTATAGGAGACAAGCACTTTACCACTAGGCCATATTCCCAGCCCCCACCTCTTTACATTTCTTTAGCCTGGTTTTTGAAATATCTGGTTTTTGCTTCTGCATTCTGAGTTAACTCCCAGAAAACCTTTGAACTCAAATGACATAGTTTTTCTAGATGTAAGAATTACATGTTGACTTGCCCTGCACCAAGAATCCAGACTTAACAAACTTAAAGAACCTCAGAACATTTTTCATTTTTCCCAATAAGCATCTAATTGCAAAATATCATTGAAAACAAGTTTCATTACACAGAGATCAACCTGAGGGCTAACTCCTTTGTGAGCTTGGCAATTTGTAAGCATCCCCAGGGTCATTTTTAGGAATACTAATGGCATCACTCACACTACCATCAGGTTTTCAGTGTCCAGCTGCAAGGAAAAGGAAGAGAAGCTCCTTCTTGGCCAGCTCATCGCTCACACCTCGAAGATCGGCCCCCATTGGCTCATCCTAAACTTCTCCAGGTCCTTTGCTCTTGATTCCTAACTGAAATAAAAACAAAAGCAGTTCCAGATAGATAGACAGAACTGACAATGTCTTTGACAGAGATAAGCAAACCTTCATACTCAAATTATAATACTTAGCCCCAAATTTTAACAGTGGAGGGAAATAAACATTTTGTGTTACATTTAGAAGCATTTTATTGCAAATATGATGTACAGAGGGGTTACAATTACATTAATAAGGAAATTAGTACAATTTTGTCAAATATTGTTATGAAGCCAGAAAACTCTTGATTACAGTGCAAAGAGCTTTTACCAGGAACATGTTCTCTCTCTCTCTCTCTCTCTCTCTTTCTCTCTCTCTCACACACACACACACACACACATTTGTGCATAGGATCTTTAAACACACAAAATGAATATCAGCCATTAAGTTTTCTGGAATTCTAGTGGCAACAGACAACAGATAAGATTTCCAATATCCAAACAAAATACTTTACTTTGACAGATGATCAAGATCTAGGTGTTTATACAATCCTTTTAACAAATCACATTAGCTGGGCCTCCTTTAGCCATTTCTCCAGGACTTGCTTGTGTTACCAAGGCACATTAACATACCAATTAACCTTTGAATACCTTCAGATGGAGGAAGGGCAGGGATTACCTGACATTAAATTTAGCCCACTAGGTGGCTGGATTCTGTTTTTTATCCAATTTTAACTAGATGTCAGAATCAGGCCTGAGCCTGCATTTGCCCCACCTCCAACTGCCTCCAGGCAGAGGGGAAAGGACTCAGCCATCTTTGATTCCCCCCATAGAGAAATGCAAATGAAGAACAAAGACATAGAAAACAAGGATCCACATTACAAATTGGTACTAATTCTTGGAAAACAGTATGAGACAAGACAGGGACACACAAAAAAACTGAAGGTTGAGTTGGGCTTGCTCGCACCAACTGTGGGCCCCCTAGCTCAGCCCTAACAAGAACTTCCTACTATATGAGACCATGCTAGGTAGGCTTCGATCCACAGATCTCTCACCTCAGTTGCTGCCAAACTCCCTATTGTAAGAGAGTCTACCCACTGGGCCTTTCCCACTCAGGGACCCAGAACCCTCTGATCTTGTTAGCAACAAGGCCGAGGGAGACAGGTGTTGAATACATCTGTTCTCCTTACCTTCCCATTTCCAGATGGATTGATCTTCAGAAAACAGAAAAACAGATAAACAGAAAACAGAGAGAGATGAACAGAAACTTACTCTGGAGGTGTTCTATGTGACCCAAAACTACTTTGATGGCATCCACAACCTGACCTAGCGGCCTTCATAACAGTCTCCAGGGGTGCCTGTCCTTTTGAGTCTCCCATCCCTTGACAACCATCTCATTGAGGCCAGCTGTAAGTAGCTTCAAGGAATTCATGTATCCTCCTCCCCCAGGGCACTGGGATCCTGCCAGAGCCTCCAAATGTTACATGGCAAGAAACAAGAGAAGCCACATTTTGAGAGGTCAAATTGGGAGTCTATTAGAGAGCTGGCTTTGCAGGTGGACTACTATCTCAAAGATCCCACCACATGGTTCAGGCAGAAAAGAGTTTATTGGGGGAAGAGTAAGCCCACACAAGATGGAGGGGTGGGGAGAAAGAGGGGAAGAAAGAAGATAAAAAAAAAAGGAAAGGAGAGAAAGAGAGAAAGAGGAAGAAAAAGGGAGTAAGAGAGAAAAGGATAGTGCAGGGACTCATGTTGAGCTAGCTTATATAGGGAAAGGTGGGAGGTATTGCCAGGTGGATTGGATGTGACCTCAGAGAGGGGGAGGTAACTGCCTCCAGGTGTGCTAGTTACCTAGGTAAGGCAGGTACTGGGCACAGGCTTAAGTGGGTGGGGGCATGTGCATGGAGCCCTCCTCTGGATGGACATTACATATACTACTGAAACCATCAAACTGTGGTCTCCTAGAGCTTAGCCATCGGAATAGCTAGAGTTTCAGACATGAGCCACCAGTCCCTGACTTGGAAAAGTTATTTTTCAAAGTAAAAGCTGTTATTTTGGGGGGATAATTTAAATAATGTGCTTAAAAGGAAATCTGATTATTCACTTTGGTTTCTTTTAATTCTTTGTTCCTGAGGAAGCCTTTGTGAGAATAACTATGTAGAATAAATGTAACATTAAATTTATCATTACAATTTGATTCATTTTGTTTTGGTTGTTTGTTTATGGCTGAAGAGTATATAGTGAAGTAGAAAGGCCAGTCAGGCCAGAGCGTAAATACCAAATTCAGAATACATTTTACAAATGTTCTACAATACCACTTAATTTGCCTCTGAAGTGCTGTTATTCAGATTTCAATGACTGTGATGAAATGCTGGGGATAATCAAAAGAAAAAAACAGTATGGCTTATTTTAGCACACAGTTTTGGAGAGTTCAGTCCATGGTCAATATGTCTCTTGCTTTGGGGCCTGTGAAAAGGCAGCATGTCATGGTAGAGGTCTTGGTTGAGGCAAAGATGTTCACATCACAAAGACTGGGAGGAAGAAGAAAAAGAAACTGGCATTCCACAATCCCCTTCAAGTGCATGCCACTTCACCTGACATCTCTCACTAGGCCTCTCCTTTTAAAGATGCCTCCTTCTTACAGATCCAAGATGCAGTTCATGCCCTTTTAACACATGGGCTATTTGAGACATTCCAGATCTAAACTACAATACAAAGCAAATAAAAGAGTCATCATTTTTCCATTGTTACTGGCTATTCACTGAAGGTATCTTCTTGGTAATACTAATTTTTATTGAAGTTGTTGTTTTAGATTCTAAGAGAGAGAGACAGAGAGAGAGAGACAGAGAGAGAACGCGCGCTCTTTTCTGCAGTGTTTATTCTGAACAAGCCATCTCTTGGTGGTAAGCATTTTGTATGGCTTACTGTATCTGTTCGCTGTCATTTGACTATAATATTCAGATCTCTTTGAGTAAGTGATCGTTGAGGACTATATAATCATTAAAGCTCAATTTATTTTGTCAAGAAGTTATTTACAGGGGGCTGGGAATGTGGCTTAGCGGTAGAGTGCTTGCCTAGTATGCCTGAAGCCCTGGGTTCATCAGCACCACATAAACAGAAAAAACCAGATGTGGTGCTGTGGCTCAAGTGGTAGAGTGCTAGCCTTGAACAAAAAGTTCATGGATAGTGCATAGGCCCTGGGTTCAAGCCCCAGGATTAGAAAGAAAAAGTTATTTACACTAAGTGATAATGTTTTTTTACAGGTGTGGGGAGCAATCCTGAGCAGTGAACTTAGACTCTGGCTACTGTCCTTGAGCTTTATTTTTGCCACTTGAGCCTCACTCCCACTTCTGGCTCACAGCCTTTCCTACCTAAGCTGGCTTCAAACTATGATCCTTAGATGTCAGGCTCCTGAATAGCTTAGATTACAGGCATCAGCCACTGGTACCTGGCCTAGATGATAAATTTTTAATATGAACATGATCAATAGTCAAAAGCCTGTGTTTTTATGCATGTGTGTGTATGTGCTTGTGCTTGTGTGTGTGTGTGTGTGTGTGTGTGTGTGTGTTTTATGTATCTGGTGATGATGAGGATCTTCCCTAGAGCTAAATGTCCTTGTGGATCTGAAATTTGCAGGCAAGTTCATGATAATGCTAAGCAGGCTTAAGTGACTAATGGGCAGAGCAGGGATGGATATATTGGAGAAAAGGGCACAACACATTCATGAATGAAAGATGTCTTCTCTTTTGGAAGCTTTTATATGTCAGTGCTAATAATTTTAAGTCCAATTTTTTCAAAGTATCCACAATTGCACATGCATGTATTTGCTCATAGGACATGGATGGGATACAATGCAAAGAAAAAAAGTACAAATCTGACTTCTAATATTGGCTGTTGTATATGTGCAAAAAGGATTTCTAGTGAACTGGTGAATTGGGCCAGGACAGAAATACTCCTCTATTTTTTACTAGAGAAAATCACTGAGCCAGTGAGCCCACTCAGCATACTAAATCAGTTGCTCATCAGTCTAGAGTCTTTTATAGTAGGTGGCTTGGGAGGCAGGTAATTCAATATAGAATATAGGAAGTCACCTACAGCTCTACTAGGTACATCTCGGTTTATTTGCCACACTTTCAATGGTTTGCTTTCAAAACTTAGTCTGGCTTTTCATATTGTTTTGCTCACGTGCATTTGAGGTAGGATTAAGTTGTAAAGAAAAGGAAAAAGGTTTCTACAAAGTTATGTTTGAGAGGAAATATGCCAGGGAAAGTGAAGCTTCAACTCTGCAGTTCAGAGAAAAGGCACTGAATTTCTGCTCAGTTGCTTTTGGAGAGCAAAAGAGCAGAAAGAATGACGTGAATGCATGTACAGCAAGGAGGAGTGTTGAGTTTGGTGTCTTGTCTTCCAGGGTGGGGGCAGATATAGAATGTCCTCCCACTATCTCCTTTTCTCCTCAGCCACAAGTCTGTGGTCCCAGCATTGGGAACTATTATTTTGAGGAACTGAGATTCAGACTCAGGTGATCCACCATATGCAATGGTTGTCTGATAGTGGGGAGGTGAGAAGGTAGACAACCATCTTCTATAAGACGGGGAAATTTGTTCAGTCTTAGAAAAATCAAGCAAAATAAATGAAGAAAGAGGGAAAGAGAAAGAAGAAAGGAATGAAGGAAAGAAGGAAGGAAGGGAGGAAGGAAGGAAGGAAGGAAGGAAGGAAGGAAGGAAGGAAGGAAGGAAGGAGAGAAAGTCTGAGTGCGGGTGAGTCATGTCTGTAACTGTAGCTATTCAAGAAGCTGCTATCTAAGGATGTGGTTTAAAACAAGCCTGGACAGGAAAGTCAGTGAGGCTCTTATCCCCAACTAACCACCAAAAAGCCAGAAGTCACTCAAGTAATAAAAATGCTCAGAGAATTTGTGATTGATTTTTCTATAAACTTAGAGCTGGTAAAAAATTAAAATCTTTGTACAAGTATAAAAAGCAGCTAAATAATTAAAAAAGGGGTGGTGGTGGTGGGATAGCAATGATCTCTATATTTAGAGTTTGAAACAGTTTTCTTATCCAACTTTTATGTAATTAGCTACAGAGTGGTTAAAATATAAATTATACACTGAAAAAATATTAGGAACAGTGGCCAGGCCCTGAATTTAAGATCTAGGACCAGCACACAGAAAAATAAATAAGTACAAGGTCAAGACAAACATTCCTATAAACTGGAACATGTGACTAACACAGCTTCCCTGTATAGGTTGTCTTGACCTACTTTTATACAAATGACTGACCTAGATTTCTCTCCTTTTCATAGTTGTTACTAGTTTACAACAAAGGCTCTCAGGCTACTGAGGTACATCTTTTACATGATTCTAATAATTGGCATCAATATTCTGAAAATATAATTCATATTTTTAATATTAGTAACCCCAAGGCTGTCATGGGCTGGACCCCTACAAGGGAAGCCTCTCAGAATGATCAAGAGTAACAATGGTACTAGACCTAAAGAAACGTGAGGGAACCAAAAACTGACACAGAGGGCAGAGACTGAAACTTCTGGGGGGTCATGATGAACAATGAAAGCATATTGGTTTCATTATTGGTCAAAATCATAGTAGTTGTCCATCTTCAGTTAGCTATTTTATAAATACTATGATCTTTATCCTGAGAAAAGTTCCTGGTTAGTGAACCTGAAGAAAAGAAATATGAATGATTCATGCATCATGGTGCCAACTTGTTGCTCTCTTCCTTTTTGTAGGCTTCAACATGATTATGGGTATTGTAGCATCAATTAGTTCAAATGCATGCTCTCTGTCAGAGTTCTTCCAAATTCACTGTTGGACGTTCTAGCCCCCTGCACCTCAAAATGTGGCTTATTTGGAAATAAAGTCTGGGAAGAAGAAAATCAAGATAAAATGAAATCACAAGGTAATGGGTGTTCTAATAAGGAGAGTTTGGGAACCATGGATGGAAGTGAGATCATGTGAAGATAAGTAGAAAAGATGCGTTCGGGAAAACAAAACAAAACAAAACAAAACCCACACACAACCAACCATGTCAACCCTTTGATTTGGGGGCTTTCAGACTTCAGAATCTTGAGGAAAGCAAGTAAGTTTCTGCTTGCTTATCCTAATAGCCGTCTCCATATGTGCCTGGATTTGCCTTCACCATTGCCCAGGGCCCCTCACTACTCCATGCTGGTGCTCTAGTTCCTGTACTTCTCTATTATTTTGCTGGTGAGTACTGGAAACATCCTCTAGTAGCTTCTGTAGGTAGATGAGAATGAAGCTCTATAAAGGTTGCAGAACTGATTATCTCAACTACTTGTTCATATAATGCTAGCTCAAATATCATTTTCATTGAGAATTTGGTGGTGTAACACCATCATCTTCTAGCATCTAATATCCTTCAAGATGTTCAGTTTGGTTTCTTATTATTAACATTCACTATGTGATATTTATTCCCCTTCCCTTGGAAACATTCTGATGTTTTTCTTTAATCTCAGATGTTTTCCTTTGTGATTCTAACTGAATAAAAAAATTCCTAGAATTTGTGTCTATCACATTGGTAATGGTCTGTCTAGTATTTCTCTAGTATTTTGTTCCCTAAAATTCTAATTTTATTTAAACATTAAAAGAATTGAATTGATATTTTAATTTTTATAAAAGATTATTTTCTCTACGATCCATCCATCATTTTATTCTTCTTAAGTACAATGAAGACAGAACCACCTTTTCCAGAAATATTCAACTTATTTTCTTTTTTAGCCCTTACATCACCTTCCTAATCATAAGGATAAACAGAGGAGGTTAAGTTTTATGGGCAGGTAAATTTTTATAGAAGAGAATGTAAAATCGTGTTTTAAATATCTTACAATCAGATGTGTGTGTGTATGTGTATGCGTGCACATGCACACACATGCAGACATGTGTTAGTCCTAGGGCTTGGACTCAGGGCCTGTGCACTGTCCCTTAGTTTTTTTGTGCTAGCATTTTACTACTTGAGTCACAGCTCCACTTTTTATTTTTATTTTTATTTTTTGGTAGCTAATGAGAGATTAGTGTTACGGACTTTCCTACCTGAGCTGGCTTTGAATGATGATCCACAAATTTCATCCTCCTGCGTAGATATAATTACAGGTAAGGGCCACCAGCACTGAACTTGTTGTTTCACTTTGAATCAATATATATTCATCTTCTCTAAGGGAGTTCCTTGAATGACTTATTTTTCCCAACACTTTCATACTTGATGTACTACTTTTTTATATAAGTATATATGCACTATCAATATACTTTTATGTTTATAGCATTCTGGATTTTGCTATCTTCAACTTGACTTAAGTTCCTTCATAGTGGAAATAATCCAAACAATAAGGTAATAATCCAAACAGGTGGCCATACCAGTGTGCAGACACTGGCCGGTATAGTACAGTTATTCAAAAGCAAATAATATCAGTACAGTAGTGGGAGAGATTTTTAAAACCTCCTTTGTGGTATTGATCTCGTCCCATATGTTTTCTTATGCCTAGTGGAAATATACCTCGCTGAACTAATCTTCATAAATATTATTTTTATAATCATTCTTTAGAGGAATACAAGGGTGACTACATAGAGTAAAGAGAAATATTTTAGAAAATCTTTTGTGAGGAAGGAGTTCACTGAGAGTTTACACAGCTAGGAAGAATGTACAAATTGTCACCAGATGTTGTTAATTGGTTGGATGCCATCAATTGAATCAGCTTCTCTACTGCATCCCGCATTTAAAGAGGCACTTGAGGTCTTTCAGGCTTCTAGGTAGCCTGCTAGTAAAAGGCTGGCCTAATGAGGGAACACTTCAATCCAGGCCTAAGTGGTATTGAATACAAGCCCTTAAAATGAATAAGAGAGATGAATGGCTGTGAGTTTAGTTTAAGGCAAAACTCCTTGGTCCATTGCCCATTCGGTGAAGACCACTTAAGTTGAAAAATCCAAAGGCCATTTTTTGTTTGAAGTTCATTGCTGTTGCTATTGTAATTATTATTGCTTTGTATTTTCTGGAACATTTTTGGCCACTATGAAGCCTTCATATGCTTGAAGGGACTTACTGACTTGTGAATTTCTCACCCTCCTGGATTATCTGCTGGTTGAAAGAAAGAATGTTGCTTTAGGATTCTTTTACCCATAGAGCAAGAACAGAATGATAACTTTAGAAATCTCTCTTGTGGAAAGAAGGGAAAAGTATCCCAAATAAGGATGCTGAATTTATTTATAAAAATTTTCCCTTTTCTGGGGGTGGGAATGTGGCCTAATGGTAGAGTGCTTGCCTAGCATGCATGAAAAAGCTGGAAGTGGCACTGTGGCTAAAGTGGTAGAGTGCTAGCCTTGAGCAAAAAGCTCAGAGACAGGTCTCAGGCCCCTGAGTTCAAGCCCCAGAACTGGCAAAAAATTCCCTTTTCAACAAGGAAGTTGAATATTAATATGTGACCAACTTGACTCTATTGCAGGTCAGAGACTTTAAGAATTGCTATTTATTAATAATTGTTTTTCAGAATTCCTCAAAATAACTTATAAGAGCAGCCTTTTTGCCTATCCAAGAGTGTAATAGCACAGTGGCTTAAAATTTTTCCAGTGTTTCCCTCAGTAATAAAATCATTGAACTCCTCTTGGCTGGCATCTGTGACTCCAGGAAGCAAATCCACAAGCTTATAGTCATGAAGACTAACAAATGCTATATTCACACATTTTAGAAGAGTCAGAAACCATGAATGAAGGACTTGACTATGTGGTTTGGGTTATGTTCTCCCTTTGGACTGAAACACAAGGCGTGTGTTCAAAGAAAAGTTCACAAAGTTATTTTCCTTGTAATAATTGCTCTTTCCAAGAAATGTTTTGCAAATACACTTTAGCAGGCATGTGTCATAAAGAAATAAATTCCTGACCTATAGCCAACTAAGTTTGGCCAATGTTGTGTCACACAAATGCACAGTGTTTAGACACAGCATACCTGAGTGCTCTCTCTCATGTCTGTACAAAGTACACAAATTCTTCCACATAGACTGTGGTTTCCAATGCAACAGAGAACTTCTCTGTGAAAGCACACATACAAATCGATTTCCATTTCTATGTGCCAACATCTAACCACTTTCTCCAGCCACAGAATTTCACGTTCCCACCAGGAAGGCAAAGCTCAGAATTCAGTACTCATATAAAAGAAACATTTTAATATGTCAGCATAGTTTCTACAATGAAGAGACATTTTTTTCACAGACTTTAGAGTGAGGGAGATGGTAATCATTTAGGTAGAGGGTTAAGTATAGAGAAGATAAAGTTTTTGGTAAACCTAAAAGAACACTAACAATGAGTGGATGCGTTAGGGAGAAGAGCCATCCTTCCTTTGTTACTCGATTCACTTTGTGAGACCAATTTTTCCTTTTGTGCACAGGTTTGTAGAAAATGATTTCTGCCCCCTCATTTTTCATTCACTTCACAACTCTTTGTAAAGTGATTTTTTTCTTTTTTCTCTCTGTCTCCCTTCCTTCTTTCCTTCCTTCCTTCCTTCCTTCCTTCCTTCCTTCCTTCCTTCCTTCCTTCCTTCCTTCCTTCCTTCCTTCCTTTCTTTCTTTCTTTCTCTCTCTCTCTCTCTTTCTTTCTTTCTTTCTTTCTTTCTTTCTTTCTTTCTTTCTTTCTTTCTCTCTCTTCCTTTCTCCCTTCCTTCCTTCCTTCCTTCCTTCCTTCCTTCCTTCCTTCCTTCCTTCCTTCCTTCCTTCCTTCCGTCCTTCCTTTCTTCCTTCCTTCCTTCCTTCCTTCCTTCCTTCCTTCCCTGGACTTTCTATCTGGGCTGGCTTTGAACTGCAATCCGCAGAGCTCAGCCTCCTGAGTAGCTAGGATTACAGGCGTGAGTCACTGGTGCCTAGTGAATTTTCTTTTTTTAGTTTAGAACTGTCTTTGCAGGATCATCCTTGTTCTTCTGGAACCCAGTGGTCACTTGTCTATTTGTGTGCTTGTGTTGAATGTCTTTCCATTCTGACTATGCCTTCTTTCTTTGCCAAGACAATACCTTTCCCTAATTTTCTTTCATCTCCTTCTCTTTTGCTGGCTCCTCTTCTTCAGAGAGTACTTAACTATGGTTCTCTCCTTGTCCCTTTCTTTTTTATTTCTGCATATTTCTTATACAGATGCAAGGATGTCTGTTCTGTTACATATATAATTATCCTTCCATAGGGTCCTACACCCATAGATTCAACCAATTATAGACTGAAACCATTGGAAAAAAATTATTTCTACTAAATACACGTAGACTTTTTCTTTGTAAGTGTTCTGTAAGCAACACAATAAAACAGACATTTACACAGCATGACATTAGCCACTATAAATAATCTAGAGAGAATTTTAAGCTTTCAGGAGAATGATCATAGCTTATATGTAAATACCATGTCATTGTAAATAAGGGACTTGGGCATCCACAGATTCTGGTATTTTGAGGAAACCTCTGACCCAATCCCTTATGGATTCTGAGGGCCATCTTTGCTAAGTGTTGCCTCTCATTGTTTAGGTAAATTCCATGGTTCAGGCTCTGCTTACTTCTCAGGTTACATCCTGCTCAGCTCCCAAGTCCTGCTCAAAGGCTTCAGACATATTGCTGAGTCTCCATCTGGCACTTTGCTCCTCACCTACTTGAGTCTAGCTTATCCTCCAACACCCAGCTCAGACATTTCCTTAATATCTCCGTCTCATGCAACATAGTGAATTCTGTTGGCCCACTACTTGATTTGTATCTTTCTATTGGCTTATCTTATAGTAGATAAAAAATTATTGGCAGGTAAGGTGTTAGCTCATTGGGTTCTCTGCTGAGAGTGCATTGTGCTTTGATCATAAAAGAACATAGTGAATAAAAGAACACAATGGTTATAAATGTTTGTATTGGAACTGTGTTTGGAAGGGGCTTGAGGAGATTTGCTTTGTGGGGGTGAAATGGAGGCCATGGAGCCCCAGAGCCATGCTGTTGGCTGCCGATCATATTCTTCCCTTTCTTGGGCTCTCACTTGGAGCATCTGGAGACTCAGCCTGGGTGGTGAGACCAACCTTAACAGCGCTTGGAAATTACCCTGGATGTCGTTAGAGGATGTAAAGAATTTCAGTGCTGTACTTTCATTTGGATCTGTTCTCACAACTGGAGGTTAGAGGCCATCACTCACAACGGATGGCTTATACAACCTTTGGGTCACAGGTAGAAAAGGAGGACAGACAGTTGGCACAGCAAGCCACAAAAAGGGTGATGAAATGGAGATACAAGGTGTCTTTTAACTTGAATCTATTCTGAGTAAGATCGAGTGTATACTGTTTCTATAACTGTGACATTCCACCAAGTTAATATTAAGATCATTCTTTGAAAATTGACATGCAAGTTTTAAATTAGAACAAAATGTGTGATGGATAACTTTTTCCTTTGCATATTGTACTTTCAAATCACAAAAGAAGAAATTCTACATGAAATATTCACAACAAAAATGTGCACTGAATGCTTCCACTGGCAAGACATGCTGATTAGGAGGAACTAGAGGAAAGAACATCTCTTCCTTTTGTATTTTATACACCTCTTTTGCTTTCTATATATCTACTACCTTGGAAAGCATCACAAGATAGAATATTGGCTAGGGAACAGTTGAAATGCTAATTACTTTCTTGCAGTACTCTAGTAAAATGTGTGCAGATAAAAATGTAGAGAATGAGAGAGAACAAAGTGGTTTCCCTAATAGGATGCTATTTTGTGACCCAAATAATATTTTCTGGGTTGACTTTTGCCCTGTTGCTCTCAAAAGAACATTATTAGGGACCCTGATAATCCTCCTAGCCTTCAGCATCAATTAACCTACTGTCACACAGGCTGCTTGTTGTAGTCTATGATGTCTTTGCAAACCTTTCCTATTGTCATTTATAGAAAGTAGTCAATACATAGTAGGCTCTTTTTTGCTAAATTAATTTCATATAATTATACACAAAGGCCCTCAAAAAACAAGAGCTTATCGTCACAACAGAGTAATCCATCCAGAGTTCTGTTTTTGTGCAACACTGGTTATAGTTACAGCTGCCTCCATGGGATTGTGGTCTGGGCCCTAGAAAGACCCTGTGCTTGATTCAATGCTATATTGCTGCCATCTTGAAATTCTGAATTTTAAAACAAGCCTCTCTCTCTCTCTCTCTCTCTCTTTCTCTCTCTCTCTCATACACATACACACATCTTTTTTCACATTTTGTACCTAGCTCTGCAATTTATGTAACTGATTTTTCAGTCCTGTAAATCCTTACCAAGCATTTTCTAATGGGCGAAATGTGTCTGAAATCAATAAGCATGTCAGCACTAATTGGGAATAGAAGTTGTGGATGTGCAACCTATTCCTGTAACTATATTGACTGACTAGAGTTAAAGCCAGCCCACCTCCTTCCCACAGATAATGGAATTGTTATAGGGCATTTCAGACACAAATGAGTTTTTAAATTCTCCATTTAAAAATTCTTACCTCATGGTATCCTCATTTTCTTTGCTTTTTCCCTGTTTGTTTGTTTTTTTAACCTAACAGAACTCCTACACCCAAGGGTCATTTCTGCTTGGGAATAATTACTTCTTAGAGAAAATCTTCTAATTCAGAAAAGGTTTCACAACATCAAAAACCTCAATGTGGTGATTGTGTTCTTGAGGTTCGCATATTAGAATACATGCAGAAATAAGCCATCCAAATAGTGAGGGGAGAAAATGGTAATGTGGCCACACACTTGGCTGACGTGAAGGCACACTGGAGGCTTCTCAGAGACGAGGGATGTGCTGAGCAAACATTTAGTTCAGTCGTAGTGTGTCGGTCTCAAAAATATTTAAGCTAACTGACTAGAGGATACTTAGACTCCTCATATGTGTTCCTTAGCACACTACTGACCATGACCTTTTCTCTAAGTTCCAGTTATGTGGTAGAAAAAGAGGTCTAACATCTTCTGTTTCAATGATTTTTGAAACTAGTCTAAACTTTCAGAGCATATGTTAGTTTGAAGTTAGTTACAAAAATGATATGTTTATTACCTTTAAGTGGTTATACAAAGGTTACTATCCAACGGTTTATAAGAACAATGGATGTCATTTTTATTGAGGTTTCCCCTTTCATCATTCTACCCATCCCTAATCCTGAAGAGAGGAAATGCGGGGAGAATGCAATAATAATATTCAATGCATAGTGTAAATTTAGATTTTTTCAAAATCACCTTCCTTCTCAGTAAGTCCCAGCAAGTTAATATTCCAGGGGATACATGACTCAGTGCTTCTGACCATTTTCTTCCTTGTTGGAACCTAGAGAAGACCACGTTCTTGCAGGCCCAGCTCAAAGGACAGACTCAATGACAGGAAGGTCAATAAAAGTGAGACTTTCCTGTGAGTCTTGCAAGATCAAGCATCTGATAGGCAGGCACTCCTTAGGCAATTAAAACAATTTTTTTCCCTAGTGCATGAGATCCCATTCAGAATTCCTCAATGGCTAAATACCATAGGGTTTATGTCTCTCTCTCTCTCTCTCTCTCTCTCTCTCTCTCTCTCTCTCTCTCTCTCTCTCTCTCTTTCTATTGGGTAATTCAAATACTGGCACCTCTTGAGATTGCTTACAGTTTAGAATTAAACATACACAGTTGGTACCCCTTCTCTTATTTTGTTGCGGTCCATTCTTCCCCTTGCTAATCACCTCCCTTCTAATTGGTCCTGTTTGTGGATGAACCTTGTCATGGGCTCAAGGAGCTATGCAAGCACACTACTGGTAGTTTTTCACTTAAAAGTTCTTGTCTTGAAAATGGACCACCACTGATTTTATTTCTAACAATAGTTAAATGTTATCACTATTTGTTAAGCAGGAATAAGTTGGTGATGTGCCTACTAATAATTCTCCAGAAAAAGGGAGGGCAGTGCCCTCCTAAAGTGGTTGTGTAAAATGTATGTACTGTTTTCCACTCAGAATTATGAAATGAAGTGCTTCTGCCAGGGCCTTTTTTGTGCTTTGCATATTATTTGCCCTGCAAACCTACCCCAGGAACTTGTTTCTTCTGCCTTCAGCTCTTTCTCTTTTTGCTTCTCTGCCATGTTGTGACACAGCCAATAGTGCCTCACCAAAATCTGAATCAATGGGCGACCTCATTTTGTACTTTCAGTCCCCCAAACTGTGAACCAAATAAATATTTAAAAAAATAAAGTTCCCAGTCTCAAACATTGTGTTATAGGCAGGAAGCAGACATATAGGTTGTTATTTTGAAGCAGCCACTCATAAATCTTTTCCTTTTTCTTTCATTTCAGTGCTAGGAATTGAGCACAGGGACGCATGCATACAAAGTACCCACTCTAGCAAAGAGCTCTCTGATTATTATGGTCAGAAAGTGTGAAGAAATTAACCTTTTGTAGTGGTTCTCAATGGCCAGCAGAAAGAGCTAAGGGCTTATTAACACTAGGTCTCAGCCTCAGTTTCTAATCAAATGGTTGGGGAATGGCCTGAGAATTTACATTTCGAGCAAATTTCCAGGTGATACAAGGAACACTGTGCAAGGACCACACTTTTGAGAGCCATTTCTTTAAAGCCCCTTGTGGTGTCTTGTAATCTGTGAAAAAAATTTGGTCCCTGCACCTGAGAGGTATGTGAGTACCCTCTTACCCTACTTTTCTTTCTTCCAGATACCAACATAACCTTTCATAAAAATATGTGGATGATGGAGATTTGGGGAATACAGCTTGTGATCAGGATGGGGAAAAGAATGAGATTCTCCCATCTCAACAAATAAGCTGAGTGGTTTTTGCCTGTATCCTCAGCTAGTTAGGAGGCAAAGGAAGGTAGATCACAGGCAACCCATGTGAAAAAAGTGAGACTGAGACCATATCTGAAAATAATTAAGGAAAACAAAGCAAAACAAAACAAGAAAACCAAATGTGAAGTGTGAACGAAGATATGGCTCAATTGGTAGTTCATTTTGTTTTAAGCAAAGTTGAGAACCTGAGTTCAAAGCAGTAGGAAAATGAAAAATTACAGCGTGGATGATAGGGCTGATTCCAGCCTGATACTTGAAATCATTATATTCCAAAGCATAAAGATACTCTTGGGGGAAGGATCAGCTTTATTCTCAAACCCCAAAGAACTCCCAGAATAATGAACATTGTAAAGAGAAGAGCTAAGTGATGGTGACACTCAGATGCAGACAGAGGCCAGGAAAAGATCAACAGGAGCTCATGGACAACTTCGAAATTTTGAAAATTCGGAGTTTAAATTTTGGCTAGCATTAGTCACTTTTTCTGTTTTCTTTGAAAATGGGGCTCAGAGGAAGATGAGTAATGCATTTTCTAGCTTCAATAAACAATTCTTTTCCTATAAGGAATGAAGAAAGGAAGTTAGAAAATAAATATTTCTCTGGATTTATGTCATTAAGGAAGAGCTTCAGTCCCTGGGCAGATAAATGGTGTATGTGTGTGGGTATGTAGGTGAGCAATGGGAGTATGTAAGAGGTATGAAAGATGATATTTATTATATCAGCTAAGTCAGACTTCACAGCCATTAGCTACAGCTTTCTTCTTTCATCCATAATTAAGTCTAGCCATAGACATGTTCTAATTTAGGTCACCTTCATCTGAGTCTTTAGGGGCCAGTACTTTAATCTCTCTCCAAGTTCCAAATTGTTACTGTGCACTTGCCTTTGTTAAAGAGAAGAGTTAATTCTTTTTTTTTTTTTTTCTTTTTTCTTTTTTTTTTTTTTGGCCAGTCCTGGGCCTTGGACTCAGGGCCTGAGCACTGTCCCTGGCTTCTTCCCGCTCAAGGCTAGCACTCTGCCACTTGAGCCACAGCGCCGCTTCTGGCCGTTTTCTGTATATGTGGTGCTGGGGAATCGAACCTAGGGCCTCGTGTATCCGAGGCAGGCACTCTTGCCACTAGGCTATATCCCCAGCCCGAGTTAATTCTTAATAATGTGAGTGGTGTTAAAATAAAATCCTCTAAGCTTTTTTATGTTTTACATCCTTCAGAATCTAAAATATATTTTGTATTTCAGATTATGGTTGATCTGCCAAAGTCTTAATTTTAATAACTGCAGTGTGCCTCCAAAAGCCAAACAGGAACAGTCAAAAAATATCCAAACAAATCTTTGCTTAGGTGTCACTTTTTTCTTGTGGTTGGAAACAAAACAGATGTTTATGGTGCACATATAGAGTGATCTGCATAAATCCTTTGCAGCTATCTGCCTAGTAATGTGGCAATTCAAAACAAAAGGCAATAACGAATGTAGAGTTAATCATAAGGAAGAAAAGAGAGGAAGATGTTCATTCTCAGCATTTTGATAGAAGTAGATGCTATTAATTTTGCTTCATCTTCTTTATTTTTAATGAGATTTCTACCAGGTTTAGTATTTGCAGCTGATAGTCCTTTTCTTTCAATATTTGAAAACTGCTATGCCACTTTTTTTGGCCATCATGATTTCTGATGGGAAATTTACTGTTATTTGAATCCATGTTAGCTTTGCATTTAGCTTATAGAAATTTAATTGTGATATTTCTTAGGTTTCTTTGGACTTATCCTATGTGACATATTCTAAGTTTCTTCAAGTGTAGGCCTCATGTGGTTCACTACTTTGGGGAGTTTTCATTATAGCTTTTTTTTTTTACTATTACTATTTTTATTTTACTATTTTTTTCTTACTTATTATTACTATTTTTTCTGTCTTTATCTGGGACTCTGATTAAATCATCTTAAATATTTTAAACATTTTATTGTTCTTACTGTTACTGGTCCTATTTATTATTACATAATCTGTTTTTTCCTAATTGTTTGGATTGGGAGAAGTCTTCTGATCTGTGTTCAAATTCACTGACTCTATTTTCATTTGGGTTCATTCTTCTTACATTCATCCAGAAATTTTTATTATAGTTGTTATACTTTTCATTCCTGCAATCTACACTTGGGTCTATATCATAATCCTAAATAATTTCAATTGCAGAAATTGCAGTTCCTTGCAGACATGTTTTCATTTGTTTCAAGAGCATGTGCAATCATTTATTGAAACATTGGACAGCTGATGTTAATATCAGCATTTGACTGATCTCAGTGTCAAAGTCAATCAACTTTCTTTTCTTCTTTGTACTGTGATTTTCCTAATTTTTGGTATGACATGACTTTTCACTGTTACCTACAACCTGGATACTTTTTCTGCCACTCTGAATCTTGCCTCATCTTTTATTGTAAGCAGTGCTACTGTTGAGGCGAAAGCAATGGCCAAGTGGATATGCACATCGAGTTTCCTACTTGGCCTCACTGATACCATCCCAGCAAGAGGGTAGCTGGACTTAGTATGATTTCTAACAAGTGATATGAGTTAGAAATCAATTCTCCCTTGGCCCCATGGGCATCTACTGAAAACAGAGCATCATCCCACACTACCTTGTTAAAGGTCTCCAAATCGGGTACAAAAAGTAGATCAACATTGGCTCCACCAAGACTGTGGATGGAGCACTGGAAAGTGAACCAGCATCATTTTGGTACTGCTGGATAAAAAGGGAGCTCCATTGGGCCTCACTGACTCCAGGGAGGGACATTGGAAGAAGCAGAGCGCCTATTAGTCCCGACTCCCATTACCTTCTACCTCAGTGCCAACTAGAGTTGAGACTCGGCTCCCCACTGGGTCCTTCTCAACTGAAGTCAGGCAGATTGAGCAGATATTCCTATTTTCTCATCTCTTATACCATCTTATTTAGTCTTCTTTAGGAGATTTGAGATAATATATCCCACTGACCTGTTGGGAGAATCAACACACTGCCCGATGGGAGATGGAATGTTCTCTGCCTCCTGCAGATATGTATTCCCCTATTACAGAAATAAGATTTTTGCCACCTACTTTCTCACAGGGTAGGTATAGAACATCTGTTCCCAGGTAAGTATGTTTGGACTGCCATTTAGGAGTATTAGAATGTATCATCTGGTCCCATGGAAATGGGGATGTGTGGAAGGTTTGCTTCTTACCAGGCCCTACTAGAAATAGAGTTGGGTTTTCATTGACATTTGGCTGGACTAGAATATATAGAATAGAGGTAATTGATTTTTCATGCTGCTATAAGAAAACATCACAAACTCATGATTTAAACAACATAAATAATTGTCTTCATTGACCTGGAGATGGAATAGTCCAAGATGAAGGTTCATTCAGGTAAGGTTTAATTTCTGGTGAGGTGCTCTCTGGCTTATGATGGATGTTTGCTCATGTGGGCTGTCTCTCACCTGACCTCATATATATATATGGAAAGGCCATGTGAGGATTTAGTAAAAAGGCAACTAACTACAAGCTAGAGACCTCACCAGAAATTGGACTCCATTTTAACCTTAATCTTGGCTATCCAATACTTGGAATGTGAGAAAATCAGCTTCCATTGTTTAATACACACAGTATATGATTTTTTCTTCTTTTCTTAATGGTGGCCTAAGTTGGCTAATACAGAGTTTGATACTATGACACGAAATACTGCTGTATCAGTTACCTGAAGTGTGAAAACAGCTTTGGGAGTGGATAAAAGGTAGAGGGTAGAAGAGTTTCAGTGTATATGCTAAAAATGAAAGTCTAGATATCCATGAGAGGACAGTTTGCTATGAGTATGGATATTGGTAGCATTCTGGGGAGGTCTCAACTGGAAATTACGAAACATTTTCATTGGAAACTATAGGAAAGATGATCATCATTATCAAACAGCACACAACTTGTATGAATTGTTTTCTAGTATTTTATGAAAGGTTGAACTTTCAAGTGATGAAATAGGATATTTAGTAGAGAAGGTTTCTAAACAAAGTATTGGGGGTGTGGTTTTGGTCTTCCTAAATGTGTATATTAAATCAGCATGTTTATACAAGAAATAGAAATGAAACGAAGAAGGCATTTTGAAAAAGGAACCAGAGTTAAGGATTTGGGAAATTATCAGCATGTCCATATTGCAAAAAGAAGAAAGTGTTTTTAAGAGAGCACCGAGAAAAAGGTGAACAAATGCAGCAGTGGCACTCACTAGACACTATGTTGAAAATGAACTCTACAACTTGTGGGTGAGGATGGGAGGGAAAAACCCGCAAAAGAGTGGGGGCAGGAGTGACACTGTCCAAAGAGAGATGCATTCTTTACCTGACTTCTGTAACTGTAACCACTGTATATCACTTTTATGATAACAATAAAAATACTTAAAAATATGACAATGGAATACTACATTCCAACAGCGAGAGAGAGAAAGAGAGAGAGAGGATCAAGAAAGCTATATGGTTTCTTTTCCCTGTTAATTTTATTATATAGGTGATGTAAAGAGGGGTTACAGTTACATGACTGAGGTAATGAGTACATTTCCTTTATAACAGTGTCACCTCTTCCCTCATTCTTTCCCAGATTTCCCCCACCCCCGATTTCCCTCCCCTCAAAGTTGTATAGTTCATTTCCAACATAGTGTCTAGTGGGTTTCATTGCTGAATTGGTTCACCCTTTGTCCCACCATTTCTGTGCTTCTCCTTCCCCTCCCAAAATCAAAGAAACATATATGCAAGACAAAGGGCACAGAAATGGAAAAACAGCAACAGAAGGTAATAAAGCAAAGAAAAAAAGAAAAGAACCACAAGCAGTATAATAATATTTTTTAAAAGCCCTCTTTACTTCCATTTCTTGGAATTCATTTCAATAAGCATCATTTTATATGATCTTTTCCACATAGCCATTGAGCCCTTGTAATAAAGAGTTTAAGGGAGTTATCTAAGCTGAGATACCACTTTAATAGAGGAGATGGTCAGGGAGGCTAGGGGGATACTAAACAGAATGAAAAGGGAAATGGTCAAGCTTCTTGAATTCTGCAGGATGGACAGAAGAGGTGCTTGGCTGTGAACATGCAGTGTCCTTTAACAAAAGGGAGACTGACCGTGATGACAGTGCAGGCTGCTACTCTTATCCCTGGCCTGCAAGATGTGGGCTTGGGCTAAAGTTTGCCATTACTTAGCCAGCAGAGTTGGGGCTACCACCTGGCATCAGTAGGTTAAGCTGTCTGCTGCCATCCAGGACATCTCTCACAGTGCATAATATCACATTGTTTCCAGTTATGAAACAATGAGTTTTCTAGGCTTTTGAGTAGAGGCATGAGCTTTCCTTGGAGATTTTTTTCAGTTTGTTTTGCTTTTTTAAATTCTATTGTCAGTTCTGGGTTTTAGACTCAAGGGAACAATAGTAAGAAAACCAAGAAATACAATGCCATGCCGTTTTACAAGTCCCAGTGACCCTGTGCAGCCTGCGATCTGCCTTTTGCTTCTCAGTGGCTTCTCTGCTAGTTGTATTATATCCATATAAAAATAACACAAGAGATATTAAATTATACAGAAGGACACTTGGGAAGAATGCACTGGTTCATGTTAGCAGAACTAAAAGTTTGTTCTGTCTTTGGAAGATCAAACTATGGGCTAAGGTAATAAGGAAATGATTACAAATATAGATGAATTCCCAGCATGAATGTGTGTCTTGGTTGAGTATGTATATTTCATTTCTTTAGTTGGTTTATTTTCTGATATTCCACAATGGCTTGGTATGACTGTCATTTTCTTTTGTCCCTGTTGCTGCTGAGAGAATTTTTGTCTATAAATCTAAGCTCAGTGTAGCCTTCCCTTAATTTTATCGGAACTAGGCAGAAGATAGAGCAGAGAAGAAAGTGTCAAATAAAAACAGCACACATTTTTTAAAAAATCTCATTTCTCTCTAACAATATTTTCATCAAAATATAAATCACAGGGCTGGGGATATGGCCTAGTGGCAAGAGTGCTTGCCTTGTATACATGAAGCCCTGGGTTCAATTCCCCAGCACCACATATATAGAAAATGGCCAGAAGGGGCGCTGTAGCTCAGTGGAAGAGTGCTAGCCTTGAGCAAAAAGAAGCCAGGGACAGTGCTCAGGCCCTGAGTCCAAGGCCCAGGACTGGCCAAAAAAACAAAAACAAAAACAAAAACAAAAACAAAAACAAAAAACAAAAAAACATATAAATCACAGGGGAGGATAGAAAACTGTATCTCTGAGAAGTTAATATTTTTGGAGAAATTATGCCTGGCTAAATGAAAGATGACAAAAATGTGTGTTTTTCTTTTTTTTTTTTTTTTTAGCTTGAAATGTTTTCTTGACAAATGAAACAGAAGTTCATCATTCAGATGATAATCTTGGAGCTACCTTCAAATTGTGAGATGCCACCTTGGATTTCAAAGTTCTTTGTATACAAACTGGGAGTGTTTACTGCTTTAGAGTTTCACGCAAAACAGATCTCTGGACTCATGGCCCTTGCCTTAGTCCCAGCTATTTGGGAGGTTTAGGCAGGAAGATTGCTTGAGTCCAAGAATTTGAACATATTGTAACTATAACAAGGTGCTGGTTTTCTTTTTGTTGGTCATGGGGCTTGAACTCTGGACCTGGGTAGTGTCTCTGAGCTCTTCAGCTTAAGGATAGCATTCTACCACTTGTGCCACAGCACCACTTCTGATTTTCTGGTGGTTAACTGGAGATGAGAATCTCATGGGCTGGATAATATGGTAGTTTTATGTCAGTTTTGGGGGGGAACCTCCATACTATTTTCCAGAATGGAATGGGTGAGCAAGTTTACATTTGCACTGGCAGTGTAATAGAGTTTCCTTTTGGTTGCATCCTTGCCAGAATCTGTTATTAGTTGTTTTTGTGCTAATGGCTATTCTAATTGGGATGAGGTGGAATCTTAGTGTTGTTTTGATTTGCTTTTCCTTTATGGTCAGACTTGTAGACATTTCTTCATGTGTCTATTGGCCATTTCACTTCTTCTTCTAAGAAGACTCTAGCTCATTTGCCCATTTATTATTTAGGTTGTTGAGTTTTTGAGGATTTATTTTTTAAATTGTCTGTACACTAGGCCATTGTCTAATGTGTAGCTGGAAAAAAGTCTTCTCGTGCTCTGTGGCTGTCTTTTTAGCTCATTGCCTATATACTTTTCCATGCAGAAATGTCTTATTGTACTTTTGGATCTTTGGGCAGTTCCTTCTTGTGCCAGTGAGCCCTGTTTCTCCCACTCCTTCCTGTAATACTTTCATGGTGTCATGTCTTACTTGAAGGTCTTTGATCCATTTTGAATTGGTACTGATGCAAGGTCATAGAAAAGGTGATAGAGAAGGGTCCAGTTTCAATTTTGTTGAAGAGGCTGTCTTTCTTCTAGCATGGATTTTTTTTTCTTATTGAATATTACATTGCTACAGGTCTGTGGTTTATTTGTGGGTCTTCTATTCTGTTCCATGGTTTTTGGGCCAGTACCAAGTTGTTTTCATTACTATACCTCTGTAGTAGAGTTTCAAATTTGGTATTTTTATACCTCCAGTATTACTTTTTCTTCTAAGGATTTCTTTTGTGACTCAGGGCATTTTATGGTTCCATCTGAAATTTTGGATTGCTTTCTCTATCAGGATAAAATATAATGGTGGGACCTTAATGATAAACATCTTGAATAAGAGCCAGTTCTACCTGTGGGAGATTTCTTTAGGTCTTTGTGACAGAAGTGCCTGTTTTAGTACATCATCAGATAAAATGAACACCCATAGCGTCTCTAAGGACAAAAACATGCTATTTTGTACTTGTGTCTTTGCAAATCACGTATGAAATGCTTTAGGCCACTGAGACTGAGAGTGTATAATGATTTACAATTGGTCAATTTACTTGTCCCTAGTGGTCATCCATGAGAATTTCTTATAAGTCAATAAACTTACAATAAAGTGATGTTTGATGAAATTGGGCAATTACATGATCTATAGTTTTCTGTGAAATAATTAGGGAAAGTAAAATGTTGCTAAAGAGCTCTCTAGAAGTCCCCTCTATTCCTAAGCTTATCACCATCTTCAGCTTCTCCCTCTTCAATATCTCACCCAGAGACTGAAACTCCACAGGCATTTTACGGGAACAGTTCTTATCTTTTTCATAATTGAAAAGTGATGATGCATTATTTTATCCAATTCTAACAAAAGCCCAGCTGAATTTGTTACCAAATATAAAACAGAAAATTAGCCCATCAAAAATGACAGTGGTAAACTTCACCATAGATTTATTTTCTGATTCAAAACCCAATAATCAACTGACCTCTATGTATGTGACCTGCATCTTTAGACTTACTCCATCAGGGATAAAAATAGGAAAAAGAAATTGTGTCTATATTGAATATGGACAGATTTTTAAAATTCTATTATTTCATAAACAATATAGTAGAACTCCTATTTACATAGCATTTGCACTGAATTGGGTATTTTAAGTGTTCTAGAGATGGTTTGGAGTTTGTATAAGGAGAGTGTTAATTGGTAGATTACATATAAATACTACTTGACTATATCTAAGGGTTTTTAGTGCTACAGACTTAGGTACTTCAGGGGGTTCTGGAATCAACTGTCAATAGATACCTTAAATTTTTTTCTGACTTAGTCAATCATGATGTTAAACACCTGTAATTCTAGATACTCAGGCAGCTAACAATGAGAGAATGGTGATTTGATGCTAACCTGGGAAAAAAAGTTTAGAAGTGCTCATTTCAATACTAAAAAAACCCACCACCACCACCACCACCACAAAAATCCCCAACACCTGGGCATGCAGACGTACACATGTCTCCTCAAGTACTTAAGTAGCATAAATAGGAGGACCATGGTCCAGGTCATCCTGGGCATAAATTCAACACCATATTTGAAAAAAAATGGCCAGAAGTGTGACTCAAGTGTTAGAACGTCTGCCCAGCAACAGTTCAGAGCCATGAGTTCATATCCAAGTATAGTCAAAACAATGAGAATAACAACAAAAATCCTTCTGATTTATTGCATAAGCAAAAGAATCTGGGACAGTCACTTTATAGAAATACTTTAGATCATTCTAGAACTTTTTTAGAGATGGGACCCAAGAAATACTGTGTCACTGAAACCATTTTATTACTTTCTTTTGTTTAAATGAATATTGAGAACCAATTGTTGAAAAAAGGTTCCTGGTGTAGAATTGAAACTATTCTGTTTCAGTGAGGCTTTTGTTTTTATCTATCTGTCATTTACCTATCTGCATAAGTTACATGGCCTTTGGAGAATCCTCTCATATTTACCAATTTATGTGTGAAAATATGTACATGACCATATATGCATACATTTGCTTTATATATGTGTGAAGTATATATTTGTACATGTGTTTGAAATTATGGCTTGGTTTCTCTTTTAAACAATAGGCATTTTAGGTCTGCAAAAACCCACTCCAATTATATTTCATCAGTATTTTGTATCAATATTTACAGAAATATGATTTACTTATTTGAGGAGCCAAAGAGAAACTAGATTTTTCTATGACTTTATAGAAGGCAAGCACTAATTTTTTTTTTTTTTTTTTTGCCAGTCCTGGGCCTTGGACTCAGGGCCTGTGCACTGCCCCTGGCTTCTTTTTGCTCAAGGCTAGCACTCTGCCACTTGAGCCACAGCGCCCCTTCTGGCCGTTTTCTATATATGTGGTGCTGGGGAATTGAACCCAGGGCTTCATGTATAGAAGGCAAGCCCTCTATGTCTTTATATTAAGCCATAAAATATTTAATGTATTTCTATCTTTGAGGTTCCATGTCTAAATTTATTAAACTTAGCATTGTGTTGATTCAAATGTCAAACTATGAAGATGGGTGAATGCATAGTTTGAGTGCTTAGTTTCTAGTTTTCCCTCTTTCTGAAGAAGTGAGTTTGAAAATACAATTGGATTCTATATTGCATGACGTCACTGGCCATTCCCAATAAGACTCAGTATCCTTAAAGATGGAGCACAATAGTCTTTGTCTCTTTTCTTTTTTTTTTTTTTTTTGCAGAACATAAATCATATATTGACATTTTGCCAAGAGCAAGGAATCTATTTCTGGATAACTATTTATAATATCATTTAGTTATACAGAAAAAATGTGAGGTCATGAAGTCACAGGCATTTTTCACCGTCATGTATGATTAAATTGCAAGATTAGCCTTTTCCAATTTTTTGTCACTTGTTAAAAGTTGAATGGTTTCCTATTAAAATTATTTCAAGTTCAATTACAGCAGTATGAATCTATTGAAAATAGTGCCCCAATGAAGAACTAACTCATTATTTGAATAAGAAAGGACCAGGATATAGGATAGTGTCTGACTTAGGCAAAATGAAGTGTATCCAATACCTGTCCAGAAACAAGCTGGTCAGCATCTAAGTGAAGCAATTAGGAGATAATTTTGGACTTTGAGTGCAGTGAGGTTAATAGATTGGCAGGAATGTCCTTGGAGACTTCAGACCACACCAGAGCAAAAAGGCCCTTTCAGGGCAAGAGCTCCCTCTTGGAGGTTTTGGAGTTTGGGCAGACAAACCTGAGGTGGGTGGTGTACTCTAAAACAGTGTAGTCAATGTACACTGGGATGCAAGACAAGTAGATTTCTTTGAGGAAGACAAACAATCTTGAATGGTCAACTAAAAGTGTCATCAGGCCAGAGCAAGTCCCTCTGACAGAGCCTGGATTGAGCTGTATGTGGTCTGTCTTAAAAAAACTAGCAGTTTCTAAACCACGACAGACTCATCCCCCCCTCCCCATAAACATGGCTTCAGAATAGAGACACACAAATCCAGACCCAAAGCTTGACAGCTGTAAGTCTGATGGCATAGGTCCTAGCCCTCTTTTGAAGGCCTGAGAATCTGGAGCTTTGGGGAGAAGACCCATTGTCTCAGCTCAAGCAGGCAGGCAGGCAGCCAATCAAGATCTCCTTGGCATTTTGCTCTACTAAAGTCTTCAGTATGTTGGAATGTTACCTTTACAAAAGGGAAGGCTCTGTGCTTCATACAGTCCACCAGTTGAAATAGTCATCTCAACCAGAAGACCCTTATAGACACACTGAGAAATAATATTGAAGTATATAGCGGAGACTCTCATGATTCAAAATGATGTATAAAATTAACCATCTCATCAATAGCAGCATGGGGGTTTTAGAATTCTTATAATAAATTTTGTTTACATCCTTCTAAACTGTGAACAAATCACTAACATCTCAGGAAGTTTGTATTGGCTTTCATAGAGGATTTGCTAAAGTTATTCTTCATCTAAAGAAAAATACAAAATGTGTATATTTAATATTTTTGTCAATACCTTTAAATATCAAGGCACTTGCTTTTTTCTGCTTCAGTCATTTCATTCCTTATATTGAGGCTTATGTTTAGTCTGTCATACTGAGTAATCATTTAGTCTTAGACTGTGTCTTGGTTTTTCACAGGGTATCTGATCTTGTATTTTTCTTCTTCAAAGAAAAGGGAAATAATGCAAAAATGGTTTTTATTTAGAATATGACAGTGATCAAAAATATAAAATCTTCTTTATCTGTATAATATGTTATTACATATATTGCTTGTATAAATATTGTTTATATAAATACTCATTCCAAAACATTTATATCACTTTCCAACCTCGACTTCTGGCCAAGATGGAGTAATAGACACCATGTATACGTTCTTTCTTGAAACAATCAAATAGTTTTAAGCTACTTGGCACCAGGCAATGAAGGACAATGATTCCTGAAAAATGGGAAGCAATAGGGCACATACACCAATTGCCTCAGTACTAAAACTAGAGTTTTTAGATCTCAGACCCACACTTCAGAATTTTACAAGTAAGGTCCAGCCACTTGCCCCTATATGCCGAATAGAGACATAGCAAAAGGCTGAGAAAGAAATATCAATTATACATCAGCTATAGGAAGACAGAACTCCACTACGTCAGGGTACAGTCACAAGCTATATATCCTTGAATAGACAGGGAGATTCTAGGTCACTGGTTGGGACTGATGCATCATTTTTCAATCTGTTTGGGGGAAGGTTCTGGAGAAGTTGGGGTTGTCAGCATTAATCAGGATAAATAAACCATCATTGCTGGTAGGTGGGCTGTCCTGAGGAAGCTCAATTGTTCCTTATGAGTAGATTTGATCCCCATAGAGATGTCACTGATCTGTGATCAATACTGTCCTTCCTAGGTTCAAGGTGATTTTAAAGGGACAGCAAAGACAATGGTTTAGAGAAAAGACAATCATACAAAAGGCCACAGTGATGCCAAGATTTCTTCCTGATTATATTCCCAGGAAAAGCAGCTTCTAAACATTCTGCCTTAAGGAAGAAACCATAGTGCACTGGAAAGAACATTGGAATACTCTAACAGAGGTTGGGAATGGAGCTGATAGGTGGAATGTCCAAATGTACTATAATTTCAGGACTCATATCTTTTAAAAAGAAAGCATTTAGATGACTTTAGAAAGTTTTGCTTTGCTTTATTATTGTCTTGCATAAATTATTGCTTAGATTTATGGATTATGAGTTTGACCACCTCCTATATTATGAAACATTAGAAAGATATTTTTTTGTTTGTTTTTTGCCACTTGGAGCTTGAACTCAGGACCTGAGCACTGTTTCTGGTTTCTTCTTTTTGCTCAAGGCTAGCACTCTGCCACTTGAGCCACAGTGCCACTTCTGGCCTTTTCTATATATGTGGTGCTGAGGACTCGAACACAGGGCTTCATATATACAAGACAAGCACTCTTGACAGTAGGCTATATTCCCAGCCCCTCTATTTAAAAATTGTTTATAATATTTAGTATGTTTTTATTTGCATATATATATATATTTTGGGGGGGGGGCGGTCCTGGGCCTTGGACTCAGGGCCTGAGCACTGTCCCTGGCTTCCTTTTTTTGCTCAAGGCTAGCACTCTGCCACTTGAGCCACAGCGCCACTTCTGGCCGTTTTCTGTATATGTGGTGCTGGGGAATCGAACCCAGGGCCTCATGTATACGAGGCAAGCTCTCTTGCCACTAGGCCATATCCCCAGCCCCTATTTGCATATTTTCTTTAAGGCATTTTTCCATTGCTCATTCTGTCATAATTCAATATTGTAACACCTAATATTCCTAGGAGAGTGAGCTAGTTGGTGAAATAAAGTTTAAATAATGGGATTAGAATTGGTGTTGCTTAGATGATTATTATAATCACAAATGTACCAGTAATTGAATGCCAAAGAATGTCAGGAAAATTAAGAAGTTGCATAGACTTCATTTCCACAAATGGGCAATCTCCTCTGTAATTTAAAGTTTATGACATGATCTTGGTATGGTATTAATGTGAGCCATTTAGATATAAATATCATTTCAATGTTGCTCTTAGTTACTTATGCACAATTCTAGGGCATAATTATGTCCTCAAAGCCTGGTATTTGGCTTTCATAATTTCCTTCATATGTCATTTAGTGATAAGCTGTACAGAGCTTATCCAGAGAGCTATCCATCTCTTTAATCTCTCTCATTGAGAGTCTACTTAATTTGAGGTCTGTGGGTCAGTTGAGTATTTCCTTAGCTTTATACATTGATGAAAAATGTCCTATGAAACTCTAAGGAGAAAGGGTCCAGCTCTTTCTTACCTTCACTCTCATGCCCAGCAACAGCCCATGTCTTCACCTGGACAGTGAGAAGTCTAAAGGAGTTTATTCAGGCCAAGGGTACATGGAGAATTTAGCTTGGATAAATATCCTGGAAGAAAGTAACTTAGTCTTGTGATGCTGCTACTCCAACGGCCTTTGTTCCACTTCCTTCTCATGTACATGGATTTATGTCACCTTGGCCCAGGGTATGGGTTTGACCAAAGCCCAAGAATTACTGATCTCTGTCTACTGGTTCTCATCTTGAAAAATAGGCAAGGAAATCATGTAGTTAAAACAAAACTGAATCAGCTATTGTATTGCTAAAGGTGAAAAAGGTCAACAGAATTTTGATTCATTTTCCAAAGGGATAATTTATGAATCTTTTGAAGTGCAGAGTTTTAAGATACATTGATCAGCTGCAGAACTCTTAGGTGTACTCACTACCTTACATATGTAACTGGAACCCCTCTGTACATCACCTTGACAATAAAATTAAAGTTAAAAACTTTTTTAAAAAGAAATACTTAAGTGAGGCTCCTGTCATATATTTGTTTTGTCTTGGTTAATTTGTCTCCACTGAAACTGTTGTTCCATCTCCCTGTTTTCTGCTATTTAGCTTCCCTTCCTTCTCATTTCTGTACTTCCTTTTTGAGGAAGCATTTTGCATTTTATTTCCTAGCTTTCACTTATCTTTTGATTAAATCACCAGGGAACACTATCAAAAGTCTTTAAGTCTCACTCTGAGCTGAGACAATGGAGTGGGCCTTCTCTTGTCTGTAAACAAATATTAATTTGATTGAAGTTTAAATTAAAAGTGTATTCGTGAATTACTTTGCAATATCATCTTTGGTATGTAAGTCCTAGAGAATTTTTTTTAATAAAACTCATGTTGTATCTTCAACTTATTGGTCTTGATACTTTCTAATTGCTATTAACACCTTACCACTGATTAGGATACTATCTAGTAAAACAATGTCTTTTATTATAATGTAGATATTATTATAATGTAGAAAGTCTCAATAAATTCCACATCTAGATCAATGAGCAGCATGTACAGATATCAAGTGCTATGCAAATATATAAAAAAAATACTGAGCCTAACAGAGCCAGGCTTGTCCATAAATTATACTGACATTTATACATGAGCATCTCACTACTGAAGCGGATTCTACAGTCGATACCAGGTGGTCATATGCAGTGCACATACTCAGGGGAAAATGTTCGCACTGAATAAGAGCACACTGGAAGTGTGGGGAAATCAAACATTTGGAAATAAAGAGCAAGTGTCTTTACCTAGTCAGAATCAAGCATGTTTTGAATGAAGGTAGATGGTGTTGTTGAATCATACATTCATCAAGCCATTCAGCATGGTGTCATTTAAGTCATTTTCAGTCCATTAGTGATGGGTATCTAGTTGTCTGTCCCTCGTTCTGCCACTATTTCATGACACTATGACTGCAGTGTGCCAGTTCCCTCCACTCACATAACCTTCTTGGTACCATAAGGAACCAACATATGACGTACTGTGAAGTCTCTAAGAGAACAGTTGCAGGAAAAGGTTTTACACTTCATCTCTGTAGCTCTTATCTAGGTATACTAGAGAGACACTTCCTGGACAACCTGGAAGAGTGTAGATTATTCTTCCTACTTTCTTCACATCAGCATTTTCCCTATTGTTCAAGGATCCTCTTGAATGACCTTTTCTCACCCAAAGCTCATGGTCACGGTTCTGACACATGATCAAGTAATAAATAATATGAGAGCAAAGAAGCCTGGGAGTAGGGCTCAAGTCATAGAGTACTTACCTAGCAAGTGAGGGTCCTGAGTTCAAACCCCAGTTCTGTCAGAAAAAAATAATAAAATAAAATCCATCACATCACTGCAGTACCTTTTTATACTCTGTCTTTCCAAGGAATATAAACCACCACTGTGCAGGCGTTTGCTTTGTGTCTTCTCCATTAAGTTCTAGGAGGATAGTAATCATATCATGGCTCTATCTCCAGAACCTCACTTGTACTTAGTGCATAGTAGGCCCTTGAATTCAGGTTTGTTGAATAATATAAGTGCCTGAATTAGTTCTTCAGGACTGCCTTAGAGTGGGGACAAACTGGGTGGCTTGAATAGAGGAATTTTGCCTTCCCAAAGTTGTGGAGACTGGACATCTGAGTTCAGAGCACTGGGAGCATTGGCTTATCGATGATATCTTTATGTCCATATTACCTTCTCCTTGTATGTCTGTCCATCTCTACATTTCTTCTTATAGCAACATAAAACACATTGGGCTATGGTCCACCTTTGTGGCCTCATTTTACCTAAATTTCTCTTATCTCTCACCACAATTACATTCTTAGGTACCAAAAGTAAAGATTTGTACATACAAGAAGGTTTTTTGTTTGTTTGTTTGTTTTTTTGCGTGGGTGGAGGGCACAATTCAGCCCATGACAATGCCTTCTATGGTGGACTTAACACCATTATTCCTACCTGATGTAGTCAGAAAACTACATCAATGATTAAATTCTGCATTCTAATTGCTGATAAAACTGTACTCATAGTTCTAAGCTTAGTTTGGGAAAAGGAGGCATTTGGAATTTGGATAACTTCCTTAACTTAGGCTACTTCCTTGTTATGGATATGTTTACACATATGCATTGATATGTATACGTACTTGTGGGAAGTATAGATAAATATCTCTGTAATAAGAAAATACACATATGCACAAATATACTTGTAGCATAGCAAGTAAACCATCTAAAATGAGTGTGTTTGACAGCTAAGCACTAACTATTATTCTAGGCTATATCTATTCTACCCACTCAGTGGTGAGGAAATTAGAAGCCATGGACTATTGAAAATGAAATATATTTAATACTTTTCCTATTATAGGAAGGCATGATTAGTCAAGCATTCACAAAGAGAAGTCACATGGAGGATGGACATTTGCTCACTGATCAAGTGGTACTGTTAAATATGAAAGGTCAGAAGAAATGAACCATCCTTTCCCTGGGACAGGATAGAGTGACTAACTTACCAATGCCCAGAAAGTATGAACAACTCTCAGTGATAAGAAGCACTGTACATGGTTGAATGCATAAGGAACTCCATGTGATTTCCTATAGGCTAAGGAGCATGTTTTGGATTCTGAAATGTAGAACATAGGCAATAAGATGTGAGCATCCTTTTCTAATAGAACTGAAACTTCGGTATGATGGCCATGTGGGGACAAGTGCTGATTAAAGTGGTAGATGTTTTGTTGGAAGATAGGAGAACTTCCTTTTATCTTGCACAATGTATTTTGGAGCTCAGCCTAGAATTCAAGAATGCATGGCTAAATCAAGCTGATTAACATGTTACCTCATAGAGTTAATTTAAAAAATCTATTCTCAGCAATTTTAGAGAAGACAGTTCATGGTTATTCACTGCAATCACCATGTTGTACAATATAGATCTTGAACCCATTCTTTGAGTCTAACTGAATGTATAACTGTATACAATATTTACAACTGTATCCTTTGACCTTCAGCATTTTAGAGGCCTAGGATGCACTGCAGTTTAGTTTTAAGAGCATTCTCTGGGACTTAAAAATTCCTTGTGAAAGCTGGATCTAGTGGCCTTGAGAATAATATTGCCTTCAACTTCTCCCCAAAGACTGTTGATCTATTTTACCAGAAGGCAAAGATTTAATACTTATGAGAAATTCTTTCTGGGCAGCATAATTACAGGGTTATCATTGCTTCTAGGCTGCACATAATAACAGAAGTCCATTAAGGATTTGGCAATTTTCTCCAGCTTTTGTTGTATGACCTAAATTCTGCTATCACTCTGGCCCAAGTCTTGACCTTGGAAATATTCCTCAGAATATAGATATGATGATTAAGAACATTACCAGGGTGAAATAGTTCAAATATACAGTCTTTGTGCAGTCATTTAAAGTGTTGAATTATTAAATTCCAAAGGCAGCTTTCTCATTGAAAGTATAATTTCAGTGTTGACACATTTTAACATCATTTTGTGGGTGGAAGCATGTGTGAGTCAAATTCATTTTCGAAAACCCCCTGTCATTCTGGAATCCAACCAATAATTTCTGAGGATCTTTTTAGTGTTCATGGGCAGGCTTCCACAGCTGGGGGCAAACCTCAGAGGCATGGAGAAGTCAGAGCGCATTCTCCTTCCAGCAGGCGTCTCAGGCCCAGCTGAGTACAGTCCACAACAGTCCTGGTAAACACCTGGACGTGTCATGCTTCGAATATGTAATGCCCCACAGGCTTTTGTATCAAATGCTTGGTCTCCGGCTGGTAACATTATTTTTGGAGAAGATTTGAGCTTGAGGATGTGGAATCTGGCAACGAGGTTACAGGATTTGTGACTTCAAAGTTTAGACCTGGTTCCTAGTTCCCAGTGCCTTCCTCTCTGCTGTGATGTGATGTGAGAGGCCTTTGGCACATGCTCCATCACCTAATGATGGGCCCTGAATTAATAAAGCTGAAGACTACTGACTAAACTTGAGCCCCAAATCCCTTCCTCCATTGAAGTTGCCCTCCCAGGTATTTTGTTCACAGTGGTGCAAAGCTAATTAACACAGTAGCATCCAAGTTACCTGTGAGGAAGCAGAAAGGGTTCCTCTGCACCTGTCAATCTTACCTTCACGGGAGAAGTCACTCAGCTCTCCGTTCCGTGCACTGTGTTCCTAAGCTAGGATCTGTTGCAGGTCAGGGGCATTTGCTGCTGTATGATTGAGGATATTTTCAATTTACGATTGGATTTGGGGACTCAGGGCGTCTGTATTCTCAATGACAGTACATCACCTGGAGTGAATGCTCACACTAAATAGACAATGCATATGCGACAAAGTGTTAATAGGAGATGAAGACAAAGTAAATCTGAAACTGCAAACTCAACAGTTACTCAGAACAGTAGAACAAATTTTAGCTAGCATTTGAATATGGGACCACATGCCATAGGTGACTATTGCTAACATCACAGTACAATTGATATTCAGAGCAGTTTTTGCAGATCCTTCACAGATTCTGTGGTGCCTATCTGTTAGGAAGTGTTATTTAAATCAGCAGATGAAAAGAAAGAGATCTCCATAAGAAAGTAAATAAAGATTATAGAAAGAGCCTCTACTCACAGATGTAATCACTTACTTCCATAATTAAATCACTGTGAACTAATTAAAACTTGAATCTAAAGCTTCACTCCAAAAATGAAGTATATAATATTTACAACTGTAGGAGGTTGCCAAAATTATTTCTTACAGAAAATCTATGAAAAATTTGTTTCAAATGTTGCTTTATATTATATTTTCATAAGGGCATGAAATATAAATATTAAGCATCAGCTAATAATCACTTTTGGGGGGCTGGGGATATAGCCTAGTGGCAAGAGTGCCTGCCTCGGATACATGAGGCCCTAGGTTCGATTCCCCAGCACCACATATACAGAAAACGGCCAGAAGCGGCGCTGTGGCTCAAGTGGCAGAGTGCTAGCCTTGAGCGGGAAGAAGCCAGGGACAGTGCTCAGGCCCTGAGTCCAAGGCCCAGGACTGGCCAAAAAAAAAAAAAAAAAAAAAAATCACTTTTGGATTATATGTAATATGGTACCTACAAAAATGTAAAGAAATGAAATAATAGATACTGGGAGATAATGAAATTATATCTTAAAATTACTCAAGCTGGGAATATGGCCTAGTGGTAGAGTGCTTGCTTCATATACATGAAGCCCTAGGTGCGAGTCCTCAGCACCACATATATAGAAAAAGTCAGAAGTGGCTCTCTGGCTCAAGTGGCAGAGTGCTAGCCTTGGACAAAAAGAAGCCAGGGACAGTGCTCAGGCCCTGAGTCCAAGGCCCAGGACTGGCAAAAAAAAAATTACTCAAAAATTATTGATTATTTTTCCAGGAAGATGGAAGATAGTCACTTCAAATAATAGTATAATTAATTAAAAATTAAAAATAATTATCCAACTAGGCACCTGTGGCTCATGCCTATAATTCTAGCTATTCAAGAGGCTGAGATCTACGCATCCCATTTTGAAGTCAGCCAGGGACCTGTGAGACCATCATCTCCAATTAACTACCCAAAAAGGCAGAAGTGCAGCTGAGGCTCTGGTTTTTTTTTTTCTTTCTTCTTCTTCTCACTGACTGGTACATGTTAGATATATCTCAGAAACAACACATATAGTGCCTCAAGTGGACCTCCACTTGGCAAGGAAACTCTTTTCAAGCTAAAATCCACCTTCAGGTTAGGGATGACATATAAACTAATCTTAAATTTGAAAATTACTAAAGGTATATTTAGGTGAACTATGTTGTTAAGCATTTTTCCTTTCTGTCTAGTCTGTCTGAATCATAAGTTTTGTTTACAAAAGCAAATATGCAAAGGACAAACTCCTCTTGCTGCTTTTATTCTATATATGGTCACTCTTGCTCACTCTATCTTTAGGGGAGATAGTATGGGCAATTCATTAGGCATTATATAGGGAACTGAAAGCAATTGTTTTTTTCCCTTCAGAAATATGTGTCTACTAGCTAGAAAGACACACATACATAATTTTAAATAAATAAAATAATATAGTAAATACAAGTATACTAAATTCAAACAGAGGAAAAGCTCTTTGACAGGATGTCAATTACATGTGCGTGTACGTGTGTGTGTGTGTGTGTGTGTGTGTGTGCATGTGCCCACACAAAGGAAGAAATGAGCTTGGAATATTGATTGAGAAGAACATGAATTAAAACCAGAATGTTCAGATACTGATCTAGGGGTTAACATCTGATTAATACTAAGGAAAGATTTCAGAAGGAGTTATGAGTGATGAGAATTGAGATTGGTCTTGCTCATGTGAAAATTGTGATATAAAATATTCATCATTAAGCCTCTCACAATAAGTCTCATTGTAAGTGTTCACAAATTATACAGATAGTCCTTAACTTAATGATGATTTGTTTTAATGATTTTTTTTAGCTTTACACTGTGTAAAAGCAGTACATACATTCAACAGAAACTGTACTTTGAATATTGAATTTAGAGCTTTCAATGTATAGTCTGGTCCCTTTTCATGATGGTGGGCTGCATTACTACTGCGCTAAGGTCCTGAGTGGGTTAAGAATATCACATGCACGTTCTAATTGTGACATTTTTAATCTATTATGGATATATTGGGCTGTAACTACATTATAATTTAAGGACCACCCACATTTATCTTTAAAAATGGATCAGAAAAAAGTATAAAAATCCACGAAAGTCCAAAAGAGTTTCATTTGTGTTGATTGTATTTGGGGGCATTGTGGGGCTTCTTAGAAGCATCCGTATAGAAGAAGACTAATGACAGAAAGTCAGAGCAGGGCAATGATTTTTTCATATGGGGTAAATACAGAAAGGCAATGTTGGGGTTGTGTCGCCTATGACTTCCCTGGGAACAGTTGACTCTTTCTGCACTGAGCTGTACCGGGACAATTGTGCTTACAGACCCATTTATCAACGTTTCTAAAACTTCTTACCCTTACCTCTATCATAGATAAGAAGTGATAATTGCCTTTGTCATGAACGTAGGAACAGGATGAGTTGCCTAATCTGCTACTGTTAAATTCCTGGAAGCAATGACAACATGTGCTAGGTAGACACTGTTTATCTTTTTTTAATCCTTTACTTTGGACTGTAGTCTGGCCTGTCTAAACTTGTGTGTTTCTATCCTCTCATCTCTGTCTTCATAAACACAATCAGGATTAAGAATATTACCTTCTGCATGTATCTCCTATGGGTAAGCAAGGCTTATGTTAATGTTATAATAGTGTGAACAAACCCGAAAACTCCTCCATGGGAGCTCAGACTGGGTGGAGGAAGAGTGATTGGATCGTGTGCGTGGTGAAAGCTTGATGCGAGCTGAAAACTCCTTGTTTGTATGTGTACTTTTGTATTTAAGTAGACACGGGATTCTGGGTGTTTGTCCTTACGTGGTTATCCTCCAAAGATAGGATGGGTGCCTGCTCCTTTGTGTCCCCAATCTTTACTTCTTCCTGATATTCTGTTACCTACCTCTTGGAATGTGCCCTTTGATCTGTAACTAAACCTGCCCCAAACTAACATATACTTTCTTACCTATTGAAAGTGGAGGGTGGAGGGAATTTTGGAGGTTTGGGATCTATCCATAGCTCTCTCTTAACTTTCTTGGCAATGTGTATGAACATCTTGAGCAAACTTTATTGCACCTTCACAGTGTCCGCTGGATGGGCAATAGTGGAAGTTGTTTGAGCTCACAGGGAAATAGCAAACATCTGATGGAATTTTCAGAGACATTTCTCCAGTGTTTGCACAATTTAAATTTATACTTTAGGCTAAAAATGATACTGTTTCTGGTTGGGCATAGAATTAATTTAACATGATTTATTTTCATTAGAATTGTGTCTGCAACACTGAGCTGGGGAGTAGAAGAAAGAATTAATGGCACTTGTGACCTTTATGTGTCCGATTATTTTGTGCATTTCCTGGTCCTCACAGTGTCCCCATAGACAGACAGAGCAGGAGAATCTATTTCACAGAGCTCAAGATTGAGAGTCAGGAGGAGAGATGGACTGCTTGTGTTGTACTGTTTTCTGTGGATCCTTCTAAGAATGAGGTGTTGTTAAACCCCCACGGCTGAGATGAGGATGATTGTTAATGTGGGCTCATGAAATGCTGCTTTGTCTTTTATGCTCTCATTCCAGTATACCGCACTTTCTCAAGTTCCACATCTGAATCATGGATTCTGGCCGAAAGGCCTTCTTTCAGGTTCTCATTTCTCACTCAGCATTGCAGGATGAATGTGATACCTATCTCGTAGTAGCCATTTGAAGTGTATCCAATCTGTCAAACTCAATAGTACAAAGAAAAAATAGTTTGTCATAATCTAGACCATACAATGAGAAGTCATCATATCAGCCAGGGTCCTTTCAAATTATGTAAAAATAACACTGTTAAACAATAGTGAGCCTGAAACTTTCTGTGTATGAGATTTGGATGAAGAATTGTAATTTCACTTGGTCTGTTTCCTTATTTATTGATTTATCGATCTATATTAATGATATTTATGTAGGTATATACAATATAGAGATAACAATTAATCTATAATATATTAATAACATTGCAGTTCTCCCATAGTTGATAAAAATAGATTCGATGTCAGGCACTTGTGGCTCAGGTTACAGCTGTAACCTAGCTACTCAGAAGGCTGAGATCTACTGGTCACAGTTCGAGGGCAGCCTGGGAAGGAAAAGTCCATAAGACTCTTATTTCCAGTTAATCACAGGAAAAGCTGGAAGTGGGGTTGTGGTTCCAAGTGGTGAAGTGTTAGCCTTGAAGAGAAAGGAGTTCAAGGATGGTGCCCAAGCCCAGAATTCAAGCCTCAGGATTCAGAAAAAAAGACACAAAGATTCATAGTCCACATAGAGGTAGAGGTTCGTGCTTATAATCCCAGATACTCAGGAGGCAGAGAGTGGGAGGCTTTCAGCTGGAGGCCATTCTGGGGAAAAGCTAGTGACATCTCCTCTTAATGAATAATCAAGGCACAGTGGCATATGTCTGTGATCCCAGCTATGTGGGAGTTACAATTAAGAGGATGATAGCCCGAGGCTTTCAAGGGCAAATACAGTAAATCTACCTGAAAAATATGAAAGCAAACAAGATTGGGGATATGACTTAAGTATTCAGGCATTTGTCAACCTAGTAAGTGCAAGGTCCTGAGTCCAAATCCAAGTATTGATGCCTTCAATATGTACATCCAGCATATCTATATGTGCTAAACAGGGAATGACTGACTTACATTAGAACTATTAAGCTTGATCCATTAAATTAGGTATTATGGACTGGAATGTGACCCTACAATTCCATAGTGAAACTCTAACCCACTTTGATTACTCACAAAGATGAAACCTTTAGAAAGGTGATAGGGTTACATAAGCTCCTAAGTTTAGATCCCCTAATGTAATGAACTAATTTCACTTAAAAAGAGAGACACCAGGGATATGAGCACAGAGAAGCCGTCAGGTGATAACACAGAGAAGGTAACAACACATAAGCTAAGGGGAAGGCCTCATGGGGAAGCGCATCTACTGACACCTTAATCTTGGGCTTCTCAGAACTGTGAGAGATTAATGTCTGTTGTTTAAGTCAAGTAGTCTGTTTTCTTATAGCAGCTCATGTAGACTAATACAGTAAGCAAGAAAAAGAATACTTCATCTATTGTTGGCAGAACTGTGGTTATTGGGAATATTATTTTTGTTCTTATTTATTGTCAAAGTGATATACAGAGAGGTTACAGTTTCATACATTAGGCTTTGGGTACATTTCTTGTACTGTTTGTTATCTCCTCCCTCATTCTCCCTTTCCCCCTCTCCCTTTCCTTCTCCCCTCATGAGTTGTTCAGTTGCTTTACATCAAATGGTTTTGCAAGTATTGCTTTTGGAGTCATTTGTCTCTCAATTTTGATATTCCCTTTCACTTTCCTGGTTCTAATATACAGTATATACAGTTTCCAATGTACTCAGATAAGATACTGTGATAGTGGGGGTACAACCACAGGAAGGGGATACAGGAGGATCATCAACAATAGAAGCTATGGTTTCACATGGCATGTTGAAAGTAATTACAACAGTGCTATAACAGTTGTTTCCATAACATGGAGTTCATTTCATTTAGCATCATCTTATGCATTCATAAGGGCATAGCTATTGGGCTCTTGTGATCCTCTGCTTTGACTAGCCTAAACCTGTGCTAATTATTCCCTATGAGGGAGACCATAGAATCCATGTTTCTTTGGGTCTGGCTCACTTCACTTAGTATAATTGTTTCCAAGTCCTTCAATTTTCTTATGAATGGAAGCAATGCCATTCTTTCTGATAGAGGCATAAAATTTCATGTGTATATGCACCACATTTTCCTGATCCATTCGTCTACTGAGGGGCATCTGGGTTGGTTCTATATTTTAGCTATAACAAATTGTGCTGCGATGAACATTGTTGTGCTGGTGGCTTTTATTATATGTCCCTAATACCAAACTGTAACTTGTTTTTTTTCTAGTTCCTTTAGAAAAGGTAGTATTTTGACTTTATAATGTGTTCATATGTGATACAATTCAATACAATCTAAATTGCTATTCAGATGTTAATGTCAAAACAGATAAGTTGGAAAAACTTATCTTTGTATGTATCCACAATGGGAAGTTTAATACTGTGCATATGCCAGATGCCAGTGGCTTACATCTGTCATCCTAGCTATTCAGGAGGCTGAGACCTGAAGGATTTTGATTCAACACCAGCCATGCAGGAAGTCCATCAAACTCCATCTCTAAAATAGTCAACAAATGGCCAGGTTGGAGGCTATATCAAGTGGTAGAATGCTAGCCATTAGCAAGGAAATATAGTGAAGTGAAGACTTTAAATTCAAATCCTGGAACCATCACTAAATCATTGCTCACTAATGTTCAAAACACTTATCATAGAGGATTATATGGCCTGAGCTATTTAGTTAATTGGTTAGTTTGAGCTTTCATCTTTTACTTTAGCACTAAAGGAAGGATTTGGAAATTGTATGGTTAATATTATTTTAATCTTGATCTTTGTGTGAATCATAACAGTAACTTTTGCCTTATGGTTGTGTATTTTTGAACACTTTATCTGTGCCAAATATTGTGCTACCTTTCTCAGCCAAAAGTAAAGCAAAATTACAATACAGAGCCAGACATCCATGGCTCATGCCTGCAATCCTAGCTACTCAGGAGGCTGAAATATGAGGACTGAAGTTCCAAGTCAGCCCAGGTAGGAATGGCCATGAAACTCTTATCACCAATTAACCACCCAAAGCCAGAAGCATAGGTATGGCAAAAATGGTACATAAAGCCATGTGAGCGTGTAAGGCCCTGTGTTTAAGTTCCAGTACCCACACATTTATGAACACACAAAAATTTATCACATGGGTTCCAATTGGTGGAATGTTTAGTGAGTGTTACAAATCTGGAAATCCCTCCTCTTATTGATGCGTAAGGACATGGTTGAAATTCCTTGATCTTCATCATTGGAAAGGTATGGCATCTTTTTGATGTTCCACCTTTCCCTTCTTGGACAGATAAATGCCACACTCTGTCATTATTCCTGGGAGTCTACAGAAGTACTCCCTGGTGCTGCTAAATAATTTTTGTAAAAAACAATAAGAACCTAATACATAGCAGAGAAGCAAAAGATCAGAATAAGAATTCACTCTGTTGAGGCATCAGGAGCTGGGCTTTAAGGCCTCGATAAAGAAAATGAAGTCCTGGAAAGGGTATAGCAGTGTTCCAAAGTGAATGTGATTTTTAAGGCTGTAAAAACAATGAGAAATTTTAAAATTATTTTTCAAAGACATTAACTGGCAGCATATGGATGGTCATATGTACCCAAAGTGGACAAATATGTAAATGCTCCAGTCTTCTTTGATTATGCCTCTCTGATAATGTACCACAAAGTGCTGTCTGTGGGAATGAGTTGTACAGGAGCAATAGAGAAGAAAAGCAAATGCATTCAATGAGGTAATGTCAGTATGGGTACTTGCTGGTTTTACTTTTTACATAATGCTTTTGTTATAACTCACTACTGTCAACTCTAACATTATGGCAAATGTTAGATAGACCATTAAAATCCAAGAATTGGATTGAAGGTTTTATATGCCAAGTCGTTCTGACAATCAACTCTTTTATGCTCTATATATGAAGATAATTGTATCAGAGTGTTTTTCTCCTCCCCCTTTGGCAGGGTAGGGAGGAAGTGGGAGTAAGGGTGGCAGTTATTTGACACATTGGAGTGCGACAGAGGGGGATGCTTTGCTTTTCATTCTCAAGGCAATTGAATAAATTATCTGCCTCAATTTGCTTATATTGTGCTAAATACTGCAAGAGCTTTCTTGCTACTTATTTATTTTTGGAATATGTGCTGGGATTTGAACTTAGGGTCATATGTTTTTCAGGTAGGTGCTGTACCACTTGAGCCACACTCCTAGGCCTTTGTTGCTTTCATTGTTGCTCACATAGGGTCTCATGCTTTTACTGTGGCCAATCTGGGTCACCATCTTCCTACTTTGACCTCCCACCTAGCTGGAATCACAATTACTCATAGTTTTGCATAACAATGTTTGCAACCTTTTCTTTCGCAACAGATGTCATGTTGGTAATGTTACTAGTCTAATTTGTCTGTCTTTTTCAACTAGCCCAACCATTCATAATACATTGGCACTTTTGTATATGGCTACAAAAGTTGGCACGCTAGCCATGTTATTGGAGTAGAACCAGACTTGGCAAAACTAACATTCATAGAATTTGTGATCAGATCTTCCTCTTTCTTGTTCTTGATTTACTTTCTCATCATCCCCTGTTCCAAGGATCAAAGTGCCAGGAACCAGAGAACTTTCGGAACAAGCTCTGAAACAAAACATACTGAGATCATCATGAGATCCTGTGTTTTGAAAAAGTTTGTAATCTGGCATGTAAGAGACTAAGGAAACTTTAGGAGGTGCTAGATGGCTTAAATACGTGAAAAATCATTACCTAAAATAGGTTGTGTTCTACCTTACAATCCAGGCTGAGGGATGAAGAATATCAAGGACCTTACCCAGCCCCATTCATTAGCAGGATCTAGGGATGTTCTTAATTATATGTAAAAGGGGAATAATGACAATTCCAACTGCCCTAACGCAAAGGGATGGATATAGAATGAAAATGTGGAAAATATTCAGCAAAACTGTAAAGAATTTAACAGATGTGATATTAAAGGAAGAGATTTATTTCCAAAATGAAGTTTTTTTTTTTATTTTGACAATTTCTTCCTGTAGAAATGCACATGGAATGAGTTATAGTGTTTCTGAATCCTGCAGGCTTTCAGCTCCAGGTTAGACTGAAAGGAGAGTCAGGCAGGTGGTGATGCTTTCTTCAAAGCTCTTTGTCCACCAACTCATCATGGGCAGCAGTAGCAGCAGTAGCCTCCCACTGGGGGCGGGGCATGCCTTTATACTCCTTCCCAACAAAAGTGGTATGGCATGCACGCCTAGTCTCTTTGCAGGTTATATGTAGGGATTCCTAGGGTAGTAAACTCGTGTAGGACTCAGGGCTACATGAATATACTGAACCACAGTCCTCTGCAAGTGCCAGCTCAAGGACCTCTGAAAGCTACAGGGAGGAAGCCTGCTTGACTCACTCCATTTTCTCAGCCCAAGAATGCATTCATTTATCTTCCCCCAAATTCCTAAAAGCTTTTTTTTTTTTTTTTAAATATGTCTTCATCAGAAGGTAAAGGCAGAACTAACGTTTTGGTAAAGCTATAACATATATACATACACACACAAATATAGATATAGATATGGATATAAATCCTCTTATCCAAATTCTACATAGGCCAAACCCCAATTAGCTTTCCAAATTAAATGAACCTCAGGCACATTCAGGGTATGGATCCTGCCAATTTTACCTTCTAGGACCCTGTGCAGTAATGCTATTACTTTACTCTTTAGGGTGGGAAGACAGAAGCCATTCCTAGAACAGCAGGAGTATAAAAGAAGGCTCACATCTTAGTTCAAGGAAATAAAGATGGCTGATTAAGGCACTATGTTGGGTAACATTCTTTCTCACTTTTTTGTCCTTCTATCTGAGGAAAACGCGAAATAATCAAAGGGTAACACTGAGTGGGAGAAGTCAGCAGTAGAATTAAAGACACCAAACAAAATGACCTGAAATTAAGTATCTATTGTCCTCAAGCCAAGAAGCAAAGCATCAGTTTGATGAGAATGTTCAAACTGTCTCAAACCATAGCATCAGGCTAAGCAAGAAGAAGCAGGATGCTATGCTAGCAGCTGGCAGGGGCTTACAGTGAGTGAAAATTACAGGAAGTACAAACTCAAACCAGGCTTCAATCATATCTTGCTCTAAGAACTGAATGAAGATCTGAAATACAGTGAATTTTCACTGTATTCACAAAGCACTATCATTAGATTATAGCCAAAAAATTTGTCTGGATCCCTATGGTATTCGGAACTATTCTCAAAACAAGATATAGAATATGCACTTGGGAAAGACAAAGTCAAACAGAGATTACAAGAAAAAAAAATGTATGATTGCAGTCTTAGGGAGATGTACCAGAGCCATTAATGGAGGCCTTGGGAAGCAAAAAAGAGGACAGGATAACTCTTCTCTGGGAAAGGAAAAGAGCATGTTCATGGTTTGAATTTTCCTTGGTGGATAGAGGCAGCCATTCAGATTTTGTGGGACTGGGCAGGTGTGTAGGAAGGACTGGAGTATAAATTAATGAAATACTTGAGTCTGTAGCCAGCAAGAAACCTGAAAATTATATTTCAGGGGAAAATTTCTCTGTGATGTTGGAAGATACATATGTCCCAACTTTAAGTGAATTCTTTGTTTATGGTGTTGTAGATGACTGTGGTGGGTTAAAAAAAATCGAGAGCCAGGCTTCATGGCTTACATCTATAGTCCTAGCTACTTTCTAGGCTGAGATCAGAAAGATCATGGTTGGAAGTCATCCTGGGCAGGAAAATATATGAGACTTCCTCTTAACCATTAGCTGGAAGGTGGTAATGTCATCCCAAATATGCAAGAAGCCAGGGCAAGAAAAGCAAGACTCTACCTGAAAAATGACACAAAGCAAAAAAGTGACTCAGGTGATAGAATGCATTCCTAGCAATAGAAGGCCCTGGACCACTCAACAACAACAACGCATAAAACACTAAGAGAGTTTTCAAATTATTTAGCATGTCAGAAAGTACCTCAAATATAGATTTGTATGATTTAAAATTATGTCATCACAGAAAAAAGATATACTGATATTCTGGAAATTTCCTACCTTCTTTCTTCTCCTGTCCCACTCAAAATAAAGTATTTGGCCGTAAATAGAGGCACAGCATATGATCTTTATTGTTATTTATGTCCTCAGAATTTTATTCCTTCTGAGTTAAATATGGGTTCATTTTAGTTCAATTTTATGGCAAATACTATAAAGCATAATCCTAAATTATAATAAGGATGAAAAAATAGGATTTCAGGTGATCCTATGACTAAACATAGATAACACCCTGGAAGAGGCAGTTATGAAAACAGAAGGTTTATTTTAAGACATCGTGGGACAGATTGATTTTCTGCTTTTGGCCCTTCTGAATTGGAAGTCTTTTGGCCACCCCATAATTTTCACTTCTTTCCATAACACACACTTAACTTTGACACTCCATCGTCTGTCCTTCCTTACTTCACATTTTCCAGGCATTTCTTGCCAGACCACACTGACTCAAGTTTTTTTTTTTTTTTTTTAAGAAAATTCAGCCAGCCATCATCTCCTGCTCTCCTTATAGTAATACTTTTAGACATCATAACAGTTCTTTTGAGTAACTTTCGCTTTGAAATGTGTAAGACTAGCTCAGAGGCAAGAGTTCTAGAATCTAAGAATATTCAGTATATAATAAGTTGAATAAGCCCTAAAGTGGGAATGGTTGCTGGCAGTTTGGGTAGGAAGTGTACAGAGAGAACTGTCCTTAAATTTCCCAGTACCTTCTTTGTAAATCACTATACATAGAGAGACAAAGCTTTAAATAAAAATGAGTTTGTGCTTATGTAAGTATTTCACAGGGCCTCTTTAGAAAGGTGAAGTATTAATTAACTCCAGGACTAAATTAGAATCTTGAACGTGGGGCCAGGGAAGATGACAAGTCGTTGTCAATATTTGATTCATGACATGACTTTCCTTAATGCTGTATTCCACACTCGGAAGTAAGCTTGATGAGGACTGAGCTATAAACAACCAGCCCCACTGAGGGTTATATTCACAGTGAAGTGGTCCCAGGGGAGCTTGGAAATGGGGTCTCTGCAGCATGGAGTTTTTGAAGCATAACACGGAGGGCAATGGCTGGTAGCAGGACATGGAGGTTCCAGCCTGCACCAAAGTGAGACAAACCAATGGCAACACTGTCTTCATAGAACTTTCAAGACCTGTAATATCAACCTCTTCAAGCATTCAATCAAATGCATAAACAAGAATGTCAATTTCCAGGACAATGCCAAAGAAAACACTAATGCTTATGGGATATGAAGGTATTCAATCACAAACAGTAATATATGGCTTCCATTATCTTTCATTTATTCTATACAAACTTCAGAAAGTTGATTCATTTTTTCCCTCACACAGGCCTATATAGCTCATCATCTTGACTATATTTAGCAAGTGAGAATATGAAACTTGGGAGCATGAAGTAACTTGATCAAATCTACCCAAGGCTAAATAGCAGACCTAAGCTGTGAACTCATTTCTCTTGTCTCAAAGTCCCTGTTCTCTCCTTTCCATAAGCATACTTCATCATCAGGTATGCACGTTTTATATGTCCCCACCTCCACCATTTATCTGATTTGCTCTCCCTGATGTAGTACAGAGAGATCTATTAAAGCAAAGACCTTCAGTTTCCAAAGTGCTTATGGATGATGAAAGATCAAAGCCATTATGGTAGGACATCTTTGAGCTAAACTAGCAAGAGAGATTTTCATAGGGAGCCATTTAATTATCCTCTTCATATACAGAGAGAGTTTGATACTGGAGCAGTGTGTCTTTAACAGTGGTTTCTTCCCAAGAACAGTTAGTGGTATTGGCAAGGATAAATAGGGAAAAGGACACATCACCAAGAAAAAGCCATATAAGTTCTTTATTAATGTTGTCGCTATTGGTTTTTGGCACTGAAAAAAAATATTTTTAGGAGGAATTTAATCCTGCCTCATACTTTCAAAGCCAGCACAGTCTTTTCTTCCACGAATATCACAAAGATAGACTAACAAAAAATAAAATTACAAAACTTACAGAGATGGAAAGTGGATTGGTGGTTGCCAGAAGCTGTGGTGGAAGGAAGTAGGGATTAGTGTGGAATGAGTAGAGTCTATTAGAGAAGGAAAGTTTTGAGGCTGATAGTGGTCATATTTGTGCCACCGTATGAATATAATTAGTGACATGGAACTATGCACTTAAAAATGGTAAAGGTGGTATTAATTTATGCATATGTTGCTACAATTGAAAATAAATAAGACTTTTTTGAAAAGAAAATCAGTGGCATGTACTGTTATCCTAGCTACTAGGAAGTCTAACATGAGTAGATCACAACCAGACAGTAAGTGACTCTATCTTATTTTAAAAAAATTATTTATTTATTGCCAAAGTGATGTACAGAGGGGTTACAGTTTCATACGTTAGGCATGGGATACATTTCTTGTACTGTTTGTTATCTCCTCTCTCCTTCCCCCCTACCGCTCCCCCCTTAATGTCTCCCCCCATGAGTTGTTCATTTGGTTTATACCAAATGGTTTTGCAAGTATTGCTTTTGGAGTCATTTGTCTTTTTATCCTTTGTCTCTCGATTTTGATATCCCCTTTCACTTCCATAGTTCTAATACCAGTATTTACAGTATCCAGGGTACTCAGATGAGATACAGTGATAGCACAGGTACACCACAGGGAGGGGATATAAGAGGATCATCAACAATAGAAGCTACGGTTTCACATGGCATGTTGAAAGTAATTACAACAGTGATATAACAGTCGTTTCCATAACATGGAGTTCATTTCATTTAGCATCATCTTATGTGTTCATAAGGGCATAGCTATTAGGCTCTTGTGATCCTCTGCTTTGACTAGCCTAAACCCGTGCTAATTATTCCCTGTGAGGGAAACCATAGAATCCATGTTTCTTTGGGTCTGGCTCACTTCACTTAGTATAATTGTTTCCAAGTTCTTCCATTTCCTTATGAATGAGGCAATGTCATTCTTTCTGATAGAGGCATAAAATTCCATTGTGTATATGTACCACATTTTCCTGATCCATTCGTCTACTGAGGGGCATCTGGGTTGTTCCATATTTTAGCTATGACAAATTGTGCTGCGATGAACATCGTTGTGCTGGTGGCTTTCATGTGTTCTTGTTTGTGGTCTTTTGGGTAGATTCCTAAAAATGGGGCTGCTGGGTCATAGGGGAGCTCTATGTTTAGCCTTCTGAGGAATCTCCATACTGCTTGCCAGAGTGGCTGAACCAGTTTACATTCCCACCAACAAGGAAGTAGGGTTCCCTTTTGGCCACATCCCCTCCAACATTTATTATTGTTAGTTTTCTTGATAAAGGACATTATTACTGGGATGAGATGGAATCTCAATGTTGTTTTGATTTGCATCTCTTTTATGGCCAGTGATGTAGAGCACTTTTTCAAATGTCTCTTGGCCATTAGCGTTTCCTCATGAGAGAAGTCTCTTTGTAAGTCTTTAGCTCATTTGTTGAGGGGGCTGTTGGATCTTTGAGGTTTTGTTTTAGAGAAATTTAGTTTTTTTAGTTCTGTATATGTTTTAGATATGAGGCCTTTGTCCATAGTATGGCTGGTGAAGATCTTTTCCCAATCTGTGGGCTTTCTGTTTATCTTGGGAGCTATGTCCTTTGCTGTGCAGAAGCTCTGTAGTTTGATGCAGTCCCATTTGTCCATCCTTTGATTTGTAGCATTTCTGGGTCTTTGTTACGGAAGTTCCGTCCTGCGCCAAGGAGCCCAAGTGTTTCTCCTACTCCTTCTTGTAGTGTTTTCAGGGTATCTGTTTTTTTCTGAGTTCTTTGATCCATTTGGAATTGATTTTGGTGCAGGGTGATATATAAGGATCTAGTTTTAGTTTGTTGCATGTGTTGAACCAGTTTTGCCAGCACCATTTGTTAAAGAGACTATCTTTCTTCCATCCTATTTTTTTTTAGCTCCTTTATCAAAGATTAAGTGGGCATAGTTCTGTGGGTTCATTTCTGGGTCTTCATTTCTGTTCCATTGGTCTTCAGGCCTGTTCTGGTGGCAATAGCAAGCTGTTTTTATTACTATAGCTTTGTAAGACAGCTTCAAGTTTGGTATTGTAATTCCTCCAGCATTGTTCTTTCTGCTTAGGATTGTTTTTGCTATTTGTGGTCTTTTATTGTTCCATATGAATTTCTGGATTGCTTCCTCTATTTCATTAAAATATGGTGTTGGGATATTAATGGGTATTGCATTGAATTTGTAGATAGCCTTTGGCAATATTGCCATTTTGACAATATTAATCCTCCCAATCCAGGAGCATGGGAGGTTTTTCCATTTCCTTAGTTCTGCCTTAATTTCATTTTTCATGTTTTTAAAGTTCTCATCATAGAGGTCTTTCATTTCTTTGGTTAAGGTTATTCCTAGGTATTTTATGTTTTCTGAGGCTATTGCAAAAGGTGTTGCTTTCCTGATTTCGGTCTCAGTCTTCAGGCCATTGGCATATAGAAAGGCCATTGATTTTTGAGGGTTTATTTTATATCCTGCTACTTTGCCAAAGTTTAGGATCAGCTCTAGTAGCTGGGAGTATAGTCAATGGGGTTCTTTAGGTATAGGAACATGTCATCTGTGAAGAGAGAAATTTTAACTTTATCTTTTCCTATTTGGATCCCCTTTATGTTTTCTTCTTGCCTAATTACTCTAGTTAGGAATTCTAGTACTATGTTCAAGAGAAGAGGAGAGAGTGGACATCCCTGTCTTGCTCCTGATTTTGAAGGGAATGGCTTTTGCTTTTCACCGTTTAGAATTATGCTTGCTTGTTGGTTTGTCATAGACTGCTTTTATTATATTCAGGAATGGTCCCTGGAATCCCAGGTTTTCCAGGGATTTTAGCATAAATGGGTGCTGGATTTTATCGAACACCTTTTCTGCATTATAAACATGTAATTCTTTACCTTGCTCCGGTTGATGTGGTGGATTACATTAATTGACTTGCGTATATTGAACCATCTTTGCATCCCTGGGATGAATCCAGTTTGATCATGGTGTATGATTTTTTTTTGATGACCTGTTGAAGTCGATTGGCCAGAATTTTGTTGAGAATTTTTGCATCAATGTTCCTTAGGGAAATCGGTCTATAGTTCTCTTTCCGTGATGAGTGACTCTATCTTAGAAACAATGAACAAGAATTAGAACTGGCAGGAAAAAAAACAAACCTCAGAGCTGTAGGTGTGACTCACCAGTAAGAGCACCTATTTATCTCAAGAAGCCGAATGTCAATATCACTATTTGTCTCTTCAATGCCTAGTGTTAGGAAAACTAGATATGTACATGTAGGAGACTGAAACTAGACTCACTCTTTAGCCCTGTACAAAAATCTGTTCCAAATGGATCAATGATCTTAATAAAAGACTAGAAACTTAGGCACTGCCAGAAGAAAACATAAGAAAAACACTTGAAGATAAACCATGGCAGTGTTTTTGTCTGAGCAGAACCCTATCTGCTCAAAAACAAGAATAAGAATTGAGATCGTATCATATTAATTTTTGCTCTACCTAGCAAATACACTAGTCCAGAATAAAAAAAAAAAAACAGAACCTCACAGAATTCTAGAAAATGTTCACCACTTATTCATCACAGGATTAATGGAACAAACTCAGATGCCCCTCAGTAGATGAATGGATCAAGAAGATGTGGTATGTATGTATGTATATATATATATATATATATATATATATATATGTATATATATATATATACACACACACACAAAATGGAATTCTATGCTTCCATCAGAAAGAATAGCATCACCCCATTCATAAGGAAATGGAGAGACTTGGAAAAAATCATATTAAGTGAAGTAAGACAGACCCAAAGGAAGACAGAATCCATGGTTTCCCTCATATATGATAATTAGTATTTATAGGATAGTCCAAGCAGAGGATCACAATAGCTCAAAAGCTATATACATATGACCATGTAAAATGATGCTAATGAAAATGAATTCCAAGATATGGAAATGAGTGTTTGGGGGGTTGTTGTTATTTTTAACGTACTGTGTGATGTTCTCTCTTTCTTTTTTCTTTTTTTTCCCCCCTTTGGTTTATCACCTCTTGTCACTGTTTTTGATTCTGGTACCCTGTGTTTTATATATGCCTTTATCTGATTTGGGGAAGGGAAGGGTAATAAAAAATGGTGAAACAAAGGACAAAGGTGAACCAATGCAACAGCAATTCCCACAAGACACTATATTGGAAATGAACTTTACAATTTGAAGGGGAGGGTAGAGGGAAAGGGAAGTGGGAGAAAAAATGAGGGAGGGGGTAACAATGTTCCACCAGAAGTGCACTCATTACCTTACCTGTGTAATTGTAACTCCTTCTCTGTACATCACTTTTACAACAAATTAAAATAAAATTAAAAAATACTCAGAATATGTAAACCACATTGAAATTAAATGCAAAAAGTGAGTAAGCCAATTAATAAATGAATGCCTTGCTTTCCATTCTCAGCTGCTGTCAAATGACATCACAGCAATTTCTTGTTCAACAAGCTCTTTTGGTCCTGTGTCTTGTATGTAAAATGAGCAACCATCTCTGTTTCAGCTGGGTCTTTACTGTTTTTCTGTAAATCTCTAAGTGGTAAAAGTAGGAATAGCTTTCACTGGTTATAGTTATTTTCTACCAATATACTCTTCTCCATCTTGCCTCCTTTATCTTAGCTTGGCCTGCTGCTATGTTCCCATATGCCTAGGACATCCTGATCTATGAGCATGTGATGTGGATTTGTGAAACTTCATGATTTTATTGTGATAGGTCATCAAAAATGGTTTGTGCTTTTTCAGTGATGATATACTGAGCACCTTTGCTGTTGTGGAGAATGTAATTTCTATTGTGAAATTGAATTCTTTCTATTTCCAAGGGGCAATTTCACTTTCAGAGACCATGGTATTTACCTAAGGGTGAGAAGACCACAATGAAAAGAGTAACTCTTGAGAGGCTATGCATGTAGTATGTAATGGGGACTGAAGATTATGAAATATGAATCAGCCCCATAGTTTTGACAGTATACTGGGCCTCCTAACAGGCATATTTCTTTAGCTAGATACGTACTTTATGATTAGGCTCTATTCCCAGGACTCTTGAGAGAAACATGAATGCAAAATGTTCTCAGGCAGAGAGGAGCTCTGATGGGAACATGTGCCTTCTCACTGGTCATTCCCAATGTATACATACACATTTTGTCAAGAAATAATGGTCAGGGCACAAATTCCATGAGGCTGTACAGACACACATAGCAATGTTATTAGGGGAAATTAAGATTTTAGGTGGTGATAACAAAATAAACGTTTGATGAACCCTCTTGCTCAACAAACAACCTGGCATTTAAAAGAGATCATATCTTAATTTTGTAGGAGTAGACTGGCTGGAACTACACAATAAATAGAAAGTGCTGGTCTACAATAGATTGGGAAATTTTTATTTTCCTTTACTTTAAATACTTCAGTTATTGTATGTATTTCCATTTTCTTTAAGGGCTAACCCTTCATAGTCATGTTTGTTGGGACCTTCAACACATAGATCTGCCATTTGAATCTCCAAAATGAGAGCCAGGAGTCTTCCCTACATTGAGAAATTCATTGCTAGGCTCATTCCTCTATAATAGCACTCATGATGAAAGATTAGTTGGTGATACCACAGGGCTAATTAACACTCCTAGCAAACAAAGTCAAATGATGAAGACATCCAAATTCACTGTGTTTTCTTGATCTCCCTTGGTATTTGACAGGGCATCTTTCAAGTAGATGTCCTGGGATTTTTTTTTTGTCTTTTTATTTTTCTCCTTATTCTTAGAAAGGTAATCCTTTCTGACCAGTGGGAATTTTTTTCAGAGTTAACTTTTGCATTCAGTTTACTGGAAGTCCCTGAGTCTTGATCCAAGAATGAGTGCTGATTTTCACATCTGGTCTCCTGCCTTATCTCTTGTGTCTCTGGTGTGGTCTTGGCTGATGTGGTTTACCCTAGCATTCAGCAAATACTTGTTAAATGAATAGGTGAATAAATGCCTAAAATAAAGGGAAGACAGGTTCCCATTCTATTCGAAGTATGGGAGAAGAAAAGAGCTTAATTTCATAATTTCCTTAGAGGTTTTTTTCTGTGTATTCATCTTGGCATAGCTGTGTTTGGGAATCATCACTATAAATTTGCATTCCCTTTATCAGGGCTAGTGCTTGACACATAAATCTGACTTGTTGCTGTGGAATGTATCAGTAGATGGAATACTTGTGCTTTGACCCTCTGGGAGATCTTACCAGAGATCATACCCCAGGAAGGTACTATGCAAGAGGAAACTTAAAATGGTGCTTTTTACTGGATCTGTAAGTTTACCCAAACCTGGGCACTTAGTTCTCTCCCATCCCATCTTCCCCTTTGCATCTCTGCCCTAGTCACTTTACAAAGTCTTGGGCTCCATAAGAGAGGAGTTACGAATAAGCATCTTGTCATAAAAAGCAAGTTGAGGGCTGGGAATATGGCCTAGTGGTAAGAGTGCTTGCCTCGCATACATGAAGCCCTAAGTTTGATTTCCTTAGCACCACATATATAGTAAACGGCCAGAAGTGGCGCTGTGGCTCAAGTGGCAGAGTGCTAGCCTTGAGCAAAAAGAAGCCGGGGACAGTGCTCAGGCCCTGAGTTCAAGCTCCAGGACTGGCCAAAAAAAAAAGAAGAAAGTTGATGAGGCAATGCCTTCATCTCGAAGGGACAGACCTCCCTCCAGAACTCCAGAGTTTAAGACTAAACTGATGGTCAGTCAGGCCATACCTGTGATTTAGGACTGTTTTACCTATGTTTCATCCCCTGACCCCAGTTCTTCCTATTTTACCCAAGGCCAAAGTCTGCAACCGTGAGGACATCTGAAGGTGTACATAAATGCTATCTTTCCACCACTGACAATAAATCTCTCCTGTGTGTCCTTTACCCTGTTTCTTTATTTGCTATACAGGAGTGAGTAGCCTGACATAATGTAGGATTCCTGGACTTTGAGCCCAGCAACTAAAAACTGGGTGTCAACTACTTTTTAATAGAATTCCTTTTTTATAATCAAATATCACTGACAATGAAAACAGAATGCAATTTTGAGACCATGATATTAAAAAATAAGCATGCCAGAATGAGCATTTCTATTTTGTTTTTTTTTTTTTGTTTTTTTGTTTTTTTTTGCCGGTCCTGGACCTTGGACTCAGGGCCTGAGCACTGTCCCTGGCTTCTTTTTGCCCAAGGCTAGCACTCTGCCACATGAGTCACAGCGCCACTTCTGGCCTTTTTCTATATATGTGGTGCTGAGGAATCGAACCCAGGGCTACATGTATATGAAGCAAGCACTCTTGCCACTAGGCCATATTCCCAGCCAGAACATTTCTATTTTGTAAAGGCAAGGTAAAAGCCCATTCAAGTTTTGCTCAGCTGCCCAGTTGTTGAACTAAACTATAAGACTTCAGATAAACCATAGGGTGACTCTAAATCTTAGCTTTCTCACTTGTCAATAGAGAGTTACCTTTCATGGTCATCTGTCAGCCACCTACACCTCAAGAGAAACATAGAGCTTTCATTTAAGATCTTCCAGAGAAAATTGCATTTTGTTGGGCAAGATTTCAAATCTAACTACTCAATAAGTTTCTTTCTTCCTGCTCTCAAGCTGTTTTTAGAATTCTACAGAAAAAGTCTTAATAATGCAATTTGTTTTCACAGCAATTCAACTGAGCAGAATAATGGGCTTTAGGGAGAAATAGTTCTTGATCCTCACTGCTTATAGCAATGAGTTTCTGAGTCTTAGACCAGCCAGTTATATATAGAGCCCTTAATAGGTCACACAAAAACAGTAATAAATCCATTGCAGAAATGGCCACATCTCTTTTAGGAATGCAGAGGTGTTTTTTGTTTGTTTGTTTGTTTGTGGGTTTTTTTTTTTTTTGCCTGTTCTGGGCCTTGAATTCAGGGCCTGAGCACTGTCCCTGGCTTCCTTTTGCTCAAGGCTAGCATTCTGCCACTTGAGCCACAGCGCCACTTCTGGCCGTTTTCTATATATATGGTGCTGAGGAATTGAACCTAGGACTTCATGTATACAAGGCAAGCACTCTTGCCACTAGGCCATATTCCCAGCCTGAAGAATGCAGAGTTAAAAAAAAAATTATTATTTTATTAAAAAGTATAATCTAAAGTTATATTCATTTTATATATTTTACTATTTAATATTATTATTTGTAAGTATTAAAATTATAGATATTATATAGCAATATTTTATTTTCTTCCTCCACATCATTAATATATATGTTATATATAATATATTAATATATATTATGTATCCATATGATTTCTCCCTAAATTTTAACTTCAAAAATATTCAAATAATTTTTGGCTCAAAATAAGTCAACTGGGACAGTGGTGCATATCTGCCAATGTGTCCACTGGCCTAGTAGACTGAATGTACCCAAAATAATGTGAAACTTGCTACTTTAACTTCTAACCTACCAGACAGAGTAGGGACCCAGTGTTTGCTAAAATGAAAATACAATCAAGAGAAAAAAGGGGAACAAAATAGGGGAGAAGTAAAATTATCCTACTTGCAGATGATATAATTCTATACTTAAAACACCTAAAGATTCCAACGAAATGCTTAGATCTGGTAAACATTTTTTGTGAAGTAGCAGGACATAAGATCACCACACAAAAATTAGTAGCTCTTCTTCTGTGTACTAACAATGAAAAGACTGAGAGAAATCAGGAGATCAAAGTCCTTGGCACTGAATACTATGAAACTTAGGAGAAAGAAATTGGAGACATCAGAAGATGAAACAATCACCCATGTTCATGAATTAGAAGAATTATTAGCATGAAAGTGGTCTAAGTACATTTAAGATCCTAATGCCCATTAGGATCTTAATGTCAGTCTTCACAGAAATAGAAATTCTGAGTAAAAACAGCACTACTGGTGGTATCACAATGATAGACTGAAAATTATACTACAGAGCCATAGTAACAAATGAAAGTAGCTTGGCACAGAAAGAGAATTAAAGACCAGTGGAACACAATAGAGGACCCAGAAATAAAATTACACAGCTAGAGTCATTTAATCTTTGACAAAGAAGCCAAAAACATGCGTTGGAAAAAGAGAGTCTTCAACAAATGGTGCTGGGAAAACTGGTTGTCTATATGCAGAACACTGTAACTAGACACCTATCTCTTACCCTATACAAAATGCAGCTCCAAATGGGTCAAAGATCTTAGGACCTGAAACTTTGAAATTACTACAGAAAAACTATGCAAGATATAGACATAGGTAATTATTTGCTGATAGGATTTCAATTGTCTAGGAAATTGAAACAAGAATGGACAAATTGGACTACATGAAATTCAAGTTTCTGCACAGCAAAGACACAATTACTAGAACTAACAGACAACCCATGGAATGAGAGAAAAATCATAACCAGATATCCAACAGATTAAATGTTAACATCCAGAATATGCCAAGAGCTCTAAAAGCTAGACAGCAAAAGAACAAATTAGCCAAATAAATATGGGCAACTGAATTAAATGAATGGTTCTCAGAAGAAATACAAGTGCATAATAAATACATGAAGAAATGTTTTTCTTAACCACAACATAAATACATATAAAAAGACAGCACTAAGATTCTCTGTAACCCTAGTGAGAATGGCAATCAACAAAACAAAAACAAATGCTGCTGAAAATGTAGGGGGAAGGAGTACTCATAGACTGTTGGTGGGAATGTAAACTACTATGGAAATCAATGTGGAGCTAACTCAGGAAACTAAAAGTTGATCTAATTTATGACCCTACCAGACCACTTTTCGGAATATAGTCAACGGAAAGTAAATCAATATACAAGAAAGATGCCTGAATATCTGTATTTATTACAATTCTGTTCACAATAGCTAAGTTGTGCAATTAGCTGAAGTACCCAATAAATGATGATCTGATAAAGAAAATATGGTACCTATGTATCATGGAATATTACTCAGCCATAAAGAAAAGCAAAATTATGTTATTTGCAGGGAAATTGATAGGACTGGAGGTGATCATGTTGAGTGAGAGAAGTCAAGCTCAAAATGCTCCCGTATGTTCTTACTCATTTATGGAGTATAGACCTAAAATGATAATGATGGTGATAATAATGGTATTTGAACATGAATATGAAAGGAGGTTATCTAGAAGGAAATCAGCAAGACAGGGAAGAGGAAAGAGGACTGAAGGATGAAGAGGATCAAAAAGTGTTACATATATAAATTCATATATTATAAGGCAATTTTTATATATTATACAATACACATGTGTACATATATCTATATATATAAAGTACTATACATTGTATAAATATAATATATAATTTCATATGTGTATTACATAATATAATATATACATAATTTCAAATGCTGTTTGCAAATGGGCAGAAGAAGAAAGGAGAGGAAAAAAGCTTTTAGAGAGAGTGTATTTGTTCCTGTGCACTGTGTACATGTACAGAAACATCACAATGAAGCCTTTTATTTTACACATATAAATTAATGTGGATATAATAAATTTACCTACAAACATAATGTTTGTCGATGAATAAGGTATTTTTGGAAGTTTGCACAGTCATTTCTGGAGCAGAATGCATGAGAAAATCAGACATGGACATATTCAGGGAATCAGCCTCTAAATGAAGGCTTTGTGTTAAGGATTTAAAACATCCATGGTAACTGGAAAGTCTTTCAGACCATGGAAGGCTCTCTGCCCCAGCTGGGTCGGCCCTATACCCTCTCCCATGGGCTAGTACTGTTTGCAGTTTCAAAGACGCCTTGTCTCTGGACCCATAGCCCTAGCCCGGCCATTCCATTTATAGCCAGCTTTCTTGCCACAGTAGAAACTTACTAATGAAGAGAGGAATATGAAGTTTCAGAGGGACCACATCTGCACTTGGACCCAACAACTTAAACACATAAACAAAACAGTCTTGTCTGAATATCTGTCAAAGCACATTAGAAATGTACTGATAAATTAATATGTCTCCCAGCAATACTATGCATTATTAGTGACTTAGTAGATACATTTAGTGAGTAGTACAGAACCAGCCCCACCCTCAAGGAGATTGTGAATCACTGTGTAAAGTTCTGTGAGGCAGGATGACACCTTCTGGTCTTGTGTCTGCCTAGGGTTTTTGGCCAGCTTCTGGCAGAAGGAGGTAAAAGCACAATCTCTACAGAAAGCAGCAAAAGCTGATGGGTAGTAAAACAGAAATCTGGCAGCTTTCAGAATCCAGAAGGACACTTATCACAATATGCAGGTGAGAACTTCCAATTGTAGTGATGTAGTTTCTACTGGAGTGGGAATTTAAGTGCTATCTCCCACTCTCAAAAGTTTCCAATAGGCATGACAGATTAAAAGCCACTTTAACTAATGGGCTAGATTTTACTCTCTGCAAACACCTTTTGAACTATCACTAAGAAGATTCTAGACTTAAGAGGTGCACTCGCCCCCCCCCCAAATGTGTAACTCTGCTCTACTGTGCAGTATGCCATGAAACTTACGAAGTCAATCCCAAGACTTCTGTTTGGGGGTGAACAGGGAGATGAAAGCAACTCTCCAAAGAATCCTCCTGCAGCAAAGACCCTCATTGTCAGGGGTTGAGGATGCAAAGTGATAGAAGAGATAGTGGTAACTGCAATGGGTGGAGTTTCTTCCTGAGGCTAGTTCTGCACTGTGGGATTTACACAGTCATGGTAGTTTGGCTTCACAGATGTTCTCCAGTCTTCTCATTTATTTTGTGGGTTATTTCATTATCACTGGGGTTTCCCTTTGCTTAATTAGCCACTCAGTAACTGTTGATTACAATTACAGCCCTTGATCAAGATGTGTTAGAGTTTAAAATTTTGAATCCATAGTTTCAGGGGAGGGAGGGGCTTCAACTCAGGGTCTGGGTACTAGGTATAGGCATTGCTGGTTAATTGGACATAAGAGTATCAGGGACTTTGATGCTAAGGGTGGATTTGAACTGAAATTCTCTAGTTTTACCTTCCAGACTTGCTAGGATTGTTAAGTGTGAGCCAGTGATGCCTTTCTAGTTCTATAGAGTATTGACTGAATATTTTAATTGTGGAATCCTGACATGCAATGGGAGCATATTGTTTTATTGAATTTTCTGTTCAAGTGTCTATTAAAAAAGTGTCCTATGTGCTCCTTATGTATTATAGCATTGACTGTAATTGTGCATATCATATATTTGTCCAAAGCTTTGAAACCTGCAAGTCAAATGATTAACTTTCTTCTCAGGCGTCAATCTGGATGTGAGGTGTGGCAGGTTTTTAATCCTATGTTTGCTGTCCTAGCTTCACTGTGTTCAGAAAACTTTGGCAGTCTATAATGCCCAGTGTGACAATCAACCAGATGGTCTCTCATGTTCAATAATGTGACCTAGAAAGTGTTTAATTAGTGTTTTTCATGCTGTCACCATCCTGTCACATACATGCACTCATTAGAGAGCCTGAACAAAAGCAGGTCATAAAGGCTCATTGAAATATGTTGTTAACATTGTTTATGAGGGTGTTCTTTAACAATCTCAGGTGTGATTTCTTTGCCAACTGACTTGGCGCATGATAGGATGATATAAAATGACATCTTGAAATGTGTATGTGTTTAAGGGCAGAATTCCAGGTATATTCTCCATCATTAACTTTTTCCTCTGTGCTTAGTAATCTTCTGACTACTATTGGTCCATTCCTGGTTTTGCCATGATAAAAAAAAAATGTTTCCAGACTAGTGTCTTGCCTCCCAAGGAGCCTGGTATATGGGAAGGCTGGTGGTGTCCTTAGCAACAGGCCTGTAGAAATGTGTTGTGTTATCCTATGGGGCTAGGACATTTTTTTTTTTTTTTTGCCAGCCCTGGGCCTTGAACTCAGGGCCTGAGCACTGTCCCTGGCTTCTTTTTGCTCAAGGCTAGCACTCTACCACTTGAGCCACAGCGCCACTTCTGGCTGTTTTCTATATATGGGGCACTGGGGAATTGAACCCAGGGCTTCATGTATATGAGGCAAGCACTCTTGCCACTAGGTCACATTCCCAGGCCCGGGGGCTAGGACCTTATAACAGACAAGTGCTGCATTAAAACAGAGGAGCACAAATGGCTTAGCTTATAGTCAAGAAGCAGCATGACCACAGCTCAAGCCAGAACCCATGCAGCAACTAGTGAACACAAAGTTAGGAAAACCAAGTTTATGCCCAGTTAATATATCATTGAATAATTCACTATCATGAATCACAAAGTCAGAGAAATAGAAGAGATCTTTAGAAATTAGATAGATCTTAAAACCACCTTGGTTTAGAGCCATACACAAAATGTTAAGATTACAGGGGGAAAGAAAGATGACTATCTCTCATAAATGGAAAATAAATACTTCCCTAATTATTGTTGGCCTCTTAAATGTTTCTTTCTGTTCCAATTTATGAACAGATTGAATATTATTCCTATTCAAATGAAGAACTAATTTAAACATTGTTCCTATTATTTTTACATAGAAAAATATTTTCTTTTGTGTTCTATTTAATTTCATGTATTTATAAGCTTTTAAACTGTGCTTTTGGAAAACTTTTCCTGATTTCAGAATTATGTTAAGGGAAAAACTAATTTATTTCTTATTTGTTAAGTATATTTAACTAGATTTACAAGGCTTCTGTTGCTTCAACTGAGAGCTATAGGAGCAAATAGTTTAAGGAATTAAACTTCCATGAGTTCTATTTTCCTTAGCAGGTTACTTGATTTATCAACAAAAACACACAAATAAAGCCAGATTTCTCTTCCTAGAAATCTAAGGCTGAATTCACTCATGTCTGCTATCCTTGCCTATACACTATTCAATTTGGAAGAGTAGATTTTCTGAAAGAAATGAGTCACTGAATGTTCACCACTTTTTGGGTTTATTGTCTCCCAATTTACACATTGAACTAGAACTTCTTTCTTTACACTAGCTTAGTGTTTTAGAATTGATGGTGATGGGTGAATGATAAAGAGAAAACTGAGTTAGCAAAGTGCATCAAAAATTCGTATGTGGCCTAGGGCTGGGAGATTTGGGGGGTGGTGATGATTGGTATTTCTGTAGCACCGTCTGAAAGCTGTCCAGATTAAATAAAGGCTTGATAAAAACCACCCTGTGGTGGAGCTCTTCTCAAATTCTTACACCTGTAGTCAGTCTTTTGTTCCTTTCTCCTTCTCCTAACTTTAAATGAAAGAGGGGAACATTCGGGAAAACAGAAGATGACTGCAGCATCCCAACTTCCTAATGTAAGTTCTCTGAGAGCGTTGTACCATAAATCAGATACAAATCCAGTCATAAGAAAACAGAGCAGCTACATTTTTGAGAGGTCGAGGTTTGGAGTCTTTATTGGAGTGTACAGGCAGCCAATTGTCACAAAGGCCTGCAGCCAGCAAATACACTTAACACTGCTAGGAAACTGAGCCATGAAGGCTGGAGAGGAAAGAAAGAACAAAAACAATACCAACAAACCAATTCAGCTCCAATAGAGCACTAAAATGCGATGCCATGTGGACTGGAGAACCAGGAGATAGGACATGAGCAGCCAGGAGACATGTGGCATGGAGTAATCCTGTCTGAGCTTGTCTTGGCCTAAGTAATGTAAGGGTCAGAGGGTGAGGGTCACAGGCACTGAACTGACAGGTTTAGTAACCTATCATGGAAGTCTCCGCCCCTGCCTCCAGAGATTCAGGCATACCCAGCACCTAGGAGGCGGGGCTTCAACTTTCCCCACCAGGAAGACAAGATACCAGACCTCACCATTCACCATGTAGCCAAGATGGGCTTGGCCAGACTCACTCTCCCCAATTCAATAGGAAATTGAAAAAGGACAGGTTTTTTGTTTGTTTGTTTTGTTTCCCCTTTTGTTGCTATTTTTGATTTCTGTGCCTTTTGTATGTATAAGCATGTTTAAGTCCTGTATGTATAAGTTTATCTGTTTTGGAGGAAGGTAAGGAGAGCACAGAAATGGTGGGAGAAATGATGAACAAATATGCCAGTGACATTCACTAGACACAATGTTGAAAATGAACCATATAACTTGTGGGACAGCGGGGCTTGGGAGAGGAAAAACTGGGAGAAAATGAAAGAAGCTATAACACTGTTCAAAAAGAAATGTACTCATTACCCGACTTAGATAAATGTAAACCCTTTAGTACATCACCTTTACCGTATAAATAAGTAAATAACCAATTAAATTAGATGATTACCACTAAAAGTCAGCAGCTTAATCACATCTTAGAATGAGAAATATTCTATATAGAACATGAAAGTATATTTCTTATTGAGACAAAATGAACACATGTCTTGGAAGATAACACAGTGTATACAGTTCAGTGAGGAGTAGAGAATGTGTGACTGAAAACTTTCATGGGAAAGTCTACTTTTCTTTTTACCTGAATAGAAATGTAGAGGAAGGTAGTTCCTGTCTCCAGTTTAACTGAAGAACATTTGCACTAAGGATACAACCTCAGCTGACAGTTCTACCATAGGGTTTTTCTCTAGTTTGTAGTTTCATGGCTACAAAGGCAGGGTCTTATTGCCTAGACTATAAAGACTATGTGCTGTGTCATTTGATAATATTCACTTGTGCTTTGGAGGACAAGAAATGCAAATGGGTTGACCTGAAGAGCCAGACTTTGAAGTCAGGCCCCATTTTACCATGTGAACCCCATTTTACCACGTGAACCTGAGATAAGCAGGCCCTGTGAGCAGACCCAGGACAAGCCCATTAGGGCCCAGTCGGTCTAGAACTTTAACCACTGGGAATGCTTAACTCTGACCACCCCTAGATCGAACCCTGAGCCAATCAGATTTGTACCTGTATCCTAATCTTGCTTGCTTAAACACCTGATTGTTGTAACTTTGTTCTTTGCCTTTATAAGCCCTGTGTAATCACAGCTCAGGGCTCCCTCCTAACCTCCGCTGTGTCGGTGGGTAGGACGAGGCCCGAGTTGCAGCTCGCTTAAATAAAGCCTTGCCTCGCTTTTGCATTTCGGAATGTCTGAGTCTTGGTGGTCTTCTTGGTGGTGGTCTCACGACTTGGCACAACAGACCTAGCTAGCTCATAAAATGTAATAAATATAGATTTTAAAGTTAGCCTGTGAGTCACAGGCAGAGATCATAAGAACTACAGATTATAAATCAGTAACCTGTAGGACATAAGTAGATTTAGAAATACTGACATATTTATGGTTTGTGACAGAATAAAAAAGTGTATATTGATAGAGAGGAAAAGCACAAACTTTAATAAACATAAGGTGTAGATGATGTCACCTCTGGCTTGAGAGCTGTTTTGCTCTAAGTCAGCCCTCTATGACAGTCATTCTGACTCTCCAGTCCTCTGTCTAAGGCATGCCCAGAGGAGTTACAACTGCTCTTCCAGTTATGGGTGAGTAGTGCTGCTGTCTGGTTGACCCTGAATCACTGTATTAGGGTGGCAGATGTTGTTGCTGGCTTCAGGCACCTCTTTCTGCAGATAGCCCTTGCTTATCCTCGGCTCTGATGTTTAGCACATCAGTAAAGCATGAAAGCAACTGTGGCAGAGTAGGATCTAGGTGAGTGAACGTCATGACACAAGATTCCAAAAGTCTTTTTCTTATCCTTCTCTCCCCTTGGCTTCCACTATAGGTTTTAATTTGATGTAGGTTTTTGTGGTTGATGTAGGTTTTAATTTAATCTGTAAGTCACATTTCTGTGTGACCAAGTTATTTTCCTAGGAATGCGTTTCCACTTGGTGGCACCTCTTCCTCGTTGTGGTTGATGACAGAGGGCAAGGCAGTACTGGGGGCACTAGGCTTTGTTGATATTTTAACAAGCAACCCTGAACTGTTCTTGGACTTTCTTAACAGATGAGCTCTGACTAGAACTGTGTCATGTGGACACTAGATCCCTGAAAGTAAAGCCAGGAAAGAAAGCTTTTAGTTTCCCAAGTCCCGATCACGAAGGTAAACAGGAGAAAAGGTTAACATATAAATATGGGAACTAGTGATTAATGGAGTCTGCCACAGGTATGGTATTGGCTGAGGCTAAGATTTTAGATCAATCACATATGTCACTGCCTTTGGATTTTGTGACATAAAATAATTGTTTACTGTAAAATAACTTCATGTCTCACCCACTGAAGATGCCAAGATGAGATTAATTTTATTTACTCCATACTATCCTATTTTATTTTGTCTTTGGGGCAGAAAAAATAATTAAATACTCTCAGTTTGAACCAAGTTCAAACTCCTCAGAGTGACAGTGATGACCTTCTGTAATCTACTTTTTCTCTCACATGCTTATTTTCCTTGGACTCAGAGGGCCAAACCTGCCAACGTGTGGCGGGAGCAGCCTTCTGCCTTCTATGGGCTCCACTGGTTCCTAGCATGCTCTTCTGTTACCTTACTGTCCCCATGTATGCCAGCTGAGGGATAGACCCTTCTTAATAAGTCCATAGCTTCCTTCTCATCACAGTAACTTCCTGTGTCATAGCGTTGCTTCCTATTAAAATTATTTTTTCTGGCTGGGTGCTGGTGGCTCATGCCTGTAACTTCAGTACACCAGATGAAACATGGGAGAAAGGCCCATAGGATTCATATCCCTGATTGTCCAGTAAAAGGCCAGAAGTGAATATATGGACTAAGTAGACACCAATCTTGAATGAAAAGCAAAAGGAGAATGTCTAGGCTCTGAATTCTGAATTCAGGCAGTAGTACCATCTCTCTCTCTCTCTCTCTCTCTCTCTCTCTCTCTCTCTCTCTCTCTTTCTTCTCTGTCTCTCTCTTTCTCTTTCTCTCTCTTACACACACACAAATTACTTGTGTGTATTCTTTGGAAATTTAATTTTTAAATAAAATTATATGCATAGTGCATAATGTTGCTTTAAAGTATGTTTACATTGTGAAATGATAAATCAAACTATTATAACTCTCATACATATATTTCCTTTTTTAAAACACTGTGTTTTCTTAAAACTGGGTGAGCAGGTACTCACCCAATGTTATTCCTGAGTTTAAGTTCAAACCTTGGTACTAGCACACATCTAACTAGCCCTACAACTTCCAAATGCCATCACCCAAACTCCTATCAGAGAGCAGGGTAGGGAGGACCTTAGGACCCTATTCATCTGGACGACTGCGGACTGGAAAGGGGCTTCAACAGTGCTCTTCAACAACATGTGTGCCATGTAAGCATGCTGAAGCTGTTATTCAGAAATCATTCTGAATAGACAGCCAGGTAATAAAAACTATTTTCTCTAAATGGCTCCTTAGACATTAATACATAGAACTTTGATCTAAATGCCTTCTTGACCACTTCGTTCATTCCTTCTTTGGTGTGACACTTCAATTAATTCCCGCAGGAAATGGAGATAGCATCAGAGATGCCAGTTGTTGGAACAAATTCAGCGAAAACTCACTTATGCAGCTTTTAGCCTTAACACAGGCTGATAGCTGTGAAAGTTACAATGAACCTGTATTTAGAAATAAAGTCTGCCAAGTCAGTACTTAATGGGAAAATTAATGTGCACTGCATCTATGATTAAATTTAAAAGCACTGTTTTCTTGATCCACTAGTAGATTTGTTTTAAGATTAAATCCTTCATTAGCTATTCTATAAATTGAAAGCTGAAACATAAGTAATGTGCAACTATATACTCAGGACTATGCTTTAGAATTCAAACATTAATCATGAGTCACCATTTTTTATTTTGAAAGAGATATTTCATCATCTTTGAATTCTCTTTCAAACAATGATATTCTATCCACAATGATATTCTTTCTCTCTACAACGATATTCTGTTCATCAAGAGATCCATTCCTTGAAAAAAAAGTCTTAGAATTTTTTAGTAGCAAAACCTATGTAATTTGGTAAGAAATGTCTTCAAGTGGCAAATCCTTAGGATTTAATTGAAAGGGTTGAGAAGCATGTCCTCTATTTCATTTCTATTTGGGAAGAAGCTGTAGCATAAAATAAATACTAAAATAATTAAAATACATCAGTTTTCCAAAAGAAATCTACCCTGAACTTATTAGGGATTTTCTTTGATAAAAAGATATCAAAGGTAATTTTCTTCAACATAGTAGCTCATGACAGGGCATTTCTAAACTTATAAGTAGTTAGACTGATTGGCAATGGATATTCATCGTCTCTCTCTCTCTGTGTTTCACAGATCTTGGGAAAACTGTAAGAGTTTAATATGGATAAGGTCTTGATATTTCCATTTGATCTCATGATAAAATATGTTTTTAAATAATTTTACAAGTCCATTACAAGAACATTAGAGTCCATAGAATGACAGAAGACAAGAACCAGAAATAAAATATTTCTTATTTGAATTTATGCAGAATTAATCTCAAGCATATACTTTCAAATATTGGCAAACAGATTTCAGAATTGATCATTCTTAATTTATATATTTTTGTAGAGATACAATTTGACTAATTGTATGGAAATAATTTGTAAGTGGCATGAAAATACTGGCCTTTGAGCAAGATTGTAAGTAATAGAACAAATGAACCACTTGTTAATAGAACAATCTATAAACAATTAGATGAACAGGGGAAATGATCGCAGGATTCCTGGAATTCATGTCCCTGTGGTCCCAAAGGGCAGAGATTCAGTTTAGTTTCACTGTGGGAAAGGGGTTTTTGTTTTTAAAAGGGAACATTTCTACCACTCACTGCAATTTATAATCATCAGGGAAAAATAGAATAGAGAGGAAGAAGAGGGAGGAAGAGAGTGAAAAATGAATAAAAGACCAAGATTTTATTTCTTCCAAAAGATGAAGTTTTGAAAGGAAAAGGAAACTTTTCTCCTCACAATGTCATTATGTGCCAATTGAAGATATTGTTTTAGATCATCTGTGAGAATTAGCTGAAATTGTGTACCATCTGATTATAGATTTGGATGCAGAATATGTGTTCTGATCACAGTATGTGGTTAATAAGGTAGGACTAAAGTTTTAAAAAAAAGTCATTTTCTCAAAACAGTGTGCCCTTTTTATCACCCCTTTCCCCCCTCTGTTTTTTCCCTGCTTCTTTCTCATTTTTCCTTTTAGTTCTAGGGAAGGCCATTGCAATGACACAGAAAAGTCAAATATTTGAACAGCTTTGACAAAATAAAGTATGCTGGTGACATCAACGATATGAAAATATCCAGAAAAGAAAATAGGCTTGCTTAAAAAGAAAATAGGCTTGCTTATAAACTCCTCTATCACCCTACACACTAAGAGAGTCTAATCTCTGAGTTCTTAAAACAAATTGCTCAGTTTTACTTCTCAAAACCATCCCACACTAGGAGGTAATGAAAAAAAAAATACCATTCCAGATTGTTTTGTACATATCTCAGTTAAAGAAATAATCATTCCAGTAGACAAATACCTTACCTAACTAAAGGTATTAATCCAACTGAGAATACATTTTTGGTCTGGAAATTCCCAAAGCAAAGGGAGGCTGTAGGAACAACTGCCATCGGAGTAATTCTGAGCTGAGGTTGACAGCCTGGTCACCTTCACACAGAATTTAAAGCGACCTCATTTGGAAACATAGAGACTCTTTTATCTATGCTTCTGACTCTGTGACTCATGCTTCTATTCAAGAGATGATTTATAATCTGCAGAAGGTGTCTATGCGAACCCTTAGGGTTTTATATGTACATTTCCACTGTCTTTGAAACAGCTTCCTTGATTCCAGTCCTGACTAGAGACACTTCTGACTGCTAACCATGGGAGAAAACTCTAGAATCACAGAGAAAGCCACCCTGCTACTCCAGGTACAGCAAGTGGTTAGTGTTAGGTTTTTAAAGTAGGTAGCTGGTAAAAGAGAACACCACGCGGTATTCAGGCAGGAAAGAAAGTTTATTACCGAACTGCTGGCCTGTGGCCAAGATGATCCATGGCCTGAGAGAGGGGAGAGAGAGAGAGAGCCCCACCCAGCCCTGCTTTATTTAGTTCAGGGGCAAGGGGTATGGCCAGGTGGATTAGGAGGTGACCTCAGGGAAAGGGGAGGTAACTGCCTCCAGGTCTGCAGGTTACCCAGGTAACTGGGTGGAGACTTAATGAAGTGGGGGCATCTGCATGTAGCCCTCAGGGAGAGGACCTAACATTCCAGCCTTTTAATAGTAATGAAAAAGGACGAAGACTCTCTCTGGCTGCTTCCTGCTGACAAGGGGCGTTGGCATTAGGGGTAAAAGGCAGAAATGTGGCCTCTCCAGGAGAAGGCGAGCAGCAGGGTCCCTTGGTGGTAGATGCCTGTCCTTGAATGAAGCCTGGAAGAAGTCGCATGAGGCAGGGGCTGGGCAAAAAAAATATTAAGGCAAAAGGAAGAGTTTAGGGCACAAAATTAAAAACCGGATGACTTGGACAGTTCTTATACTCGGGCATGGACATTAGATGGACAAGCTACTATCTCTTGATCCCCTGGCTCTGATTAATTTTGAAAGGGTGAGACAAAGTGACTCCATTTAGGATCTGACATAATTCTCCTCTTACTCCTCTCCATGATCCTTGTTCCCTGAACTGGCTAAGTCCCAGGGATCTAGGTGCTTGTTGCTGGGATGGTTTGTCCCTGATGGCATTCACAGGATTTGAACTCAGGGCCTGGGCACTGTCCCTGAGCACTTCTGCTCGAGGCTACTACTATACCACTTGAGCTCCACTTCCAGCATTTGGCTGGTAAGAGATAAGTCTCTTCAGCCATGCTTCCAGCCTGGCTCTTCGCTGCTTAATTGGGAGATGGAGTTTGAGAGAGATTTTCAGCCCTGGTTGGCTTCGAACTGCAATCCAAGGAGTCTTTGCCACAAAAGCCCTTTTTGATTTCCAATTAAAACAACAAGGAGACCAAGGGGACTAGAGCTTACCTGTACCTTGTCAAGAACTGACCAAATACTTGCCAGAATTCTGCAATGACAAAACTCAGTAGATGTGATGAGTTTTAGCACAGATATATAGCTAGATGGACATACTAACAAATGACATTTACACAGACATACACACTGTGCACATAGGTTTTACAGCATGCAAAAATGAATTTTAGCAGTAGACTCTTTTGGAATTCCAATAGTAAATGACAGTTGTTTTTTTTTTGCCCAATATTTTAAAACCACGTGGTCGGTTAGAAAAACAATTTTGCTAGCAAACAACAATTTTCAGATTATCAAATGAAGAAACCATATTTTGATAAACTCCAGTGGGATGCCATGTTGAGGGGGGTGGCAGGACACAAACACTCTAATAGAGAGTACGTGGCATGGCATAATGGCGCCTGAGCTGATGCCTGTTAAACCCAACATCCACCACGTGGTCAATGCTAGAGAAAAGAACTTTTAGATATCTTTGCTGACAAAGCACATTGCTGGTCAAGCCTCAGTTTCAGAGGTCTGTGAAAAGAGGCAGCTTTGTGAGCAAGGCACACAACGATGGTACGACTTGGGAATTTTATAAAGTAAGCAAGTAAGCAGGAAGATGAGAGAGAGAGGGAGAAAAAGGAAGAGAAAGAGAGGAAAAGAGAAAGAGAGAGAGAGCCTGAATATAAGTGACTTCTAACCATTTACCATTGCAGTGGCAAAAACTGTATGTGAGCGAGTATTTCGAGCAGGCCTCATTGTCAAGAGGCGTGCTAGCAGTGTCCCGGCTCGGGTGTGACTGTGATGCAAAACCCAAAAACCACGGGAGGGAGGCGCCTGGTGAGTGGATGAGCTTACCGGGCAGAAGCGGCAGGCAGAAGCTGCGGACGGAGCGGCAGAGAACCCGAGCAGCAGCAGTTTCACTCACCAGGGTAGACAAGTGGTGTGGAGGTGGAGGTGGATGTGGAGGCCAGCAATGATATTAGTGAAAAGCGCCGCGTGGCTACTCGCAGCAGTTCGGTTCGCAGAAAAAGGGCCGTCAGGACTGGGATACTCCCAGAAAAAGGAGAAAAACAGATGGGAATTCCACCTGTCCTGACTCTTAAGCCCTTCCCAAGTCACGGCACCATATATGTTAGGTTTTTAAAGTAGGTAGCCGGTAAAGGAGAACACCACGCGGTATTCAGGCAGGAGAGAAAAGTTTATTACCGAACTGCTGTCCTGTGGCCAAGATGATCCACGGCCGGAGAGAAGGGAGAGAGAGAGAGAGAGAGCCCCACCCAGCCCTGCTTTATTTAGGGCAGGGGCAAGGGGTATGGCCAGGTGGATTAGGAGGTGACCTCAGGGAAAGGGGAGGTAACTGCCTCCAGGTCTGCAGGTTACCCAGGTAACTGGGTGGAGACTTAATGAAGTGGGGGCATCTGCATGTAGCCCTCAGGGAGAGGACCTAAGAGTTAGGTACCAAGAGAGGTCAGAATGGTGGCACTCCCTCCTCACTCAGAGGCTTAGTACTGTTATGTTTCCATTTTGCCTTGTTCATCCTCCATCACCGGGTCTTGGGGCTGGTGAACACCTGGGTGTTTGCCACTCTTCCTGCTCCCTCTGGCCATGTCTCTGGACTGAGTGATTCTCCAGAGTGTTGGGGATTCAGCTTGGCCTTGAGGGGGGAAGGGCAAGGAGAGTTCTCCTGAGACGCCACCCTTCCCCCAGCCCTGGGGCAGTGTGGAAGTGAGCCACACCTATCTCCTTCTGGGTCCAGAACCAGAAGAGGTGGCTTTGAGACCATCCCCCACCTTGCGCCAGTGAGCACGTGTGCTCCCCTTTCGTGGGCTTTGCCCAGAGGGCGGTACTATGGGAAGTGACGTTAGCCCATGAGGGAGGTCCTTGGGAGCTGCTCTTGGATGGACAAGCTCGCCAGCCTATCACCAGCTCCTGCTCAATCCTCGTCATCATCGTTATATTACTGTGAGCCTCTCCCGAATAAACCAGATTGCTCTCCGAAGCATCTCCGAGATCTGTCTGTGCCTGGCTTCCTTGGTGGGTAAGGAGGGAGGAAAAGGGGATCTCATTCAGCCGCGTGCACTTTAGGCTTGCCCGTGTCCCTTTGCTCCACCTTGGTCAGGTGCCCAGGGGAGAGGGTGGAAAGGGGAGCACTGATAAGGGAGTAAGCTTAGCATCCCCACACCAGGGGAGGTGAATCTAGCCTGGCACCAGAGCTTGTTAGAAACACTGTGTGGGCATGGGTTGGGGTAGGGTTGTTCTTCTCAGAGCAGCATCCTGGACTTGGAGACAGAACAATGCTCATCAAGTTACAGTGGTCCTGGAAGATGAGGTCCTGACTACTTTAGGAGTTCCCAAAAATTTTGGTAATTAAACAGGCCTTCCTGAAAGATGTACTTCCTGAGAGAGCACCTTGAAAACTACTAGCAATTATAAAGGCCCAAAGACTTTTGGTCCTGGGCCTGTTTCTAGATCATAAAAGAGAATGATGGACATCAGGTAGAAAATTTCCAAGACATTAGACACAGACCAGATGTGCTGAAGAAATTGCTCAAAGATGGCTGCAACCTGCACCCAAGGTCATTTACTGGCAGCTCTCTCTGACTTAAACGGTGGGGAAATTTGACAGCAAGACTAAATTCACTCTATTCAATTCATTTCTTGTTCTCCAAACCATGTATTTCAGTTGAAGGAAACATTAAACATGATTCATCATCTTACTTATTTTTTTCTGAAGACTAGTCACAAAATCAGTATGTTTTAAAGATTAAGGTCTTGTGGTATATCCCTGCCAAAGAATTACAAAGGACAAGGGGATAGTGAATGAAAGTGTACAAGTGTGCCATTTTGTTAATGAGCCTCCTTGTTGGCTGCTGTCTGCACGTCCATGAACTTGGCAAGAATACTTGACTTCTTAGACAGGATAGGCTTATCCAAGAGATGTTAGGATCATAATAGGTGCTGATCCATAAACCCAATGTAAATTCTGCACTTGAGAGGTCCCAGAAGAAGGTGTCCAGTCGTAGACATGGCAGTGCATTGAGATTGAGGTTCAGGGTAACCAGGAAAAGGTCTGACTCAAGACACCATTGACAGCAACTCCTAAACCCAGTACAGGCTGAGCCAGGGGGTACCCAGAAGACTCTGGATCAGTGCAAGTGACTAGGGTGGAGACATCAGCCATTACTAGGGAAATGCAACTCAATGATATGTTTTTTATCTCCACAAATGTGTAATATTTTGTGAATCACTGAAACAAATTAGCTAGTCAACTGCAGACAATTTGTCATGTCACTGTTTAAGAACCTTGGTGTTTTTATTTTGGAGCTATTTTGCTACATTTTGCAATTATGAATGAGAAGCTTTGAGATCACATAGGATAATTTTCCTCTTTATTCTATAGTTTGATAGTCTATGTTCCAGACCAAGTGATGTCAAAGCAGATAGTTTTTCAGAGGGTTTGGTAGTTCTCATTAAAAAAAAAATCTGTTGGCACCTAAAAAGAAAAATTAACAAAAGAGAGGAAGGAAAATAAAAAGCAGTCATGAGCCTTTTGTTTTATGTAGTTTGTATATCTGGAATGATTTCTTTTGGAGTATCATGGTGTGAATTACGGAAAACAGGCCAGGTAGTTGATACAATTTATGACTTGACTTAAACTTCAAAGTTAATAACAATGGTAATCCCTATCATCAAAGTCTTCCAAGAAAACATTCTTTCATCTTGGAACAAGAGTAAAAAGATATTAAGATATTAATTATATCACCCAAAACCCTAATAAATAACAGAAAAAAGGAAGAGATATTTTAGGACTGTCATTCAATGAACATTTAATAATTATGTAAGTAACATATTGTAATAAGTTAAACATACAAAAATATTTAGAAAGCAGTACAAAAGCCATACCTGGGAACAAGAAAGAATTAGAACAGACACAAATATGTCTGCCCATGTAAAGGAAATGAGATTGAGATGATAGGAATTCATGTCCCATGGCTTCAAGATTATCTTTGAGGTGACAGCTAGGTCATCTTCTGAAAGGAATGAGGCAGTGGACATCGTTGTGGATGTGAAGGTTGAGGTCAATGACTTGTGGGGACCAAAGAAGTCCCTGCAGAGAATGTAGAACTCAGCCTAGAGCCTAGCAGAGCCTGACATATTCTTTTGTCAGAGTTTGAAAGTTTGAACAAAAAAACAACTGACTAGCTAGGTTTGAGGTTTGAGGAGATCATGGAAGTTCTGAGAGTTCAGAAAAGATGTAATGGAAAGACAAGGAGTGAGGACCTTTGAGAGTGTAAGCAACATGGTATGGGGAATGGAGGATGATAAAAGATGCAAGACGTTTAAATGTGGTCAGGAAGTAAGGGAAATGAAAAACTAGTAAAATGAGGCGTCGGTGGAAGGACAGTCACACACAATAATAAGAAATCACAAGCTGGTTGCTTGTGGTTCACATGTATAATCTTAGCTACTCAGGGGGCTGAGACCTGAGGATTATAGTTTAAAGCTTGAAGTAGAGCTGTGATTCAAGTGGTACGGCACTAGTTTTGAGCACAAAAGCTCAGGGACAGCACCCAGGCCCGGAGTTGGAGCCCTAGGACTGGCAAAAAGGAAGGAAAAAAGAAAGAAAAGAAAGCAAGCCACAAACCCTGGCCCAGCTTGGCCATCAGGTGGCGCCATTGACCCGATGTGGCCGTCCAGCTCCTTGGCTGGTAGGCGCAGTGAGGGCAGGGACCTGCCGCTCTGTCCAGAAGTCTAGCCTAGAATCTACTACTGTGGACAAAGAAAGCAAGGGATAGAAGAGTAGAGATTATTGTGTTTAAGGTGAAATACCAAAGATAGAACAATCTGGGAACATAAGATGCAGACTGTGACCATAACAAAAGAGGAAGGAGTGTAGTGTGGCAAAGCAACACCCCTGCGGTAGTACAGGTAGAGTGACTCACATGTGTTCTTGGGCATTGAAATGTTTATTTAAAAAATGCTCAAACATCCTGCAAACATATACACACTACACATGTGTGAAGCTTCCAGATTGCCCCGATGTAGTGCTCTTGCTAAACAGAAATAGTTGCTTGAGGTTTTTATGTGAACACTGTATTTATAAAGTCCATTTCCCAGCACATTTGTAATGCTGACAGTCATAAGTTGAGTTTTTCCGTGATGATGTTCCAGTCAGTGTTGATGCAGAGTCGACTTGTTGGTGCCCCTGAAACATACACAATTCCAGACTGCTCTTGTAAAATACACCATGAATCAGTAGATGTAGTCTCATAATGGGCAAAAAATAAGCTTGAGCAGTTAATGGGCCATTTCACTCAAGAGAAATCAAAACCATGGACAATATAATTTATTAAATATACTCTATGAGGTTCTTAATCTTGCTCCATTTCTCCTAATCATCTTGAAAGTAGATGGTATGTTTTCTAATTTGCTTATGTATCAAAAGTGATATATACAGGTTATTATTTTTCTGCCAAACATTAAGTGCCTTCAGTGTAAAAGGCAGTGTCTGAGAGGATTAGGAAAAAATGAATATGAACTAATTTGCTCCTGCTTTGAGTAGCCTAGGGTCAAAGAAAAAAAAAAGTACATGCACAAATAGTTACATAAGCCATAGGGTAATAAAGAATTTATGAGTGTCATCAACCTAACTTTTCCTTCCAAACTTGAAAGATGATCCTCAGTGAAATTAATGTAGCTCTCCCATATTATTGAAAACATTGTGAATGATGTGTGCTTTTGGGAAGGCTTCATTTAGAATGCTGTACCAAAGGTAGTAGAAGTGCTTTACCACCCAGAACTGTTCTGTGGTCCAGTGAGAGGAGACAGGTGAGACAGGTTGTGTGGAAATGGGTCCTTCGAGAAACCAAGTGGAAAAGAGACTCAGAGGCACTTCAGAATCACCTTCGGGGGAAACATCATCAGCTTTTCAAACTTTGGTGGAGATGTGGCCCTCCTGGAGAAGGCAACCAGAAGCCGTCCCTTGATGGTAGAGGCCAGTTCTTAAATGAAGTCTGGAAGAAGTCTCATGAGGCAGGGGCTGGACAATAAAAAATTAAGACAGCATACAGAAGGCAAAAGGAAAGGTTTAGTTCAGAAAACTAAAAATTATATGATTTGGCTAGTTCTGCTAGTTCTTATACTTATCCCCTGCATTCTGGGCTGTCCTGGTGTTGGTGGAAAATGTCCCTGGATACTTCTGACATCTGGCCACCAGGTAGGGGAGAATATGCTAGACTAGGGCTAGACTAGAGTAATTAAGGGGCCTGAAGCTGCCAAGGTAACAGCTCTGAGTCTAAGATTCACTAAATACAAAGGCAGGTAATAAAGATAAGAATGAAATTCCTGTCCAGTTTGAAGTTAGACAAGTATAGATATTTGATGGACAAGCTACTATTTCCTGATCCTCCAGCTCTGATTAATTTTGAAAGGGCTAGTGTAAAGTGATGCCATTAAGAATGTGACATCATTCTCCTCTTCTCCCCATGATCCCTGTTCCCTGGACTGGCTGAGTACAAGGGACCTAGGTACTCATTGCTAGGATGGGGACTTGAACTCAAGGCTTGGGGACTGTCCTGAGCACTTCTGCTCAAGGCTAGAACTCTACCATTCTGAATCACAGTGCCACTTCCAGCATTTGGCTGGTTAATTAGAAATAAGAGTCTCTTGAGCCATGCTTCCAGCCTGGATCTTTGCTGGTTAGTTGGGAGATGGAGTTTCAGAAGGATTGGTCTGCCAAGGTTGGCTTTGAACTGCAATCAAAAGTTTCTTTGCCACAAATGCCCCTTTTTATTCCCAATGAAAGCAACAAAGAGACAAAGAGGACTAGAGCTTACCTGCAACTTGTCAAGAATTGACCAACAAATATTTGCCAGAATTCTGCAATGGCAAAACTCAGTAGATATGATGAGAGTTTTAGCATGGATTTAGCCTAGCTTGGCTACCTGGAGAGTCTGATTTCTGGTGACCCCAATAATGCTGCTACCAGGCTGTGAATCCATGTGACATGCCTGACTCATTCACATGTTTCAGATACAAGGGAAAAACATTATTTTTACCCTTCTTACTCTAAGAAATTAATTTTTAAAAATTCAAGTCTAACTTTAAGAATAAATCTTTCATTAGTTCAATACATTTTAAGTACTACATGTTGTATACAGTGCTAAAAGAGAAATCTGGACCCAGCATGTTTTGGAACAAAGACTGAAAAGAGGAGTTTCAGAAATGACTAAAGGTTAAGCATGGGGGTTCATGCTTGTAATCCTAATTCTTGTCTGAAGCAGAAAGATTAGGAATTTGATTCCAGCTTAGGCTGGAATGACTAGCTCCCCAACTCCCCAAAATAAGCAACACCCCCCCTTGTACTTTCCCATATAAAATAATTAACAAATTGGAAGAAAACCCAGCAAACACTGGATATGGATGGTGGTCTTATGGGTAATACCTTATTACTTTGTTTTTTCTGTAGTTTTATTATGTCTATTAAATTTTATAATGAATATCAAGAAATGGAAATCATATACTGTTTCCCTGAAGATACAAACAAGCTGCATCTCTAGGGACAAGAGAGATTTTTTCATTGGCTTCCCTTAAGCCAAGTAGCTATGGTGAGTAAATTAACTATGTTGGGGCATTTTTCAATCCACCTAACCTGTCCTGAGATTGTATAAACCTGTCTTGAGAAGTGCTTGATTTCTCACATGAGAATCCAGGCTGAGTGAGCCAATCCAACCAAGAATAATAGCAACCACAGGACAGAAAACAGAGACAACCACCAGACTTCAGAGTTGGGATGACTATAGAGGAATAATTTGATGTCGAGGCAAAGAATGTTAGCAGGCAGAGAAATTCAAGAGGAAAGTGAAGACTACGCTACAGGCAATCAACTCTAACTTTTTTTTTTCTTTTTTCTTTTCCAGAACTGAGTACTGAACTCAGGGCCTTGCACTTGTCAGGCAAGTGGCTCTTACACTGAGCTAAATCCCCAGCCCCAGACAATAACCTCTACTAGTGCATAGGTAGGAGCTAGTCTGTTTGGAGATCTGTAGCAAGACCTGAGCAGACAAGACTGGGAAGCAGGTGGAGCCTTTCTCCCATAGGGGGAAAATGGCATACCTCAACTATAATCAACAGGGCAGAAGTTGACAATTACAACTCATGTAATTGTTATACTACAGCCCTCCCTCTAGGACATCTCAGCAGCATCTTTTTTGTTCCTGGGGATCAAACCCAGGACATTGTTCTTGCAAAGTAAGCATTTCACCACTGAGCTACATGCCAGCCAGCTTCTCTTCTAGTAAGTGGACTTACAGCTCCCATTTAGAGGAAATGCAGCTTTACAGACTTTGTCCCTGGAAGCAATGTCCCATCTGCCTTTTAAACATTAAAAGGGCTGGACAGTGGTGGCTAATGCTTGTAATCCTAGCTACTCAATAGACTGAGAGTTCAGGTTCACTGTTCAAAGCCAGTTCAGGAAAGGAAGTCTGTGAGACTCTTACCTCCAATTAAGAACCAAAATATCCAGAAGTGGAGTTAAGGTTTGGTTGGAGTGGTAGAGTGGTAGAGTGTTTTGAGCAAAAGAAGCTCGGGGAAGTACCCAAGCTCTGAGTTCAAGCCTCAGGACCAACACAAAAATAACAGCAACCACAAGAAGTAAACAACAACGAAGAAAAATATTAAAAGAAGAAACAGAAAAAAAGTGGATTCCATTCATCACATTCAAAAGTGTATGCATTGGCAACAAACAAATATAACAATTCTGTGTGTGTGTGTGTGTGTGTGTGTGTGTGTGTGTGTGTGTGTGTGTGTGTATAGATTGAAGCTTGAACTCAGGCCCTGAGCACTATCCCTTAAATTTTTCACTGAAGGCTACCTATTTACTCTTAGATCCATAGTGCCACTTGTAGACATTTGGGGGTTAATTGGAGATAAGAGTCTTACGGATTTTCCTGTCTAGGCTGGCTTTGAACTGGCATCCTCAGATGTCAGCCTTTGGAATAGCTAGGATCCTAGGCATCAGTCACCTGCACCCAGTGAAACTTATTTTCTAAATGTGAATTATATATATGGTTTTCTTGGAATAAAAATTTAGGTTTAAAATGATTTTTAACTGTGGTAGTCATAGGACAAATCTTGGTAAAATAAATTTAGACGTGAGAAAGTTGGAGTAAGAACACATGTACAGCCAGTATGGGAAGCATTCTGATTAAAAGGATGTTCCAATACACAGTTTATAAGTTGTATTTTTTTTTTTTTTTTTGCCAGTCCTGGAGCTTGGACTCAGGGCCTGAGCACTGTTTCCTGGCTTCTTTTTGCTCAAGGCTAGCACTCTGCCACTTGAGCCACAGCGCCACTTCTGGCCGTTTTCTGTATATGTGGTGCTGGGGAATTGAACCCAGGGCCTCATGTATATACGAGGCAAGCACTCTTGCCACTAGGCCATATCCCGAGCCCCTATAAGTTGTAATTTTAAGAGGGGGAAAAAGCTGGAAAATAAAGGAATGGAAGAGATGCTTATTTATACTTGTGATGTTTAAAATGGAATGAGATTTGTTATTACCATGCTTACCTTCAGAGTTTTCTTGTGCATGGTTATTTATTTTAGAGTAATGTTGGCATATTATAAACCTCATGCCCGTGATATTAAATGTTGCACATTTATAGCATAATGGTAGATGAATTGGACAGAAGTACTCTGACTTCTTGGGAATTCAGAACTCTCAAAGACTTTGGATATTTTCAGCAATGAACTTGAAAGATTGATTAATTTTCAAAGTCGGGCCCATACATAATCTTCTGGAGTCAAATTCATCTGGATAGGAGATATCTTCCTCAGCTTGTTGACAGGCTATATAATTCCTTCAAAAATATCACTAGTCAGTAAAAGCATGGCATTTTCCTTTCCACATCTTTCCCCTACTCTTGATCATATGGAAACCTTAAATAGTGGTGACCACTGAAGTCTTGGCTAACAGTGAACCATTCATCACTTAATTGAACTTTTCCTTTTCCTCATTTCTCTCCTTTTCTTTTACTTGGTTTTCTCTCACTTCTCTCCCTTTCACTTTTACTGAATATAGAATATATCTATTTAATCCTTGATCTTTTTTGTTGTTTCATTTTTCTTTTCTCTCTTTTTTTATTTATTGTCAAAGTGAAGTACAGAGGGGTTACAGTTTCATATGTAAGGCAGCGAGTATATTTCTTATCCATCTTGTTACCTCCTTCCTCATTTTTCCCCACCTTCCACTCCCCCTTTCCCTCTCCTTCCCCCATGAGGTGTATAGTTGTTTACACCAAATGGTTTAGTAAGTATTGCTTTTGGAATGGTTTGTCTTTTTATCCTTTGTCTTTCTACTTTGGTATTCCCTTTCCAAGAGGAAATGAGAATGGCCAAGAGACACATGAAGAAGTACTCTATATCACTGGCCATAAAAGAAATGCAAATCAAAACAACAATGAGATTCCACCTCACCCCAGTAAGAATGTCCATTATCAGGAAAACTAACAATACAAATGCTGGAGGGGATGTGGCCAAAAGGGAACCCTACTACATTATTGGTAGGAATATAAACTTGTTCAACCACTCTGGAAAGTGGTATGGAGATTCCTCAGAAGGCTAAACATAGAGCTCCCCTATGACCCAGCCGCCCCACGTTTGGGAATCTACCCAAAAAATTACAAGGAAGATCACACTAAAGCCACCAGCACAACAATGTTCATAGCAGCACAATTTTTCATTGCTAAAATATGGAACCAACCCAGATGACCCTCAGTAGATGGATCAGGAAAATGTGGTACATATACACAACGGAATTCTATCAGAAAGAATGACAGTGACCCATTCGTAAGGAAAAGGAGGGACTTGGAAAAAAATCATACTAAGTGAAGTGAGCCAGACCCAAAGAAACATGGACTCTATGGTTTCCCTCACAGAGAATAATTAGTACATGTTTAGTTTGGTCATAGTGGAAGAATCACAATAGCCTGATAGCTATACCTGTATGAACACATAAGGTGATGCTAAGTGAAATGAACTCCATGTTATGGAAACAAGTGGTATATCATTGTTGTAATTATTTTCAGCATGCCATGTGAAGCAGTACCCTTTCTTTTTCTTTTTTTCTCTCATATTCCCTTCCTATGGTTTTACCCCTTCTATCACTGTATCTGATCTTAGTACCCTGGATACTGTATATACATGAAGTAATCCTTACAATCTAGAAGAAAAAGCAACAGATAAATATTTCTACAATAAAATTGAATGAAATTCTACAATAACGAGGTGTTAGCAGTGACTTATGGGAGAAACTAACTTTTCTTTTTTTATTATTAATTAAATTTTGTTGACAAGGTATTGTGCAAAAAGGGTACAGTTACATAATAGGGCAGTGAGTACATTTCTTGTGATATCTTACACCTTCATTTTTCTTTCCCTTCCCTAGATCAGGTAGACATATATACAATACCCAGTGTACCAAAATCATATACAGTAGCCACGTGGCGTATGCCAAAGTAAATTCACCTAGAACTTTAAATATAATGTCAACAATAGAGTTTGCTTATCCTTGTCTTATATGATCATATATACATAGCTTGTATATACATATATACATAACTTTTTATGAGGTTTGAGGTGAGCATTCCAGAAAAGTGTCTGAGCTTGAATTGAGAGTGGAAGACCTAGAATTGGAAGTACATGAGTGGCAAAGGGGAAAGGCATGCTGGATGACTCTCTGGTTTGTTTTCAGAAAGTCCTAACACACTCCACTCACATGCCACTGTAGACATATGCCTGGAAAAAGGCAGTGATGTGAACCAATTTTCAGCTCTTGTTTTCAGAAAATTATGGACAATTTATACTTCTTAATGACCTAGTAAGAGCTCCAGAAAGGTTGCCATTATAAAATATCCTGTAATATTAAATCTCTTGCTTATTTATAAAAAAAAGAAGAAAGGTGTTGATAAAACACCTTTCTTGTGTTCCTTATTTATATGCTATAACACTTGGTGATAATCTGAATTTTGAAACTGTTTCCTGGTGGATTTCACCTATTGAAATATAAATGTTTTGATGTTGATTCAGGCCTTTTATTGACCTCAAAAGAGCACTAATGTAATCATCAACAAACTGTTCTTTGACATAAATGTTATAGCAAAATGAGTTGTCACCAAATGAAATCTTGAAGTATCATAACTTTATTGATGCTTATCCATACCAGGCTTAGAGCTTAGGATTTCCTTATTTATTGTATTTTTAGTCTATTGTAATATGAATTTATGAAATGCATAATATTGTTTTATAGAAAAGGAGATGATACAAGTGAATAACTTGTTTGATGTCAAAACTGTGACTTGAGAAAGCTCCAGTTCAAACTCATGGTGAGTCTTAGCTTGGAGCATCTACAACTGATATATGTGTTGTTTTCTCACAAAGTCAATTGAAGTTCTTGAAGCAGTAATCTTGTGATTTGTGAAAAATAATTTTTTAAACAGTAAAGACAAAATTAGAGGATATGTATGAATTAACATAGAGGCATATAAAATGTAGTCATTCTGATTCCTGGTATGAATTCTACTTTTTGCCAATCTATTTGTTTGTGGGAATTAACCTTATGTTGTAGTCTGCCATGCTATTTCCTAAAATAAATAGGCTCATAAGCTTAGATTATTTGTATTAGAATTAGAGTTCACATTCTCAATCACAGTCTAGGAAATGAAACTGCATTCATAACTCAGACTGGTGCCAACAAGCGCATAGTGAAATATGGATACTGGATCTAACTGGCACAATCTTTGCATCTGGATGGATGATGGGAACGTCTCAATATTTAGAGGTGAAATTCACTTCCCTATTCCCATACCTAGACAATAGGCAAGCCTAAACTCTCCCTTCACCTCAACTGCCATCATGCCTGCCGTGCCTTGTATCTCTCCATTCTCCTCAGGTCACCATGGTATCCATCTTCAACTGTCTATTAGAGTTGATCTGGTTTGTTGAGATTGTTTGACCGCTCTTTGTTTACTACTCTCATGGTTCAGTTTCCCAACAGTATTAAGTGCGTTCGAGGCTGGAACTTTTTGGGCGACATGTGTGTCCACCTGCAGTTACTGGCTTTCTAATAAAGACTTCCAACTGAATCTGTCAAAATATGGCTTCTCTGCATCTCATGATCCAATTCCCATATAACGATAGCATGCTGTGATCACATATGAGGGAAATGAGAGTGGACTCAGATCACATAGACAGTTACTGACTAAGTCTTAATGATGATAGCCATAATATTGATATGATTAACATTCATTCTCATCACTGCTACTTAGATTAGATTTTTTGCATCTTTCAAAATTTATATTTTATTTTTATTGTCAAGGTGATGTACAGAGAGGTTACAGTTACATAGATAAGGCAGTGAGTACATTTCTTGTCAAACTTGTTACCTTTTCCCTCATTTTCCTCCCACCTACCCTCCTCTCCAGTTCCCCCAACCCCTGAGTTACACAGTTGGTTTACAGCATACTGTCTTGTAAGTATTGCTGTTGCATTGGCTCACCTTTTACCCTTTGTCTCACCATTTTGATGTTCCCCTTCCCTTCCCTGGTTCAGGTCAATGTATATACAGTACCCAGGGTACCAAAATCAAATACAGTGACACCAGAGGCTAATCCATTGGGAAGAAAACAAAAGAAAAAGGCATAATTTCACATAGTATGTTGAAAATAGCAACAATGATAAACCACTTATTTCTATAACTTGGAGCTCATTTCACTTAGCATCATCTTATGTGATCATACGTGCACAGCTATTGAGCTAGTATGATCATCTGTTAGGACTATTCTAGATATTTACTAATTATTGCCAGTGAGAGAAACTATAGAGTATGTTTCTCTGGGTCTGGATCACTTCACTTAGTGTGATTTCTTCCAAGTCTTTCCATGTGGATTAGATTTTGAAGTGTTTCTTTGCTTTCATTTAAACATAGATATGCTCAGGCTATTACACATCAAATCATATTAACTTTGGGCTAAAGGAGTAGAACGAGGAATTGACTTATTTCTATTTTACAAAGAGATTAATTTACTCATGTGTTTAAAAACGAATACAGAATTTTGTGAGATTTTGTCTTAATATAGTAGAAATAACATGAAATCCAATACATTTGTAACATGTTCTGGACCTTTCTAATTAAATGAGTGGGAGAACATTTTCTTTCAGGTACTGAATTTACTTTGGAAGCAAAGAGAACAATTTATATACAGCACTAAAAAAAATCAAGTAACATTAAGACTCTAGAAATTAGAAAGACCTAAATTAAATTGAAATGTCAACTTGAAGCCTAGAGCACAACAAACCAAATTAAGAATGTATAGTCTGACTTTAAACCACAAAGAGCATTGATTATGGGTGTGGGTAGCTTGGACATTGAAGAAGTGCTTCATTCATTAAAAGCTTCGAGCTGACCCTCTGTGGCAAACTTGGCAAATCAATCCAGGAGTCTCAGCTTTAGTTTTCTTATCTATGAAATGAGAACACGAGACAAGACAAGAATTAGTTCTAAGGGCCTATCAAGTTCCAAAATCTAATTCTTATTCTAGACGGGCTTCCCATTGACAATCAAATAATCTAGGAAGCTAAATTAAGAAATCCATCTCTGACCTTTGCTCCTGGTTCTTAGCAATGAACTTCTAAGCTCTTCAAAGTCCCAGAGCATTAGGAATATCATTTACATAATGAGGTTGACTCTTGATGGCCTTTGATGGCTTGAGGATGGGAAAGTACAGACAGAAAGAACAAACTGATTACAGCCAGTGATATATAGGATGGAGAAAAGGTAATAGCTGGAACTAATAATCAACCATAATTTTCATATGGTAAACCTCCATAAAAGCCCCTAAATGACAGGGTTCAGAGAGCTAATACCATATCTACCACAAGCCAGGAAAAACGCTCCTGCCCAAGGGATTCTTCTGGACCTTGCCCTCTGTACCTATTGATTTGATGGTTCATTTGAATCATTTTAGTATCCTTTGTAATTAATTGATAAATGCATGCCAACTGCTTCCTAAGCTTCTGTTAGCAAATAATTGAAAATGAGGAGGTAGTGGAGGGAACCCCTTGAGCTTGTCATTACTCAGTCAGAAGTTCCAGTGGCCTGGAATTTGGGCCAACCATGAAGTGGAGGCTGTGAGATCTTATCCTCATTCCAGGTAGTTAGGATGAAATTAAACTGTAAGACACCCAGCCAGAGTCCAGAAAGTTGGAGTACTGGTTGTTAGTATGAAGATGAAACCTCTTTCAATACTATTTCAAATGAAATGACTATACAAGGAAAGAAAATGCTATGCATTTTAAGTTATTTCAAATGCACTGAACCATTTTAGAGTAACAGACACCTAAACTTCCTTTAGAGAGTATGGGCAACTGAAAAGTAAACCTAGCCCAACATTTCAGAGTTTCCTCAACCTTATGCTCACTTCCACAAAATAGGCAAAGTTTCCTCTCATTAATTCCAGGATGACTTCTGAAATAAGTGGAAAAATTTACTAATCTTACTTCAGTGAGTACTTACAATGATTTCAGAAGTCATTAGCAGAAGGTAATACACAAATACACTCTTCCTGCAGAGTCTCTCAATTTCTACTTTCAAAGTAAAAATTATTTGGTTGTCATGGTTAATTATCAGCCAAAGTACCAATTAATCTTCCAAAAATGGTGTTTAGGGTTAATCACATATTGACTTCTTGATTTTTCAAAATTACATATTAAGGAAATGCAAAATGTTTTAGTGACCAAATTGTCTGTGCTTTCTAAATCACTTGATGAGATTGTTAAAATTTAAGAATCCCTTAAGGAGAGACCATTGAAACTACTCCTTAAAGTCCCAAGGAATCTGAATTTTCAGTGATAACCTAGATAATTTTTTAAATAAGTCACTCTTATTGAAAACCAGAATTATTTGGAAATCTTTGAGGGAAAGATATTCATGTGCCTAGTGTCTTAAAACAACCTGTGCAACTAAGTTAAAAAATGCAGTGACTATACCAACATATTTTTCCAATTAATATTTCTGTTATCTTAGAACGTACCAAACACTCCAAAAGTTGGGATACTTTATCTGAAAAATCAAAAGAATGCCAGAATAGTGAATGAGTTTGATAAAAGTAAGAGGGATAACTGGAACTGAAATTCTTATGTTATTATGCATACTTTAAGGGTATGATTTAAATAGTTTTGGTATAAAAATTGAAAACAATTGATATATGCTGATAAGGTAGCAATGTCCCTGTTTTAATAAAGGTATTTTAAAGAAAAATTATAGACAAAATGCTATTCATATTAAAATAAGTTGTATGTTTCCATGGAACATGCTTTTAATCAGACAAAACGTATAAATATGGTACTTAAAAATAATCTTTTCAGAAGTTACTTATTTTTTTGGAGATAGCAAAATATTTTATTTTTGAGGTAAATTGAAAAAATAGATCAGGTCAAAATAGAGTAAAGACATTAAAAATTGGGAACTAAAATTTAGTTCCACAGTCAAAGATGTAATTAAGATCTTATTATATTAACTGACTTAAGACATAGTGTATTAATTGACTTACCCTGTTTGATCATCTTACAATCAAGTCATTTGGCTGGATACTTAACATTTCCATTTGTCTCTGCAAGGTCCATGAAAGCTCATAATTAGTGCATTTAAAATAAACTGATGGATAAATGAAGGTGTACATAAATTTAAAGATATATCATAAAGCAAAATGTTAATGTAGAATCTACTAAATATTAGGTATATGGTATACAGAATTCTTCTGTTATTATGCATTCAAACTTCTTTACTACAAAATATAAGAGAAAATAATGCTAACATTTCCTACATATATGATAGAAATTATCTTTACTTCAATGAAACAAATGTGTCTCGGTACTTTTAGTATTTATTAGATACTGGGTTTAATTGAAATGTATCCAATATGCTAGTGCTAGATTGCATCCTGAGAAATGTATGCTGAGTGATTTTGGGATCACACCAACCTAGGTTCTAGGTATACCTCAGCTATCTGACATATATGGTTGTAAATATGGTCTGTTGTTAATTGAAACATTATTTTATGAATCATGACTTACTTAATACACATTTTACTGTTTGCAAAACAGTAATTACAAGAATTAAGACTTCACAATGGAACATAAATCTCTGAATGAAGAACTGAATGCCTCCAAATAAAGTTCCAAATAAGGTTTTTTTTTACCAGAAAACCCAGTCTCAGGGTTTGAGAAACACCCCAAAGGTAAGTTTGAAGGAATAGGTAGATAGATCCTGGATTGCATAGAGTGCAGATTATTGACAATTTACCTAGAGAAGCAGGATTCCATTTGGCAAGAGAATCAAGTGGATTCCTACAATCTGGATAAGAGAAAGAGGGTGTATGTAGTGGTGAAGACCAAAGGGACTTGATCTGAGCTACATGTACAGAGTTTATCTGCAGCTAATATAGAAGACATAGGCATAGTCCTGGTAGTGTAGGGTACAGTGGTAAGGCTCCACATATAACTCTGGTGGTTTGTGTATTTATAGTATGATGAGAAAATATGCAGGAAAAAACAACTTTTCTCAAGGGGAGATTGTGATGGTGACAACTTTAAGACGACTCCAGTCATGTCAAGCTGAATCCAAACAAAATGTCATGTGTTTGATAAGAAACAGATACACGGATGAAAATAATTTAAAGTTCCAGACTCACACTTGTAATCCAAGGTACTCAGGAGGCTGAGACCTAGAGGAATGCAGTTCAACAACTAACCGGAGCACAAGACTAAATCTTCAAGTAAACAGCAGAGTGCTAGACTAGAGGCCTGGCTCAAGGGTAAAATGCCAGCTGGGAGTGAAAATCCAAAGTGAGTTTGAGGCCCTGATGTCAGGCCTCAGTCCCAGTGTGTGCACGCATGTGCATATACACACATTCAAATCATAATCTCAAGAGAAGAATGAGTTTTTGTTTACTGTAGTTTATCAGATAACTTGGTGAGCATAATACTTTTTTTTTTTTTTTTTGGCCAGTCCTGGGCCTTGGACTCAGGGCCTGAGCACTGTCCCTGGCTTCTTCCCGCTCAAGGCTAGCACTCTGCCACTTGAGCCACAGCGCCGCTTCTGGCCGTTTTCTGTATATGTGGTGCTGGGGAATCGAACCTAGGGCCTCGTGTATCCGAGGCAGGCACCCTTGCCGCTAGGCTATATCCCCAGCCCCTACTTTTGTTTTTTAATTGTGTACATTAGAAAACTATACAAGAAGGAGAGGAAATATCTCCAATAATCCTATAATTAGAGATGACCCTTGGTAACACTTGAATAAAGTATATACACATATAACAAATACAATATCTATAATATGTTACATAGATATTCATATATACACACACATTCAGAGGCATACATACGAACACATACTCCCTGTGTGTGTGTGTGTGTGTGTGTGTGTGTGTGTGTGTAATTAGGAGTTAACTACCTGGAGTTTCCTACTTAACAAACTACAACCCAACTTAGTACATGAGGAATCCTTCCTTAGTTACATGAATACTTTATAAACTCACCAGGCTGCATCAATCCCAGGGAGCCAGGTCCTCCTATCATAATCAAATAAGGCAGATGCCTTGCTGGAGCCAATCAGGTGATTTCCTGGCTTTGTTTCCATGCTGGGCTTCTCAGAGTTCGCTGTGCACTCTGCCTGGGGAACCTCTCTGGACCTCTTCTAATTCTGAATGTTATTTGACTCATGTCTCAGTCCTTGCTTAAATACAATATATTCAATTTAATGTGCCTGAAATTTTACCTTTCACATAATTGGAATTTCTCTGTCCTTAGCACATTTTTTATACACATTTTTAATCCAGCAGGCATGTTTATGCTCCGGGATACCAAGTAGGAGAAAGGCAGAGGTGATATGTGGGAATATTGAGTAGTATACACAGGGATGGGTTGAGGAAGCCCTGGGTATAGGGTAAGAAGGGAAAGAGGAAGCATGGGAGGAGGAAAGAGAATGGAGGGTAATTAAAGGCAACCAGAAGGGGATATACAAAACTAGGGACTGAGAGACTGAAGAAAACGTGACATATGAGTGATCTCTGGCAGAAACCTGGTGTCTAGCTCATCAAAGCAACTCATATATACCATGCACTTTGGCACTACCTGCCGAGATTCCACGCTCTCAATGGGCTGGCAGCGTTGAAGGGCAGTGGTAGGTGCTCAACCTTCATTTTCCACAGATTGAATATTTGACTGTCCCTCTAGGAGATTCTGGATGAGTATGGAAAGAGATAGTGGTGAAGTAGGGAGTGGTCTTGTTTCAAAACCCAGAGAACCTCAGAGAAAGCAATTTTAAGAAGCTAAGCTGAGAATGTTCTGAGTTAGTATTAGCAACAAAGAGAGAACGCTGAGCCTAGCATCTGTCTTTACTGAGAATTTGTTATAGGAGCTGGAATTTACTCAGAGCTCATATTCTTTTCTAACAAGGTACCTCTGTTTCTCTTCTCCTAGGTCCACCCTCCTGCTCTCTCTCATTGGAATGGAATGATGTTTGCAAGAAACTTCTCTAAATTAGAAAGTCAAGGCTTAAATATGGTCAGCCAGTGGTCTCCTCGGGGCCTCAGGGAAGACACTCTCTTGCTGCTTTCCAAGGTACTTCTCAACTCTAAGGGACAGAGGTGAGTTCCAAGATGCAGTGGGTTTCCTGTCAGGACATCTGCACGGTCCTCAGAACAATCATGAGCTGTTCAGAAAGGCAGAACCTTAGCTGCCTTTGTAGGTGGGAGCGGTTTTCGTGAGCACTGCTTTTTGCAAAATAGTCTTTCGTCATGCACATCTTCTCTATTGTTTCTTGGATTAACCAATAGCAGTAACAAATGGTTGAAGAATGCCCAGTGTTCTAAATCAGAGGTATGACAGACATCGCTGCTTGCAGTAAACAATCTGTTATCTGTCATCTGACAGCTAATGTTCTCAATTGGACACACATGAAGAGTATATAATAAATGTCTTGTGGATCTATCTACATTTGGCTTTCTCCAGGAGCAAAGAGACAAGGGCCTAGATTTTTATTGGTCTGACTCCTTGCCCAACCAGACCTATTAAGTTTCACCTTCAGGGGAAGCAAAATCCAGGAAGTAGGATCTGTAAACAACATTGTCTCTATGGGCACATTTTTGAACAAGAAACCATTCAAAAATATTTCCCCTTGAAAGTTTTTAACATAAGCGTCCTCTAGAATCCATCTGCTCTTTCTCATACACAGTTTTGTTGTTTTACAAATGTTGAACTCTGAAACACAAAGCCAAAAGATTCTATCCCAGGCTTCTTGTACTACCTTAGGGAAAATGTTGACAGCATAAAGTTCCCACCATTTAAGCCTGTGATTCAAACACAAAGAGTGAGAGCTGCTTAGAATTCACCAAGGGGGAATTTTGGATTATTCTCCTTTCAGCTGTGTCTTTCCTTTAAGTGAAAAATGACATGAACAATGGCCTAGGTTAAAAACATAGGACTATTTAACATTGAATTTCTTATAATTATCATCATTGACATGTAAGTAATATGCTACCTATTTGGGTGTTTGTGAACTAAAAATAGTAAATGGCTGATTGCCTAGTTAAAAAGTAAAACAGCACCATGTATTTTAATTAATCTGCCCTCTCACTACTTCTATATTTGTGTGATCTTTCAGAAGATGAGATTTATAAATGACTGCTCATTGGCACTTCTGCTAGAATGTCACAATTCAACCTACTACAGAGTTCTGTGAGAAAGAATTCAGTGGGCAAATGAAATCTCAGATAATTTTTCAAAGCAAATGGCACATGTCTGTCCTCCATTTAAATGTTGTTCCTCTTTGTCTTAATATTTAAAACATAGAACATGTTAGGCTATCATGAGAGCATTTTCAAGTCTCTGTCTTAACAACAAAAGCATTTCTGTATTCTTCAGTAAACAAGCAATGGAGTAAAGTTCAATGGAGTGTAAAATTCACTGTATCTTAGAAAGCCAGTTCAATTCACCTGTAATACTGTGAAAGTTATGAGCTCCTTGTAGTTATGGGATCTATGGGGGGTGGGGGGGAGTGGAGGAAGGTATACTTCTAAAGCATCACTTTCATGAAATTGCTTGAGAAATACTCAGGATGTAAGACTTTCAAAATCATTGTCCATAATTTACAAATAAGAGGCTTCTTAAAAATGTGTAAACACTGACCTAATTCCCCATAGCTAATACAGGCTAAAACTAAGAAAAAACTTTCTAAGTTTCTTGATTAAACTTAGTCACTAAGAGCTGACTACATCCACCTCTTCATTCTTTGAGTACTTCCTAAAGGCCACATTCTAGAAGGAGCTGAAATGTGATTCTGTCCAATGACAAACAGAAGAGACAAAGAGATGAAGACCATAAGCTCCTTGGGGTTTGGGAGGCAGACATAGATATTGAGCAAATAAACTTGAATCGATGTTCAAATTATTTTGTTGAAAGACTCTCTGAAGAAAGGAAATTTGGAGCTGAGACTAGCAGAAGGTAATTATTTAAAGAAGAGTTGGGGTGTGTGGGGTGGGGAGGCCTAGGTTAAACAATCATCCAGCAATTCCCAAAGTGTTCTGGGGAGTCATGTGACCTTGGGTGTGGGTCATGCTGTGGCAAGAGTGTGGGCTTCAGAGTTACCCAGGCTTATGACCAATGACCATTTCTATCACTAATTATGTAGGTCAGGGGGTCTCAAGGTGTGATCATGAACCAGGGTAATCCTTATCTGGGAACTTCATTTTTATTTGTTAAAATTTATCTTTGACATTTCTAGGAATGTGACTTAGTGGTAGAATGCTTGCTCAGCATGCATGACGCCCTGGGTTTGATTCCTCAGTACCACATACACAGAAAAAGCCAGAAATGGCACTGTGGCTCAAGTAGTAGAGTGCTAGTCTTGAGCAAAAAGAAGCCAGGGACAGTGCTCAGGCCCTGAGTCCAAGCCTTAGAACTTGACAGTTCATGAATGCAATGCATCTTGAACAATGTCATTCTCTTCTGTCATCCTCCTTGCCATCTATTTCAATCCCACTCATCCTTGCAAGTTGCCTGGGAAATTTCCACTAGTGTGTTCTCTGGCCTCACCCTGAATCTACTGAGTGAAAACTCTTAGAGTGGGATCCAGCATCAGAACATCAATAAGCCTTTCAGGGACTTCTGTGACTGCAAAGTAACATTGTAAGGGCCAAATAAGAGATATTTTTAAAATTCCTATACTCAATAAATGATATAGTTATTACAGATATTGTATCAGCAATTCCTTTGTGGGTAGACACAAATGATAAAAATAAATTACAATCTAGGCATGGTGGTACATGCAGTCTCAGCACTCAGGATGTAGAGACAGAAGGATCATGAGTTCAAAGACAGACTAATCTACATAAGCAAGAATATGTCTGAAAATAAAGAGCAATTATAATACATTTAAATGTGTATACCAGAGAAGAGCATAAACTATGGAGGGTTCAAGATGAAGTGTTGGGAGCTTCTTTTTGGACTATCAAGATGTCCCTTCTCTCTGTCACATTCACCAGCAAAAAAAAAAAAAAAAAAAAAAAAAAAAAAAAAAAAAAAATCACTTTTTCTGGAAAACAGGGAAGTGTGTGTGTGTGTGTGTGTGTGTGTGTGTGTGTGTGTGTGTGTGTGTGTTGGTCCTAGGGCTTGAACTCAGGGTCTGGGTGCTGTCCCTGTCCCCGAGCTTTTGTTCTCAAAGCGAGTTCTCTACTAATTGAGCCACAGCTCTCCTCTAGGCTTTTTGGTATTCAACTGGAATAAGAGTCTCATGGACTTTTCCTACCCAGTCTGACTTAGAACCATGATTCATAGACCTCAGAACTCAGACTCCACAGTAGCTAAGATTGCAGGTATGAGCCACAGGTACCTGGTAGAACTGGAAATTTTTAAGTTACTTAATTAATGATAGCTATGACCAAGGACAATAGATACATTAATAGGTTTACTCTGTAGTTGACCATTTGCTAACATTCATTCAGCATATCAGTCTCCAGCCACTTCAGAGAAGCATATAAATGCAACATTTTCTGCTCAGAGCTTTTGCCCACTGGCCTCTTTTTAACCTGATCTACAAATGTTATAATTATGTGACACCAGAGGTGACTTTGTCCTGAGAGCTGTGGCAACTCTGCAATTGGAAGACAGCTTTGAAATCCCATCCCTAGCTGCTGTACAATTAGAATTTTGCTCTTTGGAGCTGACAGATAACTACAGTTGATTGCTGATTCACAGACTGTGTTTCATTTAAAATGCTAGTTCTATCAGCCTGGATTTGCAAGATGTCTCAGTGGCTTCTGTCAAGTTAATTTTCTTCATGTGAAAAAGGTATATGCTTCTGAACATGGCTCCCCTGGAAATCTTGGTGAAAGGCCATTCCAGCTACCTATCTGTCCTCAGCTACATCTCACTCTGAATCAGCTTCCGTGGGATTGAAGATTAAAAGAGAAAAGGCTGGCAAGTCAAGAGCAGAGCTAGTATTAAAGCAAAACAAAGTAAAAACAAAAGCAGAAGAAAGTTCTATTTAGGGTGTGTTTCACGGGACCCATGTGGGTTGGATTTCTCCCTTCATGATGAGATGTGGAAAGCTCCCACAATGCCTCCAGCCAGGTGTCTCCACTTTTTAGACACAGGCCACATGTTGTTGGCATAAGCATTTAAAAAATGTTTTACTGTTATTATAAGGGTGATCTACAGAGGAGTTCCGGTTACATAAGTCAGGTAAAGAGTACATCTATTTTTTTTCTTTTTAAAAAAAATTTATTGTTAAAGTGATGTCCAGGGGGGTTACAGTTACCTAAGTTTTCTGATGCCTTCCTTCAGCCCTGACTCCCCTTCCCCCTCTTGTAAAGTTCATTTCCTACAGAGTGTGTAGTGCATAGCACTGTTGCATTGGTTCATGCTTTGTCCCACCTTCTGCCATTCCCTTCCCTGTCCCCAAATCAGATCAACTTATATACAAGACAAAGGGTGCTGAAATTAGACGCTGGGACCACAGGGAATGAAACAGAGGAGGAGAAAAAAGACAAAAGCAATAACTGCAAACCCTTAACTACGAAACAACAACAACAATCCCTCTTGTTTCCATATCAAGAGTACATTTCTGTCTGGAAAACAGAATTATCCAAACTGTATCGCTTTATCCAAGTTTTCCCCCTCCCACAAGTTGTAGAGTTGATTTTCAACATCATGTCTAGTGAATACCACTGCTGCATTTGTTCACCCTTTGCCTCTCCATTTTGGTGTCTCCCCTTACACTTCCAAAAGCATATAGAAGAACAAACAGGACAACAACAAAAAAGAGGACACAACCCGAAAGAGAAAAAATACTCTTGTTTCCATTTCCTGTATTTATTTAGATAAATATTATTTTGTATGATTAGATGTACATAGGCATTGATAACACAAAAATTTATTTTTAAGATTGTGCTTTATAAACATGAATATACCATTTATTTTTCCATTATTTCGCTTCTCTGAGAAGTAACCACTAAAGGAAGTTATTTGGTCTGCATTTTCAAAAAAAGAATTCCTGAAATGAATATAATTATATGCTTTTCATTTTCTATTCCATGCCAGAGAAAGAAACGGAAAAGAATTGAGTCAGCCTGTCCCACAAGCAAACTTCAGAGCCAAATGTAAACACACCTTATAAATCAGAACCCTAACAACTGTCTCCTCAAAACACAACCCAGGAAGTTGCTGAATGAAGAGCAGATGACAGAAGGGGCACTGCGCTTGCTGTCTTCTCCATGAAACTCTTCAAGCTGAAGATGGTGAAACTCCAGAATGAACCAGAGGACTTTCAGGCCCTGATAATGGGAGAAAGTGACTAGAATTCATTTTCTCTCCCACAGTGGTTCCAGTCTTGGGTAGCAATGAGGCTATTGATTACTAAACCGTTATTCCCACTCTCTACTTGGTTTGGAGGACACAGATCTGAGTTTTTATCCTTACCAGAGATTCATATGAAATAAAAATTTTTAAATATTTTGATAAAGATTATACTTCAGAAGAGATTTGAGTTTAAAGAAATACAGTACAGGACTACAAGGAATTGCCACACATAAGTGTCCTCTCTCAACACACACAATTTTCATAGTTTTTAACTTCTTGTACTACTATGGCCAGAATCAATACATTATTATTATTCTCTAAAATTATAACCATAGTTTATACTTGACATACTTTCTATGTGGTGAATTCTACTGTTTTAACAGCATATAATAACATATATTCACCACTCTAGTATCACAAGCAAAAGCTTCACTGACGAAAAATCTATTTTTTCCACCTAGTCATCTTGCCTCCAGTTCTACACTTGCCCTGAATTCCAGTATCCACTAGTTTTGTACTGTCGTTGTACTCTTGCCTTTGAGTGTCAGATAGTTGGCCACATATAGTATATAGCTTTTCTAGACTAGATTTGTTTTTACTTATGGTTCCATTATGCATTTTTGAGGCTTAGTGGCTTATTTTCTTTCATTGCTAGATAGTATCTATAGTCTGTATATACCATAGTTTTAAAACATGAGACATTTTCATTATAAAATAGCTCTGAGGGCTGGGGATATGGCCTAGTGGCAAGAGTGCCTGCCTCATATACATGAGGCCCTGGGTTTGATTCCCCAGCACCACATATACAGAAAATGGCCAGAAGTGGCACTGTGGCTCAAGTGGCAGAGTGCTAGCCTTGAGCAAAAAGAAGCCAGGGACAGTGCTCAGGCCCAGAGTCCAAGCCCCAGGACTGGCCAAAAAAAAAAAAAATAGCTCTGTATATTACTCATAGATCAGTACTACAAATTCAGCATCCCTATCAAAATCTGTTATCTGAGAAGCCCTAAAATGCTAAAGTTTTTAAGTACTAACATGATACCACTCTGGAAAACATTCATACTTGATATCATGTGATCTGCAATTAAAGCAGAATCCTACCAAAAATATCAAATAAAATGATCTTTGAGCTATGTGTGTAGGATGCATATGAAGCGTAAATGAATTGTGTATTAAGTTTTACATCTATTCTCCAAGATACCTTATTATATATATGTAAATATTCAAAATTCCAAAAACAATTCCAAAACCAAACTACTTCTGGTCCCAAGAATTTCAAATTAAGATCCATTTAACTTGTACTTTACTTTTCAGTTGTATTTTATTTCTATGATGTGAGACAATGAGCTTATTCTTATTTTATAATCTTTATGAAGTAATATGCTCTTTTGTAATGAGAGTTCTTTCCCAGAGAAGAGAGGTCTTATAGTGGCTACTATCACTGTGTTTCCTTTGATGTCTTCCAAAGTATTAAAGTTCTAACATTCCTTCGATTGGTCCTGCATGTGTGCAATAACCAACACTGACATCCCTGTCTCCAGATTGTCTTCACAGCCTCTGAATACTCTCTTTTGTCTCTCTACAGCTCTACTTCTGATGCATCCTCTCTCCTGAGAGAACGACCTACTGCCACAGTCCTTCCACGGCAGCCTCCAAGTGTCCACAAGAGACTCCTAGGGAGTACCCAATTCTCTATTCCATATTTGTCATGAAGACAGGAGCAGAGCCATGATTTTTCAGACTAGAGCCAGTGTGACTTCAGTTAGCCACCTATTACCCTGTTTTTCTTTATCTTTCCATCACATCGGTATCCCTAACCTGGCCCCCAACATGACCACTTCCCCTCACTCCTATCCCTGTTAAGCACCAACATGAGAGCCCTAGTAGGTAACTGTCTGATCTTCTGTACATCAACATCAGGAACATAATTTAGCCTCTTTCTAAGGATGTGGAAATCAAATGTTTTTAAACACTGCTGTGAATCTCATTGGGATCTCATGTGCCATCTACCTCTGGTCCCTGAAGTTTACTCCCAGTCTCCTCATGTGTTAAATCCAGTACATTTAATTGTTATGTCTGAGAATTTTTCAAACACACACACACACACACACACACACACACACACACACAGACACACACACACACACACCTTCCAGAAATAAACAAGGTTGTAGAAAGGTTCAGAGCAGCAAGTCAAACAATGGTTTAGGCGATTTTCCCTTGGGATTTATGCACAGCATTCTTTTTACACTTGAGTTATTATGTGTGCAAAATTTAATTCACATTCTGTTGATATCACCTGTCTCCCATCCCCACGTAGCCCCTTAGACAGAAGTCCTTCTGCCTGGTTGTACACCGATGCCATCTGGCAGTTCCCTGCCTGCATTCCAATTTAGGTAAAAAGTCAGATGTTAGAATCTTGAGATGCCACAGAACTTTGTCCACAGCACAATATTTGATTTTCTAAAATGTTACTCAGTAAGTGTTTTCATGTGATTTTCCTCTTTCCTACCCTCATTTCTACTCATTTTTCTGTCTTAAAAATGTTGTTGAATCCTACTAGCTTGAGAGGTATATGCTTCCAAAAGGTAGCATCAGATTGGCAAAAAATTCCCACTAAAACATTAACTCCAAGACAATTTAGCAACCACAAACTTGCTGGGAAATTGAGCCTCATTTTAAACATATGGTAGACTGGTAGGCAGAACAAGAGTCATTCATAAAAATACAGATGTACATAGAGAAAAGGTTAATACATTTGCTATTTTGTTTTTATTGTTAAAAATGAAAGAAAAAGAATTGTCTACATTAAAGATTACTATAACAGATAAATTATAGCTTTGAAAATTTTATTATCGGGAAACATCACCTTTCCCAATCTCTGTGGGCATATCAGAGCATTTCTGCATGAGTATTCATTTAATTGAAAGCAATCTCATCATTATTCATTGATATATACACTTAAATGAAGGCAATTACTTTCTCAGCAAGAGATCATTATGGAGTACATAGAAATGATTATTTTTGCTCTAAATATCTGAAAGATTATTTAGGACATAAACCTAAGGCGAAGAGTATGAGGTCTCAATCTTAAAAGTGAACATTTATTAGCTGGGTATTGGTGGTTCACACTTATAATCTTGTCTACTCTGGATGCTGAGATCTGAGGATCTCAGTTTGAAGCCAGCCTGGTCAGGAATGTCTATGAGAATCTTATCTCCAGTTAACCTCCAATGAATCTAGAAGTTGAAAAAGCTCAATTATTAGGTTGTCAGCCTTGACTGAAAAAGCCGGTCTTTCAGTTCTCCTTTAACACCCTGAGTAAGAGTGAGAGAAAAATAAATCTGATGCTACAAAGAGTATCTTCATTCTTGTACACATGTGATACTTATGTGAAATATGCATATATATTACATAATAGTGCCAAAATCAGATAAGTAATTTATTCTATTGCTAGGGAAGTTTCCTCTTGAAATAGTAATTTTTCTTTATTTCATTTTTTCTGGAAAAAAAAAGAAAAGAAAAAAAGCAGCAACTTAGGGACAACACCAAGGCCCTAAGTTCAAGCCCCAGTAGTGGCAACAAACAAACAACGGCAACCACAACAACAACAAACCCAGTGAGCACGTATCTAGAGAAATTGAGTATTATCATTTAATCTCAAGATTACTAAACGCTTGCTGTAGTGGGATATTGCTGGTGCTTCACACTAGTTGGTTTGAATGGTCCTTTTAAAGCAAACAACAGGGGTCTGAACATCCTTTGCCTTGGTTAGAATTCCCAGGATGTGAATTTCAACTTTTTAGAGCTGATAGAGAACAAATGCAGTTTGTGGGACCATGTTGAATCTTCCTCCAACCCATCTAATCATTCCCGCCTTTTCTCACAGCCCTGAATGCTCTTCAAAGTAATGAAAACATTTCAGAGGCAAAATCTTTCGTGTTTTTCTTCATTTGAGAGAAAAATTAGGCATGTCTGGAAATGAGATTTGCCAGAGGGTATATATCTCTTCCAAACTTTATTTCCCACTGCAAAGCCTGGGTGGAGTTTAATAAGCCCAAGTTTCTAGTCACCAGCTGCATCCCTGAGGAGCGAGCACTCCGACTCTCTTGCAATAAAAAGAACTAATTTATTTAGATTTCCTGTTGTGTTCCGAAATTGCTTTCCACAGCTTTTGTAGAGTTTCATAGTCCACTAAAAGAGGGTGTAAATTTCTGTATAGGAATTCGGGTTAGCAATTTCTAAAGGAACGTTTCCAACATGAGGTGCCCGGATGGCCGTGAGAACAAGGTGGTTTACTTACACTTGATCTTTCCCTACTTCAATATGAACTCTTCTGACTGTCACAAAGTACAAAGTATTCATGTTCATGATTCTGCCCTCGTCATTTCTTTCTGCTTCCTTAAATATACCTCTAGTATGTTAGTATTTAATGTAAAGATAAGAGCTTTTTTAATGTAAAATGCATGGAATAAGAATATATCTTTCTTTACTTTCTTCAAAACATTGATATCTTTATGATGTGTTCTAGTTTGTATTTGCTTTTCCTCTATTAATGGAGTTCTGTAGTATGTTGGTAATCTTATTTATATAGTACATGAGTTCATATTAGGGTCTAATATGGAGTTTTAAATGGATCGGCCAGTTTTTGTAAACTCATGGGATATTCTAAAAATTCTTTCTGCTAATGGAAACAACATTTATCAATACATTTTGGAAATGATGAAACACAGCATACAGAAATCAATTGCTTTATTTCACTTTAAAGAAACTTCCTTCTCCCCTGGTAGTTTTCTTTTGACAGAATGAGAATCAGTTGAAAAGAAATAACAGTACTACAATTGTAAAGTGAGAAAAATCTTACCAATAAACAACAAGCAGTTAAAAGAAGTGACACAATAGTATGGAATCTTAGTCTGAGATGAGGAGATTTTAATCCCAGTGCTAATCTCCTGATAGCATCCTATCACAACACAGCTTCCCTAATGTCTACCATGGGACTGTGAGAGGAAGTCACCAAGCTAGAACTCACAATCCCTCCTGGCCTCTCATAACATCTCCATGCATTTCCTCTCCATCCCTCTTAACAACCAAGCCCATCACACAGGACACTGTCAAGAACTTGTGCTAGGCTAAAAGAGACTAACATCAGAAGGAAACAAAAGTTCCAAGACAGAAACACAATTTCTCTAGTTAAGGAAATGGCTATTGGCGTAGTTCATGCCTGGCCTGTGAGTTTGAATGGTGAGGAGGAGAATTTTTGACAAACATTAATGAGAGCATCAACTTGCATTTCTTTGTGGAATTTGAGGAAGAGTTTTGATTACAGTGAAATTTTTCACTCTGTCTATAAAACTCAGGCCACTGTACTGTGTATTAGAAAGTTCAGAGAATAGCAATCGCTAGATTATAATCTTTTACTCAGGAATTCCTTTCTCAGATGACCTTTGTACTGACATTAAGTAGACAATTATAAAACAACACATAAGAAACTCATGGAGGACTACAATAAAAACTTCCATTTATTCATTTATCCTATCCATGTTTATTGAACATATATATGTATATATATATATATATATACAAAGCTCTGATGTATGAAGTATAAAGTTTGTGTGTGTGTGTGAGAGAGAGAGAGAGAGAGAGAGAAAGAGAGAGAGAGAGAGAGAGAGAGAGAGAGAGAGAGAGAGAGGCAGGCAAATAAACAAGATGAAATTAAAATCCTAAATAGTTATTCTATGGAGACAGAGGCATATGAATGATGAGTGAAAATTTCTTTTGTTGAATGACTTTTTGCTTTTCCACAGAAATGAGCTGTCCATGCTGCAAAATACAATATAAGGGTCAGAGCCTGACAGGAAAAGAGAATCACGGTTAGTCTCAGGTAATGGAGGGAAGACCAGATGGCAGGCTAGCACTCGGGCAGCACCACCACCAAATAGACTCTGTAGTACTTGTTCCTGAAGCAACCTCAAGCTACCATCCCACCATAAATTAATGTCTTAAACTGTGTAATTAAAAATAGGATATGTTTATCAGTGGTAAATATTTGCTGTCCTTCCCCACATTCATGTTATCTTTAGGTTATATTGGATACTATATATATATATTCATGATATCCTAAGTTATATTGGATACTAGTCCATTTTAGGTTGCTATACCAAAATACTTGAGATTGGGAGCTTTATCAGGTGAGGAGGTTTGGGACTTGTGGTACTGGTGTCTGGAAGGTCCAAACAGTGCTTTGTCCAGCATCCCGGCAGAGGCGCCCTCGCTGAGTCACAGCGAGTTGGGCCACATTGCAGGGCCAGCAGATATAAAGGAGAGAGAGCACATAGTGAGATAGGAAAGCAAAAGGACTCAGAGTTTAGATTCACTTTAAAAAAAAAAAAACACTCACTTTTCACTTATTGGACCTAAATCTTTCATATTTCAAATTTAGTTTAAATTCTACCTTTTATACAGATTAATCTCTAGTTGTGCAGTAGGTACAACTACTGAAGAATTTATACACACACAGAATTTTTTTTTTAAATTCCACCATAATGGAACCCTGGTATCAGTATTTCAAAGAAGTCTTCTTGCTGAGCGTGGAGAGGCCTAGTTATGCTGAAATGTCTGTCAATCGAATGTGAATAGACTTTTTGACAGTTCATTTATTCTGAGCCTGTGGCCCTGGAATAAACATCTTTTCGTGACAGCACGGTGCTCCGGTGCCTGCCTTGTATTTTATATTCCACAGTACATTAGAATAGACAGGGCCATGCAGATGATTTAGACCTGCTGTATCTGCTGGTGATGGAGGCCATTCAAAAGCTACTTGCTGCTGAGAGAACAATAGATTATGAACATCTCCTTTCAGAGCTAAATGTTTTCCAGAAATAATGGAAAGTGTTTTCTTAGAGTCAGTTGCGAAAATGAAAACTAGTGTGACTTATATTGTGTTTAAGCCATCACAGGTTATGCTTCCAGAACAAAGATGGAGAAAAGAAGCATCAGTGCCTATGGAGGAAACAACCAACTTTTGACACTTAAGTTCTTTCTTCCTGAAAAATAGCGACTCCTTCTATTTCTAAATTACAGTAAACAATATGATAAGCAGCTGCCTGCAACAAATGTATCCTGAATTTCTCATCACTGCAGTTCTAAAGCAATCAAATAAACATAAAAGAACACAAAGGCACATCATTAAGAGCCATAATTGAGTCAGGAATGGTGCTGTATGCCTATAATCCCAGAGCTAGGGAAGTGGAGAAAGGTAGATCCTGAGTTTCAGACCAGATTGGGCTACATAGTAAGACCCAGCTGCAAACACAAAGCAAAAACACAAAAACCAAAACAGAACAAAACCAACCAACTCACCAATAACAAGTATAGCATGGTCAACATCCTGGTGTCTTGTTTATCTCATTCTGAGTACTTTTGGTCAAATGCCTAGTATCACATGGGCTCTGATGAGTCAGATACTCACAAACGACTTGATATTTAGGCCAAGAAATGAAGTTGGAGTCCACACGAGCTGGTAGAAGTTGCCCCATTCTAATATATAGTCATAGAATGGGTAGGGGTAGATGACAGTGTAGAGATGTCGGTGCAAAAGCACTCTCAATTGTGTAAGACTGGGAAGGTCCAGTGGATCTTCTATTTCTGCATATGTAAGATGGATAGCAGGCCATCATCAGGGGCTTCATGGCTCCAATAGACTCCAATAGCTCTACTTTGGTCCTCTTCCATTTCTATTGTCACAATGTTTTATCTCATGTCCTGTCACCATTTTGTTTTAAGTCCTTAACGTTTTTTTAAATGTTCCTCAACTCTGATTAAAACATGCCTACCAATTCAATGTGTGGAACAAAGGCTTTACATGGCTTCAGTGGTGACAACTCATCCAACATGGCAGGTGAGGCAAAGAGATTGGTGTCTTGGTGTTCAGGCAACACGAACTATTCACAGAGAAGGTTCAGGGGAGGGAGAGTTTCCATGTTGCATTTCGAGAGGAGTTTAGGAATTCCAGCCTTAGTCAAATCTCCAGATGATTGCAGTCCCGATGGTGGATGTTGAGAAATTTTAAGAGATTCCGAAGAGTCCATCTGCTGAGCACTTTCTGAATTCTTACCCAGAGGACACAGAAAGATAGTGCTTTTACACAGGGTCAAGGAAACTTTGGGAGTAATTTGTGTGAAAGAAAAGAAGAATGTCTTTGGAAAGTAGATGAGATGTAAGAAGCAGGTTGGCTCTTTTTCATTTAGCTTAAATGTATTTCAGCTTATCAACAGAATAATTTTGATTCAACAATATATTGATTATAAATGAATCTCATGGTCTTTAAAAAGTGATACTATTTACTAAGCTTTTGGTAGTTTTTTGTTTTTGTTTTAGAACATTTAACAAATATATTACAACAGGATCGAACTATAGTTTTTAATATATTTTGTAACTCAGATACACTTTTTATGCTGATCTTGGGGCTTGAACTCAGGATCTGGGTGCTAAACCTGAGTTTTTTTGCTTAAGGTTAGCTAGCATTCTATCACTTGAGCCACAGCTCCACTTTGGCTTTTTGGTAGTTAATTGAAGATAAGTATCTCGTAGATTTCCTGCCTGGGTTGGCTTTGAACCATGATCCTTAGATTTCAGTCTGCGGAGTATCTTGGATTACAGGTCTGAGCCACCAGCCATCTAGCTTCAAATACTTTTCACTTTGAAGTAACTCAAATATTTTTACTGATATATAATACATATATATTCAGCTCATCCATTTAATGTGTACCATTCAGTGGGTTTCAGTATCTTCATTTAATTACATAACCATCGCTGTCAGTTTTAAAAGATATTTTATTATCCAAAACCAAATCACTTACATGAAACAGCAGTTACAACTATATTTCCCCCCACTCTGAACTCTAGACCTGAAAGTCAACTTATTTCCTTTCTATTTTCATCAATCTTTCTGCTCTAGAACTTTCATATAAGTAGAAAGATGGAGTATATAGTCTGTAGTGACATCTTATTTCATTTATATTGGGTTTTCAAGGTTATCCATATTAAAGCATTATTAATAGATCCTTAATTTTTAGTATAGCCTAATATTCCATTACGGTAATCCCACATTTTACCTATTTGTTCAGCCATCAGTAGACACTGGAGTTATCCATTCACTGGGTATTATGAGAATGATTGTATGGACTTCTGCATGGACATATCTTCATTTCTTTTTGGTTGTATGCCTCCATTTCTCAGAGGTGGAGCTATCATGTCATATTAACATTCTGAAAACTCTTGTTTTCCAAAATGACTATACTATTTTATATTCAAACCAATAATAAATGCCATTTCTGATAACAGTATGTTTTTGAAAATTTTTGTTATTGTCTGTTTTCTTTTCATTAAAACTACCCTAGTAGGGAAGATAAGAAGTTTGGTTTGTAGTTCTCTGGTCACTAATAAGGTAAACAACTTTCCATGTATTTATCGATAATCCTTGTGCCTTTTTTGGACCAATGTCTATTATGATTCTTTGTCTCTTTGTAAGTTGGATTGTTTCTTTATGGCCAAGGCTGAATAGTTTAAAAGCATTTTCAGAATCTTTTTGAAATTTAATTTTGTACAGCAAAGATAGTTCATTGAATGGAAATAGTGAGTGTATGGGCTTATTTTGTCACAGTGCCAGAAAGGTTTTTTGTTGTTGTTGTTTTGTTTTGTTTTGTTTTCTGGCCAGTCCTGGGCCTTGTACTCAGGGCCTGAACACTGTTGCTGGCTTCCTTTTGCTCAAGGTTAGCACTCTGCCACTTGAGCCATAGCGCCACTTCTGGCCGTTTTCTATATATGTGGTGCTGGGGAATTGAACCCAGGGCTTCATGTATATGAGGCAAGCCCTCTCGCCACTAGGCCATATCCCCAGCCCTGCTAGAAAGGTTTTAATTTGATTTATTTGTACAGAATTGTGAAACATAATGACTGAAAACGTGAGGCAATATGTGACCTTCTAATTTCAGATAAAGTGTAAGGACGAAAAAAGGAAAATGCATGAGTTGAATAATACATAGGAAATGAAGAGAGAGTGCAAGTAAGTCTTTATTTTGATTTTAAGTACTAATTACCTAACCACATTTTTCATTGGTAGGATTATGGGAAACTAGAAAACAGCATGAACTCTAGATACCTCATTATAGAGGAATTACTGGTTACGTATCTCTGGGAGATGCCACAACGGAACAGATCCCACAACTAAATACAAAGATTGTGTATTTGCTTCCTAGGGATATTAGAACGAATCTCACCTCTGAAATAATATTACTGTGTAAAAATCTTTCTAAATTCCAATGAATAAAGCAAGTATAGAACAATATATTCAAGTACATGCATAATAAATAGTTGTCAGATTAAGCTATCAAAATGATGTGCCTTTTAGGGGTTAGGGGCTAGCTCAGTGGTAAAACATTTACTTGGCATACATTACCTCCAGTGCTGTGGAAAAAACAAACAAACAGTAACAACAAAAAAGTCCTACAGTGTTCTACATTTTATCTGATGCTTTTATACATAATTTTAATATAAGTTTACTCTTGTGCTAGTAGCATTATGCAAATATAACTTTAGTCATGCACATATCCACAAAGCACATTTTGCTGTATTATATTTTCTTTATGCCAGCAATTAGTCTTGAACTCAGATCCTGGACTTGGTCAACAGAAACTCCACCTATAGGTTTTTGGTGGTTAGTTGGAAGTAAAAGTCTCATGGACTTTCCTGCCTGGGATGGCTTTGAACTACTATCTTTGCATCTCAGTCTCCTGAGTAGCTAACATTACAGGTATGAGGCATCAGTGTCAGGTTTACAAATGTGTTTTAAATCCACTCTCACAAGTTGAGCAAGCACATTTAAAGAACCGAGGATTCTTCAATAACTCAGTGTTCTGTTTTGCATTGCTTTATGCAAGTAAGACTTTCCAGTGAACCTTCACAGTCTCATGAAAGAGAAATATGATTGGGAAATTTTCACAGGGAAAGACTAATGGGTTTGTTGAATTATTTGGATCAGGAGCCGTCCTTCTTCCACTACAGCATCGGCCAAAAGAAATATCATAGTGCTGCGATTTTAGAAAACTCCTTAGTCTTTCATGATACTTAAATGAATTTAAAAGAAATCTAAGGAATGGCTTATCCAAAGGAGCCATAGTGTGAGATATTCATTTCTTATTTCCTAATAAGCATGGGCACTGGTCAAACTTTGGAACCATTCTACTGTCTAATACAAGCCACTTCAGAATCTCCTGAAATCTCAAGTCCTTCCATCAGTTTCCAAAGTTACTAATTTCTATTCAATGTTCTACATATGCGCTATGATAACATTTGCTCATCTTGCACTCTGGGGCTCTAATCTTTAACCCAAGTGCATTTGCCCTTGAGGAATATAAGTACATTTCAAGAGCTTTGTGGGCAAAGAACTGGGTGCTGGTGGCTCACACCTGTAATCCTAGCTAATTGGGAGACTGAGAATTGAGGACTGAGGTTCGAATTCAGCCAGGAAGTCAAATCTGTAACACTTTTACCTCCAATTAACCACTCAAAACCCAGAAGTGGAGCTGTGAAAGTGGTAGAGTGATGGCCTTTAGTGAAAAAGCTAAGAGAACAGAGCCCAGGTCCTGACTTCAAGCCCTGGCACTGGTACACACACACACACACACACACACACACACACACACACACAGAGTTGTGTGGGTGATGAATTGCTTTGTACCTTTTGAACTTGTGTAGTCTTTCTCTCTAACATATCATCACTACAGGCACAGTTCAGGAGGTCAGTCCCCTTTCCTACCTGCTCATATGGACATATTCGGGGAGGCATACTGGGGCCGGAACACTGGAACTCATCCCTGCTTGCCTTGCTTGTTCATTTGGCATTCTACTACTTGAAGAATGCCTCCAGCCTGACACGTTTATGTTTATTTTGGAGATAGCACGTGGTGGATATTTCTGCTTGGGCTGACTTCAATCTTCTGTATCTCAGCCTCCTGAATATCTAGGATCACAGACATGAGCCACCAGTTCCCTGCCTGCTTTTATGTTTTAAGTGGGTCATAGCATGCGTGGAATTATTATTCAAATACTATTTATACATTTAGTTGGTAGCATAAGGTTTCCTTCAAAATCATCGATATTTACAATTCTCAAAAAATTGCACCATCATCAATATTTAAATTTATGCAAAATTTACATGTCACAGTCACACTATGTAATAACATGTAACTTTTCAAACTGCTTTTAGGCAGCATATAATAAATATTTTTAATACTACTGACTGATGATGTAGACATCAGATCCAGTGCGTCTAGGAACGTTTGGACAATAGCAACATTAGCACCGGCCTTCAGGATGGTCAATAGTTACAGCTCTGTCTTAGGACATTCTCATGGCAGTGCCTGGCCACACATTTCTCTCTGTCTTTCAGAGAGCTGTGTGATAATGGGCAAGTCAGCTAGGCTCTCTTCTAGGCAACATGCCAAGTGTCCAGCACGCCTGAATCATGGAACATGGGAATTCACATGGAGTGGAGCTGCTCCAGCTTCTCTATCAGAGTAAGTAGTTTGGGGTGTTTCAAGTGTCCCCTGATTTCAATGGGTTTAGGTTTTGGTTGTCGTGGTTGCTGGTTTTGTATTAGTCCTGGTGCCTAGCAGTCTACCCCTGGAGCCACACCACTACTTCCAGCTTTTTGTTGTTAATGAGAGATGAGTCTCATGGATTTTCCTGCCCAGGCTGGCTTTAAGTTGTGATCCTGAGATCTCAGCCTTCTGAGTAGCTAGGATTACAAGCATGAGCCATGGGCATCCAGCTTCTTCAGACATTTTACCGCAATCATTAAAGCCATACAATACGTAACTCAAATTCTTTGTTGCTTAGAACTTTCTTCTGTCACATTCCTTAGTTAAGATTCTGTCTTCAATTAAGTTCTAGGAGAAACATCATTAAATTAATCTTTCTTCACTTTCTTCAACTTGTAATACCTCTTCATCTTTTCCATGTAATAATTGCCCAGGATGGCATTTTTGGTCCATATTCCTACCAACATCCTACTCATGGCAACACAGACTTTTCCAGCATCTACTTCAAAGGTGTTCCGGTCTCTAAGTTATCACTTTTAATCGCCACATCTTTTAGAATATGAGAGAAAGCTTCCCATCTGATCCCAATGTTTTAATTAAGCTTTCAAATAAAAACAATAGAAAGGGAAAATGTATGGCCGGGCTCTGGTAGCTCATGCTTGTGATCCTAGCTACTCAGGAAGCTGAGCTGTAAGGATCATGGTTCAAAGCCACCCTAGGCAGGAAAGTCCATGAGAGTCCTATCTCCAATTAACCACCAGAAAACTGGAATTGGCTCTGTGGCTCGAATGGTAGAGCACTATCCTTGAGCTGAATTGCTCAGGCACAGTACCCAGCTCCAGAGTTCAAGCCCCATGTCCAAAACAAACAAACAAAAAGCAAGATAATGTATGGAAGTTAAAGGTGCCCTTAGGAAAGAGAACCACACCAAAAAACAAGCAGATAAAAACCTTGGAAAGATGTTAAAACAGGCCTTCTACAGCCCCCCAAAAGAAATATATATAAAACCTCACATTGGCTTTCCTAGTAACATATATGCAGTTTAGGAAAATATGTATCCATCAAATGATGAAAGTTAGCACAACAGGAACAAATAACTTAGGCAACTTGAGAGCAGGAAGCAGGCAGGCCCTCTGCCTCCTTGCAGCCAAGGGCAGCCCCATTCTCCTGACTCATAACAATGGATAAATAAATGGTGAAGGACATCTGCCAAACATGCCAAGGAATACTCACCCCATGGTCATCCCCCTGGGGACGGTGACAGACAGGCAGCCCATTAGTGACAGGGCATCCTGTAGTAAAGTGCAATTAATGGCTCCCCTAATTTCTGCTGGTTGTTGTGAAAAGGATGCTGGGAGTAAAAGAAATTAAATTGTTAATTTGTGAAGCTGAGGAGTGGGCCTTACTTGGATTTATGTTTTTAAACCCAGTGATGGTATAGTTTGCTTAGGACATGCTGGTCTCTGGAGTGTTTTTTTTTATGGTTGGTATAAAAGTGATATACAGAGGGGTTACAGTTATCTAAGTCAGTCAAAGAGTGAACTTTTATTTTGGACAATGTCACTCCCTGCCTCACTCTCAGTTTTTTTTCTCCTGTCTGCACACACAAGTTGGGCAGCTCATTTTCAATATAGTGCCTAATGAATACCACTGCTGCATTTGTTCCCTCTTTATCTTTCCATTTCTGTGACCCCTTACCTTTACAAGTACAGATGAATGAAGAAATAAGACAATAAGAAAAGAAAAATAAATAAAGGGAAAAAGTCTTGTTTCCATTTCTTGGAGTTCATTTGAGAGCATTATTTAATATGATCATATGCTCCTAGCTATTATAACTTTGCGATTCTAGATTCTAAACTTGCCCTCTGCTGGGAAGAGAAGGAGCTAGGACAAGTCACAATACCCCCTATGATACTGGGAGAAACATAGAGGGTTCCTGAAACATGAAGTAAAAGCCGAGCTCTTCTCCCAAGAGAAGGGAAAATTCAAACTTAAAAAGGCAGTCAGGATTATTCCAGTTGAAATGCATTTATAGCAATGCACTTGAAGTTTCTTATGAATCAAGTTAATGTGAGGGTCATTTAGATATTACCGTTGTGTCAGAACCAAGCACAAGCAGGATGGCAACTGTGAAAAGCTTGCTGAGGTCAGCAGCTGTGGGGCTCATCCAACGTCATCCACCCCAGTTTTCTTACCTGTCAATTGGGAAGGATAATAACTATCTTGCAAATTTTGGGTAAAGAGTTTAGTGGGAGCTACTTCATGAAAGAGTTAATGCTAATCTAGCCTTAAATGCTTCAGTTTTTCATGAAGCCTTGTTAAGGTAGACATGCTGTCTCATGGGGACAAGGGGGAAAGTGGTGCTAATCATGGATACTCTACGAAAATGTTACTTATGTTGATTTCCAAATAGTGAATGGGTCTGAGATCATCAGGAAATTCAAGTTATGTGTTTGCTTCATTAAAAAAATTGAAGATAGTTTCATCAAAATATAACCATATCAAACTTGCTGACAAAATATCAATAGGATCCATTTTAATGACATCATTTTATGATCTGTTACCAAGAGCTCATCCTTGTGACCTATTTATGGAAGAGTACCAGTTGGTTGGGATTCACATCTCAATGAAATAATTTAAATAGCTACTAAAGACAGCAAACAATGGCCAAAAGCCAGAGAAGAAAAACAATTAAGCATTCTACTTTCTTATCAAAATAAAATCGGAAAAATGGGAGGTTAGTGGTCCTTAAGCATCGAACACACTCTGGGTTTGGCTTGAGCACTATGAGGGGAGTTTTAGTGTTGCCAGAGAAGATAAGGACACACACCAATTTTTAGTACTGGGAAGTTCAGTATTTGAAAATGTTTGAAATTGTTCCTTAAGGCATTTTACTCCAGGAGATAAATCTCCAAAACTATTTAAATTTTCAAATTCAAATTAAAGTCATTACATCTGACTGGCTTTCATGCTTTATCAACCTAAAGTGAGCCAGAAGGACTAATTAAAATTTAATTCATTTTAAAAGAACTACCATTTAGAGTTGTGTAGTTCTTGAATAAACTTGACTTAAATGAAAAAGTAAAGTAATAGTAGAAAATCTTTATAAGCTGACCTTTTTCTTTTTAGGAGTTGCTCCTAATTGGTCTTTCTACCACAACCCAGATACTTGGAATTCTATAGATGTTCTATTCATTGGTGGGTAGAATTGGGATTTAGAACTTATATCTTTTATTTCATGTCATGATCTCCATTTTCTAGCATTATACATTTTTGCTACATGAAAAAAATAAATTTATGTAAATAGCAACGAGATGCTAATTAAAGCAATTTTTCTTATTTGTCTGTGTATCTGGATACTACATGTAAATATATAGTCAGCTTCATTCAGCTTATGTGGGCTAGATGATCACTGGATCCATGGCATTTTCTAGACATACTAGAAAAACTAGCAGATCTTCTGGTACCCACGGCCTTTAGGAGTTGAGAACACACCATTTCTGGGAGATATCATTGCTGAAGCAGAAGCAGAAGCTCCTCCCCCTCAAAATGCTTTGTCTGGAGGCAGTCTCAACTCCACAGTCACTTTGCTGATCTATTGATATGGAGGAAAATATCTTGATAGTGCCACTGAAAGACTTACAAAAGAGGGATGATTCAGTTATCTAAAAGTCCATCTTCATCCCCAGCATTTAGAAATGCAGTTGGTTTAAAGAGGTCTTAAAATCCTAATTCATTATTAAGGAAAGTCAGGACCATCTTCTGAAGCTAAAAGGAAAGAAAAGGAGAAGTCAGAGGAAAAGAAAGATAGTCCCTTGCGATTTTTTCCAGTCCAGGGAACCCAAGGGTTTAGGTTTAGTAGTCACATGAGGACCAACAGGAGGGTTTAGACAAGAATGAGGTGGGAGTTATAAGTGATCCCTTAATTGTTCTATTGTCGATCCCAGACCCTGTGAAGGAATAAAATGGGGACATGGAGAATCAGTCAGTAGTAATGGATAATGATAACTTACAGCTCGGCCTAGGATTTGGGTGGTATACTGAAAACATGGGTAAGACTTACCATTTATGAATTTGTTTATGTTCTAACTTTACTTTATATGGTTCAAGAACCCCAAAACTTAGAATGCAACTACTTGGAGGCTGGTAAGACCTTCAAGGATGCCATCGAGAGCAAATGCAAAACTTCTTCAGAGGAACACAGTTGCAACCCAAATTATATAGGATTCACACAAACATGTATTATATCTATTCTAATATATTATTGATTTGACTTCCTAGGCACCAATAATTCTCCACTTAGACTAAATTAAACCTTTTTCTATGAAGTATCTAATTCCTTCAGAAAATTCTACCAAAACAACAAACAAATCTCATTTTCAATAGAGTGGCACTTGCATGCTCTGGGAGGATAGTGAGACAAGGAGTTAGAAATGGTGATACACAATACCGATCATACACAATACTGATATCTTCATCCAGATGAAACACTGATTAAATCTTTAGTATAGACAAGGAGGAGATTCTGGAAGCTAAGATGGGAGAAATCTACTTGATTTAGATATATCATCTTTCATTTTCTTTCTGTCTTGGTTCTTTTTCTTCTCTCTCTCCCTCCTTCTCTAGATCTTCTCCCTTTTCCTTCCTTCCCATAAGCAGCAATGACACAGGCACCTAATGAAATTTATTTTTTGTTTTCTCTTTAAATATGACATAGTTATGGCATTAGCTACAGTGGAAGAAAGTTACATCATTTTTTCACAGCTGAGACCTCTGATACTTTTGCAGGGAGGATTTTTTGGAAATGGAATGATGCTAAAATTAAAAACCAATGGTCATTTCCATGGAGAGTTAGTCTCACTTTGGCTCATGGTACTCAAAATCATATTTTCCACTTTCCACCTTTCCTTTTCTTTATTTTTAAACTCATTTCATGAAAAATAACTCTAAAGCAATTGCTATAAAGAGATATTCTAAAACATGTTGAGAAAACTAGAAACATAAAAATTAAGATAGAGACTGAAAACAACAACAGAAATAAGCAGAACCTGTGCGCTGAAATCTAGCTGTTTCTCAAGGCAGACTACAATGCCTCTCCCTGGCTTCAAAGGAAGTCATACTAGTCAAAAAAATTATGTGACCAATGCCTTAAGGTATTCTCTCCTATGCCCACCTGAAAATACTGATAACCCCTCTTCAAAGTAAATCAAACTCCCCATTAATTATTATTATCTTAGATCTTATGGGAAGTCGTTATGTTGTAACCATGAGCACAAGTTAGGAAAGGTGCTCTTCAGATCATTTGTCTTCCTTTCAAACCTCCCACACTTCCTCTTCTGTGCTTGCTACCTGTGCTTACCCTTAGTGTCTGAGCAATCACAATGTCTCTAGCCTAAACAACCACCTTCAAGGTAGGCATAAGCTCCTCCAAGTGTGGCTTAATATCAGCCAAGTGGGCACTCGCAGCCAATTGGAAGTGCTTTATCTCCATCTATTTTAAATGCTTTTAATTCCTTAAGGTCTGTAATCATTTGACTATGTCCTGATGCCTTCCATTTGGTAGGGCCCATCTATGGCACTGTCTGACATGTTCTTTATCATCAAAGATAGTTTTTGACTGGCTAACCATGATCTCAGGAGAACACTCTGTGGCACTCAGAGATGAATTTTGACTGTGAAAGAATTTACAATCTGCTCAGTGAGATAATACTGGACAACAGAAATAGATAACAGTAAAGTAAATGCAGTAAGAGAGGGTGCCAGAGAGAGTACCCTGTTAGAGGCATAAAGGCCTTGGAGCAGTTGTCTTGCAGAGGTGTGTGATCATAAGGTGTGATTTGCTTGGACAACTGAGGTGAGAAGAAAGGCCAGAGACAACTGTGACTTTGCTTTGCCTCACTGAGCATGTCAAATAAGGGATGGGAGATATCTAACTTTTGACTGTTGCCTGAGGCTCAGCTAAAAATGGGAGGGATGTAGAGATCTATAAGAGGAAAACTGATCCCGTCCTTCTTTTGGTTGCAATATACACGTGTTCAGATGGCTGCCTGCCTCATAGGGCACCAGTTTACATACATGCTGTAGGTTTAATTACTCCTATTCTAGTAAGTTTAAATGGTGCATAACATTCTACTATTGGGACACTATGAAAGGGTTGATCCTTCATGCAGGATGAAGAGATGGACTCTTGATACACAATTTGTGGTGTGGGAACAGAGGCTTTTAAAAAATTTTGCTAGTGATAGATTTCTATGACTAGTGAAAGCCCACTCTACAACAATGGCAATAATATTTTCTCTTCAACAAAGCATGCACTGTCCACAGTGAGAAAAAAGCATGTCTTAGGTCCTCATTAATGACCAAGAAACAGCCTACTGGAAACAGCTTAATTATGCCTGTCTGGAAGTTCCTTATCTTCATCTATTTTCAATGCCTTTATTTCCTTAAAGTCTGCAATGGTTTGATTTTGTCCTGCAAAATTCATTTGTTGAAAATTTGATCCAGAAACACATGTGTTGATGGTATTTGAAGATGAGGCCTTTGGGAGATAATGAATGTGGGCAGAACACCCATTATAGGGGCTTTGTAAGAGGATGAAGAGAGCCTTGAACTGGCTCACTTGCTCCATCCTATCATTCTCTGTCTAGTCCATGCCATGAAGTAGCTGAGGCCCTTATCTCATGCCCAGCAGATGCTGGCCTCAATCTTGTTATAAGCCTTTAGAATTATGAGGCAATAAGCTTCTTTCCTTTATAAATTACCTACTCTCTACCATTTTGTTACAGAAACATAAAACTTAGACAAGGCTCATTTTATACTGTTAATGTTCCAAAGTCTTCCTTGACCATTGCTTTACTTTTTGGAATCTCTCAAGATCATTTTACATCTTTTTTTTTCCAGTCCTGGGGCTTGAACTCAGAGCCTAAACACTGTCCCTGATTTGTTTACTCAAGTCTAGCTCTCTACTTGAGCCACAGTGCTACTTCCTGCCTTTTCTGAATATTTTTAAAAGTCTCACTGACTTTCCTCACTGGGCTGGCTTTCAATTGCAATCCTCAGATCTCAGCTTCCTGAGTAGCAAGGATTACAGGTGTGAACCACTGATACCCAGGCATTTTACAACTTTTTCTTATCTTTTAATTTAAACTTTATTGTGAAGGTGATGCACAGCGGGGTTACAATTACATAAGCCAGGTGATGAGTAAAAAAATGTTACATTTTACATCTTTTATGCCAGTTAGAAATAGTCTGTTTTATGGTGTAGTCACTGATTCCTGTCTCAACCTCCACCAGTTATTGGTTACCTTGGGCAACGTATAATCAGCTTGTGATAATCTGAGTCACCCATTCCCAATATGCACAGGATGCAGTGATTTAAAAGTATTTTGATGAATTAAACTGAAAACCATTTGATGATTCCTGTGTGTTTGTTTTTCTCACCATAGAATTGGCTTCCTTCTAGCATCATGACAGATGTTGTAATGTGCTAACTACATCCTCCTTCCAGAACAGAGAGCTTCTGCAGAGGCTGGGACTGTTGCTAGTTCAGCTGGCAGGCCCCTGAGGATCAGCTTCAGCATCCAGTGACAGACCAGCAAGAAGATAGAACGGAATTTTTCCCTAGTTATTGTGATAAAGTACAAATATTTTTACAAAGTCTATACCACATTCTTTGGTTAAAGATTTGCATTATATTAGATTGTTGCAGTACCTTTTTCTGGTGAATTTTGTAGCAGAAATAAAGTGATAATTGATAACAAAAAAAAAAAAAAAAGAAGAAAGCCATGGCTAGTGTCTGTCTTCAGCTCTCTCTCCCTATGTTCATGAGGATGTTGACTGTAGAGGAAGTCAGCTGAGATTATGACAACAGTGCTCTACTTTGTGAACCATTTTAACTCATACCCCAAACATGCTGTCTCTTCTCATTTTTCTCTGGAAATAAGTACAACAAATGCTTGATAGAAGAAACTAAACCACATTTCTCTTTCTTCCAGGCCTTATTTTTTTTTTCAAAACAAATAATCATTCCATGTTTACTTGGCCAACAGAGGAATGACTGAATTCAAGTCCCTTTTCCAATTTTCAGAAAACATAAATTTCAAGAAGGTTGAGGCAATTTTCTAGATACTTTTACAAAGCCTGTTTCAAAGAAAATCCACAAAAATTATAAATTATGTATGAAAAGGCTCAGATATAAAATGTTACCGAGGAAAGAATCTAAGTTAATGAAAGGGAAACAATTTTATATCTTTTCTGAGATGAAAAGTATGACCCCATTTTGCATGAAAGCAGCTGAAAATCTACATGAGAAGACACATACCAAACAGGAATATTCTTGAGAAATATACATTTCAAATAGTATTACAAAGGTAGTTGAGAAAATTCGATTGCCACATTTGATTTGTAAGATGTAGAATTCCATATCAGACATTGCAATATTTTGGAAATCTATAAGATTCTTTAGGGGGAAATGTTGTTGACTTAAATTACATTTTAAATTTGCAACAAGGCTAGAGTAGGGATTTATAAAAACAGGGAAATGGCTTTGAGATAAAACATTACAAATTGAAAATAAATACAACATATTTTTGTACCCTTATTATAGAATTTTTTATGATAGGCAACAAAGTGAGCTTCAGTTTTTTAAATTATGGTCTACAACAAATCCTTTATGGGAGAAAATAGGCAATAATACATTATAAATTGACTCTCCTTCTTTACATAAGTGTTCAGAAATTAGCTCTTTATAGATTATTAAATGTTTTAAAACATCACTGTAATGAACAGGTATAATATAATCAGATATATTCAATGCAGCATTTGATTTAATTTCTAAACTTACTGCTATGCCCCAAATATTGTGTGTTGCAAGCTTAATTACCAGAGCCATGTTAATAGTAGTTAACTTTCCACGCAATAATAGATAGACTGGAGCGTGATTTAGGAAGTGGCTTTGTTACAAAAGCTACCTCTGGCAACTTGCGCCACAGTGCGCTGTAGCTCTTGCTCTCTGTCATGCTAAGTTACATCAAGAAATCTCAATAAATGCTGGCTCTATCTCCCCAGTCTTTGCAGCCTCCAGAATGTGAGCCAAATAAATATTGTTTATAAATGACCTAGTTTGTGCTATTCGGTAATAGTGAACAACAACAGACCAAGATATACCTACCTTCTGAAGTTTCAGTACTCTTGTTTTGAAGGTGAAAGCTGAGCCTTAGAAAGGGAGATCATACAGTTTGTGTAAGGCAGAATTCCAAGGAAGAGCTGAAAACTTCAGGATTAGTGCTAGCTTAATTGCCACCTCGATCGAGAGGGGCTATATTCATAAACTGCCTTGTTAAATGGCAACTCCTTTATACAACTACTTAAAAATAATTTAAGCTGGGCTCTGATGGTTCATGCCTGTCATCCTGCCTACTCAGAAGGCTGAGGTATGAGGATCATGGTTCAAAGCTCGCCTGAGCAGAAAAGTCTATGAGACTCTTATCTGCAAAAAATACTCAGAATAAACTAGAAGTAGCACTGTGGCTCAAATGGTAGAATGCTTGCAATGAACAAAGGAAGCCCTCAGGATAGCACCTAGGCCCTGAGTTAAAACTCCAAGCACAAGGACAAGCACAAAAATAAATAAATGAAGGTCTAACTAAATACTTAACTAACCAAATAAATCATTAGAATGGATTTGCTTTTTTGGTTCCAATACTGATTTCATTTTTAAATAGGCCTGTATTCAATTCTTGGAAAACTTTGCCCAACTTCTTTTTTTTTGCAACAAGAGGGTTTCTACAACTCTATAAAGTATATCTTTTGATTATTTTCAATTTTACTAAAGAATGATTTTATTTTCATATCCATAGGACTGGGGGATAATTTTCTTTGACTTTGAAGTTAAAAAGTTGTTTTCATTATGTATTTCAGAAATTTTTAAGTTTCCCCACATCTTCTGTGGACTTTATAACATTTAAATTGCAATGTTTTATTTTCATATTGTTTCAATTATAATTTTAGTCATCTATTTGATTGCTTGGTTTTCCATTGTGTTAGATATTATATATTTGTGTTTGTCTGCACATGTGCATAGACTTAAGCACATACTTTGCATATGAACATTTATCTGTAATTTAAAATTATATATTTCATTAATTTCCATGTTTCTTGATCACATATTTTATCAATGCTTCTTGTTACATTTCAATCGATCCTATGATACTATTCTCCCTTACATAGTTGTCATTATTGCTTATGTCTAACATGATTTTATAATTTTGGTCCAATTTTTCTTGGAATGAGTAAAGACTTAGCTCTTATATTTGTTTTCCTGTTGGGCATTTTGGTGCTGAGTTTTGAGGCTCAGTATATTCTTGCACCTCTGATGTCACTTTTGGTCATATTTAACTAAGGTTAGGTTAGTTAGAGTTTCCCTCTGTTTTGTACCTGCTTTTACATTCTTTATAAAAGGGTTAGTTTTAAAATAAGTCGTTAGTATTCGATTATAAGCAAGGAGAAAATGTTTCCTTCTACCTTCTTTGATGCTTCAGTGATGATTCTATAAATTAGAATGACAAAGCAACAGATTAAAACAAGAAAAAGAAACAAGTGCATGCAGATATGCAGAATGAATATGCTCAAAAGTTCCAAAATGATTATACTAAAGAGAGAAGTTGGAACCTGGACCTGTATAACATAGTCATGAAAGTTGAATACAGTTCGAGAGAAGTAATAAGACAAAGGAAGAATATGTTAAGTTTCTAGGATGGCTGATTTGTGCAATGGTAAATAGATGGGGGAAATTAGAATGAAGAGGGCCAGGGTGTAGGCTTCCCTGTGTTGATTCCTTGGTGCTATTGCCAGGCTGCTAAATGGCTAGAGTCAACTCTCAGGACCAAATTCTATGTTTCACCATGGAGTGAAGGAGGTGAATGTCTTTCAAAATTTATATTCTGTTTTAGGCAAATGGAGAGCAGAAACCTTTTCCAATATCCACTTATATTAGCCCCAAATAATCCTTAGACCACCATGATATGTTTGGGAGTGACAACCCTTCAACCCTGCAACCCTTCAAGTTCTCTGTCCTCAGGACCTGTGAAATAGGATGTTCAATTAAAAACTGCCTTTGAGCTGGGCACTGGTGACTCATGACTATAATCCCAGCTACTCAAGAGGCTGAGATCTGAGGGTCACAGTTTGAAGCCAGCCCAGGCAGAAAAGTCTGAGATTTTTATTTCCAATAAACAACTTAGAAAAAGGCAGAAGTGGGGCTGCACCTCAAGTGTTAGACTGCTAGCCTTGAGCACAAAGAGGTTTAGGGACAGAACCCAAGGCCCTGAGTTCCAGCCCCAGAACTGGCAACAAAACAAAACAAAACAAAACAAACAACAACAAAAACCCTGCCTTTCTTGGTATAGTAAAGAACCATTTCCTTCACATGTACTTTTCCTGGGCAGGTATGTTTTGTTATTTCTTCTTGTCACAAAATGCTTTATTCTTCTTTCCCTATACAAATGAGTCTGGAGTCATTTTTCTTTTCTGCAATGCCTTCCTAAGAATGACACTCTACTCTTTGCACAGAGGCCCACGTTTCCCAGTTCTCACCTCGTTTTGTAGTATTTCCCTCGTCAGGGTAGGACTTCCTCTTTTATGGTTGACTTCAATCTGCTCTGTGTAGACTCCGCCAAATTTCTGCTCTTCGATCCCCCTTGCCTCAGATCTGATATTCTTGAACATCTATGTCCCCAGATGCATGTAATGTGGCATTTGTAATATTGTGTCCATTTCATTCATTTAGCACAGATTTATAGCTCTGTGTTGTTTAAACTTTGAGTGGAATTATTTAGAATTTGAGACTTACTGTGTACATCTGTCAAATTTTGGATTAATGGACATAGTCTAAGTAGTAGAGTGTCTATCTAGCAAGAGCAAAGCCTGGAATTCAAATATTAATATTGAAAATAAAAATCTGAGGTACTAAAAATATACATGAAAACATATGCCATTGCCAATGCCATGGCCTCTTTGTATTTCTAGTAGTTTTGACACAGTGAATGCTATGGTGTTTGATACATAAGGATTACGACTACCATCTTTTTTTTTGGAGTGATCATTTTTGACACTTTGTAATGCCTTTCATGGTCACATTAACATGTATGGACTTGCATTTCACTCATGTGATGTTTCTATAGCCATTTTTTGATGTCTTAGAATCTGTTTTCTGTTGACCACTATGACAACTTCGCATTTCCTGCTCCTGTTATACTTGTCTTCTGAGCAACATTGAACTATATTTTGCTTCTGATTCAGATAAGAAATTATTTAATTTTGAATTAATTCAATGCTTGTATATTTAACATAGTTACTTGGACCTTTGCAAATATATACTACTCAGACTTAAACATGAAATTCTGTCATTTGCAAACTACAAACACAACTGGAAGGCTTTATGATGCAAAAGATCTTAGGCAACAAAAGAAAAGTCCTTTATATTCTCACTTTTAGATAGAAGCTAAAAGTGATTTTCTAGATGCAGAGAATACAATTGTGATGTCTGGATCCTTAGATATGGAAATGGAGGTGGAAAGGGAGAAAAAGCATGATTAATGGACACAGAGGTGCATCTGAATTGGAGGAATAGCTCCTAATATTCTGTAGTACTGTGGAATAACTCACTGATAACAATTAATAGTATATTTCCAACAGATAACAAAGGCAGGGCTGGGAATGTGGCCTAGTGGCAAAGTGCTTGCCTTGTACACATGAAGCCCTGGGTTCGATTCCTCAGCACCACATATATATAGAAAAAAAAACAGAAGGGCCGCTGTGGCTCAAGTTGGCAGAGTGCTAGCATTGAGCAAAAAGAAGCCAGGGACAGTGCTCAGGCCCTGAGTTCAAGCCCCAGGACTGGCAAAACAACAACAACAACAAAAACCAAAGGCAAATTTCAATGTTCACAAGACAAAGAAATGATGAATATTTGGAGTGGCTCATGTGCATTTACCTTGATGTGACCATTACATGTATTGAAATGTCACATTGGACCTCACAATTACATTTATTATGCATCTATTAAGAATTGAAAACATACTAAGACCATGTGACCTGTCCCATAATACTGCTTTCCAATCTCCCTTCATTTTCTTTTTCACTAGCTTATAACATTGACTATTTCACTAGACCTTAAGAGAACTAAAACCATTTGGGAATTAGGAAATGCTTATTTGGAAAGACTGCCCCCTAAGTCCTCATTTGATAACCTCCTTTTAACCCTTATGATCCCTGACTGGATGTCTCTTTCTTGACTGTCTCTAAAAATACCTGCAATTCATAATGCTATGTAACATGATTTATTTCCTCCAGAAAAGTAGGCACTTGTCTCTTGTTCACACAACATGCAGAGTCAGCCATCAAAACCACAGAATTCCTGATGAGTCAGCTTTTAGTTATTATAACAAATAACCTATGCTAGAATAAATTAGCAAAAAGGAAGGTTTTATTTCAGATTAAAGTTTTTTTTAAGATGTTAGTTGCTCTGGTCCATAGCCTTACAATACACCGTGGTGGAAACACATGATAGAGTCACTGTTAATATTATGACAGCCAAAAATGAAGAGGTGAAAGGGCTAGGGACCCACAATCCCCTTCAGAGGCACACTACTAATGACCTAAAAGTTTTCAGTAGTCTTCAACTCAAAGATGGAGTTGAAGCCTTTAATACATGGGCCTTTATGGGACATTCAAGATCCAAATTTACAGTAGGGGACCTGGTCTGCAATCACCAAAATACCAACATCAAGTTACTTGTGTGACATCTAGTTTCCTCCACATTTCTGTACAAACCTTTCCCATCTCAGCTTCTAAACTAACTATCTGAAATTTGGGTTACGACCTAGAAATATGACCTCAGTATAAATTTTGATCTTCCGTATCAATCTCAATTGTGCTTTCCTTTCTGATCAAAATGACCTTCCCGGTCTTTCCTTCTATACAAATTCTGTTAATTCTTTCACAATTCATTCACTGTTCTGCTAATCCAGAAAGTTGACCTTTTGGCCCCTACTAGCTAAACTAAGGAATATTATCTGAGCTTCTTAGTCCTGGTAAGCATGCCAACAATTGTTTGACTCAGGAGCTATTTCATTACATTTATGCTCCCTCTTAGAAAATTAATGCTGTGTGATAGAGAATGGATCTTAGGTTAAAATGTTTTGGTTCTAGGTTAGCATGATGTCAAAAGCATTATAAAAAGCTCATTTAATGAAACCCATAATTTATAATCATAATAAGCTATTAAGTTGCTAGTTGTTTTAATTTGTTTCTAGTTGATAAATAGAAATTATGGTTAGTCATTACCAAATCTGAAAATATAATAATGCTTTTCATTTGGAAACAGGGTATATGCTGTTGTGTAGACTTAACATTTCAATTGCATCCAGACTTATATTTGGCTTTTTATATTTTGCATTGAAAATTATCTTTGGGAGTTGTTACTAAATGACAGGCTAAAGAATACTTCCTCAGGATGTTCCTTACAAACAGTTCTTTTCTAATATGACATGGAAAGTGTGAATAATTCTTGTTCTAGAGAAATATGTAGCATAATTCTTATTCTAGACAGACAAAAAGTCTAATAGCTTGGCTTAGTGTATTTCATTTTTAACTTCTTCAAAAGGATAAAAATATCTCTAGTGCTACAGAAAAGAAGTTTAGTAAGATGAGGACTTAAAAATATGGAAGAAATCAGCTCAAAAAGATTTTCAAACCTCCTTTCATTATCTTTCTCTCTAATTAGTATATTAAAATTTATATGAGATTTTAAAACATTTAGAAGAAAATTTCTCAAATTTGTAGATGCCTCATGATGTCCTCCTAAAGGTTATAATTGCTCATTACTTCTATTTCTGGTCAAATGTTTTGGGAATCTTATTTATGTTTGGAGATTGCTGCATATTAGAATGATAACATAGAAAGCAGTTATAATTGGCCCAGATATATAGTTATACAATGCTAGAGAATAATGACTCCCAAATAGCCTTGCACCTGGAACCTGTGGTTTGGAGAAAGGTGTTGCAAATATAATGAAATTAAGAATAGGTTGCAGAAAGATGATCCTAAATTGCATGGCTGGAGTAGTCAATTTCTTAGGAGAAGGAAGAGGAGGGTCAACCTAATGAAGAAAGCAGAAGATAGAGAGGTACAAAGAAGCGCTCAGGAACCAAAGGATGTAAGCAACTTCCAGAAGCTGAGAAAAACCAAGAAGGAGACTGTGGGTTTCTTGATTTCTTCCAGAAAATGAAACGCCACCCTGTTGGTACCCTGGTAGTAGGATTTCTGAATTCTGGAACTGTAGAATAACATACTCCTGGTCTCCTCCTCTGTGAAATCCACATCAATTGATTCACATAATTGCAAATTGAAAATGTTTTTTAAAAAGGAAATTGTACCACACATCTACAGATCTGTTCTTTATCACTAAATAATATAGCATAATAACTACTTACATAGCATGCATACTCCTTATAAGGAGTCTGAACATGAGTTAAAGTATATGGGATAGAGTTTTCCAAGTTATGCACACATCCTGTCCTACTTCTCTAAGAGACTTGGATATCTGCAGATGCTCAACACCTGTGAGGGGGTAACCACTGCACTGTGGATATGGAGGAATGACTGGATCTGTTTTGAATTAAGCCATTAAGTTTGAAGTAATTAGTTAGACCAGCAATTGGAAACTACTACATCAATTCAATTTAGTTTATTTTCTAAAAACTGTCAAAGAAGATGGCAAACTCCTGGTTTGGGATAATAAGAAGCATCTTTGTATAGGCAGCCTAGTATATGAACACACTGGCTGAGAACAGTCACAGAAAAAAATGAACAAATGTCTCCATCTGATACTAGGTTGGATCTTTGTGTCAAATCCAAAGGACACAAACTTTTAGGAGACCATTGTATTCCTCACAAGGCTTCCATATTGGATTTCCATGAGAGACACCCACACATCCCTGGTCCTTGCCATTGAGTCCCTAAGGTAATTAACAATGTTTATAGGTTCTTTCTCTTCCCTTATATCATCTCCAATCTTACCCTCCTTTGAGTAAATTATGTTTATGTGCTGAAGTAGGGGAGAGAATATCTGAGTTGTCAGAAAAGTAATTTCTTAAAAGAAATCTTCCCTAAGTTCTTCATTCTTAGCCTAATGATACATTGCAAAGGAAGTTATACAAGACCTCAAATTTAAGGTTGATAAGTTTCAAACACAATGTACTTTATTCCTTATAACTAGTCATCTTTTAGGGCAACTGAGAGCATACCTGGCATCTCACTAGAAACTTGAAGTGACCAAGACTGAGGATCAACACCTGAATAAGTCCTGTCTTTAAAGAATTTTCCAAGAGTGAAACAAGGTTTATTCTTTCAGTGTCTATAACTAAAATTTGAAGAAGGGAATAAGAAAGACATTTTCTAGGGAGGTGGGAAGGCATGCTAGTCCAAAATATTTTCAGTGGTCTGTCTATGTACCCCTCCCCCCAAAGAAAAGCTTATGTAGTGAAACCCACTCCTCTGTGAAGTAGTATCAAGAAGTGAGAGCACTAGCAGGTGATCAGGTCCAGGTCCTTAGCATTCTGTACCTATGCATGGGATTAAAGTCCTTATCAAAGAGAGCCAAGGGAGCAAATTTGCTCCATCCACTATAGGAGGAAAGTGCCATTTATATAAAGAAAAATAACAATGAAAACAACAAAAGAGTCTCGTGAGATATTGACTCTACCAGTTCTGTGATCTACAGCAGTGAATCATTCAATGCTGCTATAATGTTAAAATGTGGATTCCAAGGGTGCTTCTTTAAGGAGCATGTTCAGTAGAGCTGGAGTAGGTCAAAGATAGCGCTCAGATAATTCTCAGGGAGGTAAGTGTCTTGGAGGCCAGTCAGGAAAATCCTAGCTAGAACCTAGATGACAGTGGCCTGAAACGAAGCTGATATTGGAAAACTGCTTGGGTTTGCATGGTAAAGGACTTTGAATTCCTGATGAAGGAAATTTCCACTGGGAATCAATGCAGATTTTAAGAAGGAAAGTTGAGGTCAGAATTAGATATCTAACCTTGGTAGCGGTGGAAATGAAATTTTGCAGAACCTAAAAATAAAGCACACAAATGCAGACATTCTGCAGTGGGATAAAGTGTGCAACTGGCAATGCCCGGAAGAGTGGCCTCCAGAAGAGACAGGGTATGGTGCAGGGGGATCCCAGACTGCATGTCCAGAGGTCAACAGCTGCACCTCCTTCTCCAGGAACACATCCTCAGAAGCCCATACTTGCCTTGATTTAAGCTACATCTCCACTTTCTTCACTTTTCAAGTTATGTAACCTGGCTTATTTCAGTAGATCTCTGTAACTACTTTCAAGATTCTTTTATCACTTGAATATATTAACTAAGCTACTTACTATCTGACTTAATTCTGCATGGCTTTCACATTTTAATCTGCCTATAATTCTGAACAAATGGTTTCTTTCAATTCAAGCCCCAATTCTCCTTTGATGATTGCTTGGGTCTATGGGCTATCATTTTAAATAATAATCATTTTTGTAAATGTGTTGATATGTTCTTAAGGAATAGATACAAATATGCAGTAGTTAATCCTATTATATTGGTGAAGCTATTGAGGAGGAGAAGTAGAACAGCTCAACTCTCACTCTGGGGAGCTCCTTCAGCATAGTCCTTAGCATTTATCCCAATATTTCATTCCTGTAAACTTTGGAAATAGACAAACCTGTCATTCTGAATGCAAAATGCATTACCAATTTTAAGGCCATTTTCCATCTTTTAGATTCTTGATAAAAAAATAACAAATGTTATTACATTCTATTATATCCAGATCAGAAGAGAATTTATATTTATGGGTTGACTTCATGCTTAGTGGATCTGAAGCTGCAATATGAAGTAATAAATTAAGGAGGAATTATACTTCATTTAAACAAAAGTAATCATGTTTCTGCTAGAAAGAAAAATGCGTAGGAACATTTTTCCCTGAAGGATTTTATATTTTATAATAGAAGTCTGGTTATTTGTTCTAAACCCAATAAAGTGATACAATTCATATAGCACATTTTGTTCACTCAGTGAGCTTTTCTGGACATGGTAACTTGTTTCTGTTTTGTTATTCAGTATTTACCACCCTAAGAAGTATTTATGTTAGTCTGTACAAATATTTATTTCTTTATCTTGTATAGTGTTTAACTTTTGTTGCAGTGGAATGAACCAATTTTTGCTGCATTACTTATTTAAATTCACCTTTGCCTAGAAGTGTCTGGTGAATTATTTAGATGCCAACTTTGTATATGGACATGAAGATCTTTCAGGTGACCCTGGGACAACATACTATATTATGGAGAACAGATGCACTTTTAAGAGTTGTTAAGATAGCAAAGAATGTTAACAAATTGACAGAGTTTTCCCCTTGTTAAAAAAGCGAACTAGTTTTTCCTAAGATGTTCATAATCCTTGGATCGGTGCAGATGTTAATGTACTGATTTATGATTATCACAAGTCTACAAATTATATGATTACTTAATCATAGGTCCTTCAACACAGCAAATAACACACACGGAACAATTTGCTGTTTACAAAATTATTTCTGATCTTGAAATTATTTTTATGTCCACCCTTTCTTCTCATTTGAGATATTTGAGGCCCAGAAAGACACTAATAGATGTGCTTACGGTCCCACAGCTCATAAATGGTAGATTCAAACTGATAGTGGGAACCTCCCATGTCTGTGATCTTTTCAAAGTCCTTGTTGATACAAATGCTCCTTCACTATTAAACCAACCAAACCATTGTCTTCAAGAGAATATTTCATAATGTGCAAGTCTCTAGCCAACTGCTACAAATAGAGTCAAAGACAGGCAATGAATCTGATGCAAAACGATGTGATAAAGCATGGAAATCCTTAAAAAGAAAACAAACTGTTTCTCCATGTGCAACTTCCATAAACTTTGAAAAACCTCCTATTGCTATCACTCTTTTTAACCAATCACTCCTGCACATTTGTGTCTCACCCCTGGAATACCAGCTACTGAGGAGGCTGAGATCTGAAGATCACTCTTTCAAGCCCATAACCAGACGTGGAGTTGCTGCTCAAGTGGTGGAGCTCAATTCAAGAAAGAGCCAATTGAGAGAGCGAGGTCCTAAGTTCAACCCCAGTTATCAGCACAAAGGATTAATTTATTAAAATTTTTTCTAATCCATTGTTTACAAAGTCAGAGTGTGTGATCACTGATAAAGATTGCTTTTACTCATTTTTTTCTCTTCTGTAAGACTTCCTATTTTCAGAACAATGATAGGATTTTCCCAATTCATACAAAATAAGAAATATTCAAAGGCGAATTCTCTAGAATTAAGTTACAGTTGGCTGAACGAACTTGTTCTGCATGTAAAAGCTTTAAATTCTGAGCTATCCTTGGGTGAACAGGAATTGAAAGAAACTTAAATGAATATCTCTAGGTTAAAAGAATTTCATTGTTGCTGTCAGGAAGAGTTAGTTTGCCATATGTTTGATCCAATCGTATCTCTTTTCATTTATTGTCTATCAGTTAGCCAGTGTCATTTTTCAAGGAGTAAGTGCGAATTAGCAATAGATCCTCCACCTGTCTGACTACTAATCTGTCAGATCTTATTTCATCATTTGGTCAGGTTTTAGAGATCAGTTCACCTTTCTTATGCATTTGGAACCCTTGCTGATGGCTCTCACATTTTCTTGTAGAAAATGGCCAAGATGATAGCAATGCACCAGAATATAACTTTATATGCACAGTTAATTTTTGATAGCCCTTTTTTATTTGTGGCTCATTCCTGGAATTGTTACTAGTGAGTTACAGAATGCAGTTCCATGCCTTATTAATACATGGCAGAGACATAATTTTTCCTAACTGAAAAGTCCCATTTGACCAGTAGGTCAGAGAATAGCAATTACAGCACAATTTCAGGTCACAATGATGATAGAAAATCATTAGCAGTGACATTTGGTTCAAAGCTCTGTACTATCTGGAATATCCAGCCACCCATCCATTCATTTCCTTCAGGCAAAAATTGAAAAGGGGAACCAAAGAGATTTATTTGTTTTTTAAATTGTCTTGTTTATATCTGAGTCTGAGGCTAACTGCTTTGGGAAAGTGTTCCCAGGCTTCTAAGGTACAGAGCTGAATGACTGTAAATCCTAGAAAATTAAGTAAGATTTGATGTGTTGATTTACCTTAATGTCTTCCTCTAATGTACAGCCATTAATCATCTTGGAGGGAAGCTGTCCATAGTATTTGACAGGAACTACTTGCTTCTGCCAGTTCATCCCTCGCAGCAATTGCCAGATCACGGAATGGCTACCTTGAACTGGAATTTCAGTTGCTGAATAGGGTGCACTCAGGAGAAATTATTTTCAGCCACGAATATACAATTCAATCTAAACTTAGAAGGATTTAAACTCCAAGTAAGGGGAAAACACCCACTCAACTTTCTCTAGAAGAAAATGAGTATAATCCAACTGAATGCAAATTTTGGAAGAGCTGCCGATAGCAGTACTTAGAGAAAACTGTAAGAACTCAGTCTTTCCATGAGAACATCAGGCAAAGTAACTGCTCTCACAGGTTTTATGATAACATGGAAAAAGTCAGAGACAGAAACTGGATTGTTCTGGCACCAGTGTCCTTATCAGTAAGGGAAGCATTGTTCAGAATAGATGAATGTTTATGTCTCATTTGCTATAATTGACCTACAAAGTAACCAAGACAGGACAAGGTCATTCCTGACCTGCATCAAGGGGGAGACAGAAAGGGAAAGAGTAAGCAGATAGGGAAAGATTTCTCCTGGTGGAAGCAATGCTCTTCCTCTTCCTGAAGATCCTAGAAGACGGAGACAGCAGCCCTGAGAGAAGCAATGCTCTTGACAAACCTAGAGCAGACCTGTACAGGGAGCAGATGGCCCCTGCCCTGGGGGGTGAGGAGAAAGTGGTTCTACCACACATCAGAACAGCAGACACTCTTCCAAAAGGGAGACTCCACAAGTGGGACAATGGACTTGATTTCTGGGTCTCAGTTCTCTTCTTTTCCTTCAAAAAGTCTTAGTTCTTCTCCACCCTTCCCGTTGTTCCTCCTTGGTTTTGCCTGGGAAGCTGATGGGCATGACCCCACATGGCCTATGGCAGTCTTCCCAGCCAGGAGCCTCAAGTACAAACCCCAAGTGAGGGTTTATACCAAGTAAGGGAAAATAGCCAAAAGGCCATTCTCATTTTAATAAACATAATTTTACTATAAATTTTATAATCTATGTTCAATGTGAGACCTTTGGTCTTTGTATCCAAGCATTCTCCCCCGCCCCTATAATTCATAAAGAATGAAGTTCTGAGCCTTGTAACTATATTTATGTAGAATGTAGCCTAATAATTTTTCAACAATTCAAATTTTTTTTCCAGAAAATGAACTACTAAGGATGATCCCTTTGCTCAGCTGCCAAAAATTGGTTCTAATTATGACTATTATTGAATGTTATTTCTGGAGTATAGCTTTTTGCCCAACGAATCTTAATTAAGCCCAAGTCAATTGTGTGTGTTCATCCTCCTCGTCAATAAATGAGGTCAAATAAATAAAATGTATATCAAAATTATGAAATTAAGTAAACTTGTGCTTTCCAATATTCAAATATGTATGTAATTTATGTATTATATATTTGTATATAAGAATATTATCTATATTTATGTGTTTATATATGATGTATTTATATTTATATAGTATATAATATGATGCATATATGTAGTGTATAATGTGATGCATTTATTTATATATTTGCCTACTATATAGTACATACAACAGGTGTATTTATTTATGCACACACACACACACACACACACACATCTGCTGTAAGGCACAGTGAAAACTAGACACTGATCTCCTGGAGAAAGAGAGGTCATCTCAAGTGCAACTAATCATGAGAAGGAAACTAAATCTCCTGGTTAAATTATGAATTTACAGAGAGAAAAGCTTACCTATCTTCATCCCTGAATAATTTTAGGAATCCTGTGACCTTTGAAGACAAACACCAGGTACTGAGTGGATCAGTTAAATGATCTAAGTGATAAGGTAGAAAAAATTTTAAAGTAGAAAAACTGTGAAGTAGATAACAAACGATGGGGAATGATTAATAGAAAGTAAGTAATGCTATCAACAGAAGTTTTCTACCTCACTTAAACTACAGTTTAAGAGACACCAGTGGAGAGTGGGGTGAAGGACAGAGACAGCTAATTTCAGGAGTTGAAGTATCATTAAAGTGGGAGACCGTTCTGATTTGCAGAATGAGATAGGATCAGGGGATTTTTCTATCTGTGTAATGGAGCAGCTGCTATCTCTTCTTGTTTCTGTCTATAAAAGGACTGAAGGGAAAATAATAATGTATCAGCTTAGGAAAGAATCACTTTGGACCTATCATGGTTGACATGCTAACTGTACCTGTTTCACTTCCCTCAGTGAAGAAGCACACGGTTCGATCTCAAGATCGTGCAGCTCAGTCTGAAGGATTTTGTTGCATTCATAAAGAGGGAAGCGTAGACAATGGCCTCTCGTCAATTTCTTAGGTACAGTTCAATAGGTGTTATCATGCTAGGAATTGACCTCGATATAATTAAGAATAGTTAGGCAAATTGATTTTTATTATTACCAGCTATACTCTGGAAATAATGAATGAAATCATGAGTAACTTGAATAATGAGTTTGGTAGATAGTAGGGTCAGGGCAATAGTGTGCCGTTAAGAGAGATGTATTCTACTGCATTTAGACAGAAAGCAGGATAAAGTCCAGCTAGAAAATTATCTGATGACTCAGAAATCCCATAAATACTCCAGATGTATCACACGAACTGGAAAGCATGACAATGACACACAATGACTTCAGTGCATTGTGATATTCCTAATGATTCTGTTTTCTAACCCTAAATGTAACCTTCCATCTTTCTATCTTCAACTCTCTTGCTGTCCCAAGTAATTGTTCATTGATGTAAACTTGGACTACCCTATTGGTCTATGAACTCAGATTTAGCTGGTAACAATATAAATCATAATTAGATTAACACCTGAGTTATATACTCTTTTAAAAGCAGTATTTGTGGTAACATTTTGGAAACAGTATGCCAGGTCAAGCACTGGTGAGCCAGTACAGTAGAAGAATCATTGTCTGTCCCATACAGAATTAGCTGATGTGCTGGAAACCATCACGAATGGCTCCCATAGTTCTTATGACTTGAGATCCAAGCCCAAAGTTAGTCTGTCAGAAGGTGAGAAGCAGTTTAACTGTTTCCATGTCTTATTTGTGTCCTAGAACTGGAAAGCTATGCATAATTGGAGTGTATTCTACTCAGATGATCTTAGGGAATATGACATATAAATCTTTATCTTCATTTGAAAGTTACCTATGAGGTTCCTAGAAGATAAAATGGACATGTTGGCTTAGTCATTAGATATGAAGAAACAATGGAAAGTGAGTGAAACAACAGAGTTTCTTCAGAACTAGCAGTTCCAGGGCTTCATAGGACACAAGTTCAAGCATCACACTTTGCCCACCATTTTTTTTTTATTTCTAAATCCTCCTGTCTTTCAAAATCCTATCAGCCTTAATCCTTCCTCTTAAGGGAAATCACTCCATACACAAGGAGATAATTGCTACTTTGTTCTATTCTGTTCCTTGTTCTATTCTGTTGAAACCCACTGTGACTGGAGACAAGGCAGTGACAGACAGACAGTGGAATTGAGGTTTGGGGGGAGCCAGGGGCCTGAAATCTTCTGCCACCTTCAGGTGCCCAAGGTCCATTTTACAAGGTATTTATTGAGTTGGGTCCAGGGGCATACCTGCAGAAAGTCAGGTATTAATATTCTTAAAGTCACAAGCACTAATCCTGCCTCACAATCTTATTCAAGTGATAAATGATGCCTTTATCTTAGTAAATAAATATAAGCAGTAAATAACTCACAGTTTGCATAGGCTTTTGTTTATACCCAAGCTGCTAGAAAGTTTGGTGTGTAACTAGCCTATACTCAGGATCACGCCAGGACTGATTGGCTTTTTCAGGAAACTCTCAGCATTCTGAGAGCATGTTGGGAGAAGGCCTTCCAATTTCCCAATCCTTTCTGGTCTCATAGCTCAGCTTCTGGGGCCCTCAAACAATTCAATACCTATCTCTACCTTCAAATTGATAGACCTGGTAACAATGAGATGCCGTGTATCTTTGCATCTCAAACAGGCAGGGTAATTTTTTGATAGGTATATATTTAAAGAATTAAACACATTCAAAGTATATATCTGATGTGTTATGTTTTTGATGAAGATTTTTTTCTTTATCTTTTTTGTTGTTGTTGTTCTTGTTATTCTACTACCGGGGCTTGAACTCAGGCCCTAGGTAGTCTCTTTTAACTTTTCCACTCAAACTTAGTTAATATTTTAACACTTGAACCACAGTTCCACTTCTAGATTTTGATGGTTAATTGGAGATGAGTCTTACAGACTCACCTGCCCAGGAGATAAAGAATTTTTGTAGCCTTGCCATTAAGCACATACTAAAGAAAGCGACTAATAATATTAAGCTGAATAGCAAATAATACCAAATATCTACCTTTCAGTTCTTATGATAAAAGACATCAGAAATGGTAGCTTAATTTTTAGATAATAAGTTAACTTTCATTCAAGCATAACCAGTAGGAATACATTCCATCCTGATGACTTTCTTCTACTGAGTTCTCATTGTGCTCACACTCTAGCAGTGACCTCAGTACCAAAGCAATTTGTCACACAAGGGAGTTTTATTGCTTCTCACCTGGGCAAAGTCAAAATTCCTCACCAAATGTCAAAGCCATAAATACGAATGGTTGTGAGGATATCCTGTTGGAATTCAAAATAGAAGCATATACCATACTTGTAGAGAACTACACAGAATGCATAGTTTTTGAATTGTCTGTTTTAGCAAGCATGAATGAAAAGACTACAGAGTGGGGTTGTGATGAGAAGACGCGGGAGGTGATGAACTTAAGATAAAGAACTTAAACAGATTTGAATTTTCTGGTTTTATTCCTTCACTATACATTTGATGGTGTATTTTTCTATAATTCCTCCAGTTATCTCTCTCTCCTTTCCTCTAGCCCATTGCTTCATGAAATTCTAACCAGGTCATGAAGGTGCCTAATGAATTAAACCACTGTTCCCAAACTATGTAGGGAAGGTAATTATAACTTGGCATGGGATATGAAACATGTTGGAGGAGATTTAATTCCTCGGATTAAATGGTTGAGCAGGAAAGATCAATGTTAAGGGAATGGGTCAGAGGTAAAAAAGCCTAGCCTGGGTAGTGCTGCACACTAAAGAAATAAGCAGGACATGATACAGTTTGATACACACTGGCAGATTCCCCTTTATTTTTCTCATGGAATTTCCATAGCAAGGATCATCCTTGAGGAAAGGACCTAAATGGGTGCCTAGACTCAGTATCCATGCCACTTTCCAGTTTCTTCTTCATTGGTGAGTTGTGCCTTTCACCAGATATCTCTGGAGGTATCTCTCCAGTCTTCAGACTGCCCAGGACCAAAGAAATTTGCATTACTCTTACCAATAGGACTGTCACTGCCAGCCCCTCTGAATAGGATCTGCTAATTCAAGTCCTAGGTCTGCCTGTGGCTTTTTCTTTGCCTATATAAATCTCTATTTACCAGTTTTTCTGAACTCATGCTAGCAAGATTCCATTTTCCCTTTGGGAATGAATTACTTCTTTAATTCCCCTTCTCACTTTTAAGATTTGCATAGTCTTATGGATGCTGTCTTTGAATCTTTGTCTTGTTGTCTGGTAAATTATCTTACCATACATATTGAAGGATCCTATCTTGGAGTCTTTATTAGAGCATTAGCAGTCTGCAGGCACCAGTTGTTACAAAGGCCTACAACCAGAAAATATACTTATCATTGTCAGGAAACAGGCCAGAGAGGAAAGATAGAACCAAAACAATGCCAACAAACCAACTCAGCTCCAACAGAAAGCTAAACTGGGACGCGATGGTGACTGGAGATGAGCCAGGAGATAGAACACAGGACATGAACATGAGGACAAGTGGCATGGCGTCATGGCGCCAGAGCTGGTAGGACCCTAAATAGGCTCAGGTCAGGGGAGCAGGGCCACAGGAAGCTCCCAGTCCCAAGCACTGGACTGACAGGTTCAATAACCTATCAGCCAAGTGCCCAACCCTAACTCCAGGGATTCAGAAACACCCATCCCCTGGGGGTGGGACTTTCTATCCTCTAGGAATTCAGGCACACCCATGAAGACAAGATGCCAGACAGTACAATTCACACTGCCAAGATAGCACTGGCCACACCTAACCTCCTTACTTCAGTTTGTTGACATTCTCTCATGATGCACAATCTCTCAAATCTCTTCTGGCTTCATGGCAACCCCAGGAATGCCTTGTATCCCGTTACTCTCCTTTGGATACTCATTTTCCATTGAGCAGGCCCTTTACTCTGTTTAAATTGCTTTCTTCATTTCAAGGAACTTGGTTCAAACTTTTTGTAGTAGAAGGAATTTTCGACCCTTCCTCTTTGTCAACTGGGCAAGCTGGAGAAGAATAACTGTCACACGATTCAGGAACTGTAGAAGATTTTCTCCTAACTGCGAGGTATTTTTCTTCTCTCTTAGTAGGATATGTAAACTGGCTTTGAATAGTAGAGACAATATTTTAGACCCTTCAAAGAAGAGTGTGCCCAGGGAGAAGAGATACCATTTGGGGAAGAATTATTTTTTAATGAAATGTTAGAGCTAAAGTAACACTTCTGCCTCCCACTCCCTCCTCTACAGACAAAAAATATTTCCCCAAATGTCCATTTCTTAGTTCATAAAGGAAGCAGAGTTGTTTGCGCTATTCTAAAAGCTTCTTTGAGATATTGTAGGGTGAAAGCAAATGTTGCCATATGGGTTGCTATTTTTTTCCAAGAAAAACCAACTTTTCATAAAAAATGTCTTTAATTCATTACCTTGGAGAAAAAAAAACAAAACAGAGTGCTTTTAGCCAAAGAATTACTGATTTGATTATTTCTTTCCTGAAATCTCAGCTTGCAGAGAAACAATCAAACAGCCATCTAAAATATAAAATACTGGTGAGCCCACCCCTCATTTTGTGGGGTGCTTCAGCTGAATGTGTCAGTGAGCTTCCTGTTCTGTGTACTGAGAAGAGAGAAAACATAGGCCAATGAACCCAGCCAGCAGATAGCTGGTTATAGGTTACTGCTGGGAGAACTTTCTTATACTATTAGAAATATTTTTAAAGCAAGAATGTTAAAAAGAGATCTGTTAGAATGATTTGGAAAGAAAGCACTTGACATTTTGAATTTTCATGCCTTTCTTGGAGTATCTGCTAGTATTGGAAAAAAATGGAAATTGGATTTCACCAGATATTTAGAAAAATTGGGGATGGCAAAGCTTCTAAAACTGAGTTTTGGATTCATTTCATGAGCATCAGAGATGCCACAAAATAAAGATGAAATCTAGTTTTTAATTTCTCTAAGAACTGAAATAGAAGAAGGTCTCCCATGGTCTTGGTTTGCCTTGGAGCTTAGTTCCATCAGTTCATCCCTTTGGTCTCTGGGCCATAGGTAAAATTAAGTTTGTTTGTCTGTTTTCTGAAACACTATAGGGTATAGATTTAGAAGATCACAGTTATGTACTTTTTTTGGACTTTTGTCTAGGCATCTTGGTCAATGTCACCCCTTTCAACATTAATATATCGCAGACACTTTCAATGCTTCCTTCCTCAGGATCTTCGTACACTCACCTCCTTGTAGAGAAATACCCTCTTGCTTTTTGCTGGTTAATTGGAAATAGGAGTCTCTTGGATTTTTTCTCTTTTTTCCAGGACTGTCTTTGAACCATTATCCTCAGCTCTCCACTTCCTAAGTAAGTAGCTAGGATTACAGGAATGAGCCACCAGTGCCTGGCTCATGTTCACAGATGTACTCAATACATTTTTGAAAATTGAAAGAATAAAAGATTGACTGTCTATATGTTTCTGTTCGTCAACAAATCATTCTCTTTTAGAAGAAAACCACTTGTTTTCTATGCCTTCTTAGGCAGGCACTGCTCTCTGCCACATACTTATCACATGTACTATACAGGTTGAATCCAAGAATGTGAAAGTTGCTTTGGTCTAGGTTTGGGAAGTAGAATAGAATTCTGATAGTGCCTGGTATGTTAACTTTGTAGATAAGCCCATGAGAATGGATCACCCCGCATATGGGCCAGACACTTATACATTTCAAATTCCAAAAAGATAACAAGGAAATATTTTCACAAATAGATTGTTTTCTTCTTATACATGACATAAAGTGTACAAATTTATCAATAAGCTTTGCAAGAATTATTCATAAACATATTTCTTTTTTAATAGCTTTAGTGAGATATCATTTGCATATAAAATTAATTATTTAAAGTGTAAAACTCAATCATATTTAGTACAGTTAGCGTTGTACAATCATGACCACATTGATCTTTTTCATTATCTCATAAGTAAACCCAACACCCAGTAACTCCTCAGTCCTTTCCCATCACATAGAAATCACTCACCAACTCTATCTCTGTGTGTTTTCTTATTTTGGACATTATATACAGATAAAACTGTCTTTTATAGCTGACCTCTTCTTAAACATGAAGCTTTCATGGTTTGGCTATATTATAGGATGTTACTATTTCACTGCATTATTATTACTGAATAATATGCCATTGTGTGGATATTCCACATTTTATTTTCCATCCACTAGTTCCCTATTGTTTTGTTCCATCTTGTTGGATACTATGAATAATGCTACTATTAAATATTTATGTACAACTCTTTTGAGTGGACATAGGTTTTTCATTCTCTTGTGTACATGCCTAGGAATGAGATTTCTGGGTCATGTGGATATCCATTCTTAACATATTGAGAAATTGCCTAACTCCTTTCCACAGTGGCATTCTGACAGAAATGTAGAGGGGGACCAAACTTTCCATATCTTTGCCAACACTTATTATTTTCTGTCTTTGGATTCTATCCATACTACTGGGTGTCACATGGTAGCTATTGTGGTTATAGTTTGTATTCCCTAATGATTAATGTGCTATCCATATTTTCATATATACTTATGTGGATATGAAATTATTGCACACCATTTGCAAAGAAGTTTCCATTTCCTCAGCCAGCAGTCATGGAAATTGTCAAAAACCAAGTGCTCATACATGTAAGGTGCCAGAATATTCAGTGTGTGGGAAAGGCTCACTTTTTGCTGTCATCTCACTTTATCCTTCCATGTAGAGGAACAAAAGAAAAATCTCTCTCCATACTCTGAGAAGGGCACTAATCCCACTCATTTCCACAGATGAATCTTCCATCTGTACCTTTGCAGTGGTACTTCAGACAGGAAATGTAATGACAATTCTTTGCAGAATTTTTAGAGAAGCCTCAGCTCATTCTGATGCTGTCTGTGGCTGGCTAGGTTTTCATGGTTGTGAGCCTGTCCATTTTTAAACTACTGTAGAACTAGGAAAAAATGGACTAGAATACCATAAGCTCCTTGTTTTTTTCCCATCAGTCATATATCTTGAATAACTGTTCTTTATGTTATTAGAACTCTTCATTAATTTCCAGGGCTTTTCCACAAGCTCATTTGGATATCTGTTTCCTTCTAGTGTTCCCATTGCTTTTAGGAAGGTGCAGACTTTCTAGGCTCTATTTGCAACGTATTAGTGAGTTCTTCTCCATCTTGTAAATACGCAGTTATTTGTATACTCAGTTATTTGTTTAACTGGTTAGGTTTGGGATACAGATTCTACAATATGGTGTGGTGATGCTGACTTTGGGTCATACCTATTGCTTTACATTTCTCATAGAAATTTCTGTAATAAGAGTCTTTTTTTTTTTGCCAGTCCTGGGCTTGGACTCAGGGCCTGAGCACTGTCCCTGGCTTCTTTTTGCTCAAGGCTAGCACTCTGCCACTTGAGCCACAGCGCCACCTCTGGCCAATTTCTATATATGTGGTGCTGGGGAATCGAACCCAGGGCTTCATGTATATAAGGCAAGCTCTCTTGCCACTAGGCCATATTCCCAGCCCCTTGTAATAAGAGTCTTTAAGGTCACAGTCACTGCTAGTCAAGGCACTACTTGGCCTAGGGTGTGCTCTTGTGCACATCTCACTCACACAAAGAGATCTACAGGGAGAGAGGGAGATGGAGAAGAGAAAGAAACCAGGAAGCAAAACACAAAAGAGTAAGGTAATGCATTTTAATGTTCTTGGGGCTTTCTGACTATCGACCAGAGAAAACAGCATGAGAGGCAGGATAAATTGTTCAGTGGCTAGCAGAAGACTGCTATCCCCACAGCACTATGAGAGAAATTAGAGGTACAGATACCATGGAGGATAGAATAAATTAATAGTTCTGATTTGCCTAGAACTAGCAGCAGTTACCTAAGGGTATGGTTGAGTTAGTACAGTCTAAAAACCTCCTATGTTTTATTTATACTATCCATTGTCTTTCATATTCAACTGTATGAACATTATTCTTAAGTGTTTAATTGAGAGTGAAAACAGATTTTTAAAAATCACCCCTGGAAGCTTGAATAAGGTCACTTAATTACAACTGGAGTGATATTTGAACAAAGCAGTGATTATTTCTTCACTGTTGGAGCTGCATTAGCTAAAGCAGTTTCCAAGTGAGTGATATAATTTTTCATGCCTTATTACATAATCCATGGGGACTTCTGATACTGGTGATGGTAGTTGCTGACTTTGCCTTTGTGCAGTTAATTGCCAGGTGGCTTTAGCTCACACATAATATGGTAAGTGTATTCATGCATAAGAACTACTGATAATGAGGTCTATTGTTTCAATTTGATTTCTGTTTCCAAGATTGAACCAGTAAGGGGTAATTAAACATAATTTAGTGCCAAAAGTTTTCTTGTACAGTGTCCTAGAAGTGACTATATTTTGATGCACTTGGTCAACATCAGTTATTAAAATAAAAAAGAATGAAGGTGATTATTCTAAAATCAATACTAGAATAGTAGTTACCAGAGACTAGGAAGGTGCAGGAGTTTGGAGAAGCAAGATTTATCAGTGGATATGAAGTTGTGATGTGCCGCTGTATAGTAGCATAATTATAGATAAGAGTAACTAACCTGAGGTGTGTTTGTTCCAAAAGAAATACACTCTTGACTTGACTTCTGCAACTGTAAACCCTCTCTAACATCACCATTATAACAACTATTTTTTTCTTTCAAATTTTTTATTGTCAAAATGTGATACAGAGGGGTTACAGATCCGTACGAAAGGCAGTGAGTACATTTCTTGTTCTACTTGTTACCTCCTCCCTCATTTCTCCCCTCCCTCTCCCCCATTCCTTCTCCCCCCAAGAGTTGTGCAGTTGGTTTACACCAAATGGTTTCTAAGTGTTGCTTTTTGAATGGATTGTCTTTTTGTTCTTTGTCTCTCGATTTTGGTATTCCCTCTCCCTTCCCCAGTTTTATTACCCATATCAGACAATATCCAGGGAACTCAGATGTAGTACAGTAGTAGGGAGAGTACAGCCACAGGAAGGGACTACAAGAGAAACAAAACTAGACAAACCACTCAGTCAAGCAAACTGACAAGGAAAAAGAGAAAAAGAGTAGTATGAGTTCACATGGCAGGTTGAGAATAATTACAACAGTGGTATAACTCTTGTTTCCATAATGTGGAGTTCATTTCACTTGGCGTCTTCTTATGTGTTCATATGGGTGTAGTTATTGGGGTATCTTGGTCTTCTACCATGACTAGCCTATTGCTGTACTAGCTATTCCCTATGTGGGACACCATAGGGTTTATGTTTCTTCGGGTCTGGGTCATTTCACTTGGTATGATTTTTTCCAATTGCTTCCGTTTCCTTAGGAACAGGTGCAGTGTCATTCCTTCTGATGGAGGCATTGAATTCCATTGTGTATATGTACCACATTTTCCTGATCCACTCGTCTACTGAGGGGCATCTAGCTTGGTTCCATGTTTTAGCGATGACAAGTTGTACTGCGATGAACATAGTTGTGCTGGTGGCTTTAGTGTGGTCTCACTTATAGTCTTTTGGGTAGATGCCCAAAAGTGGGGCTGCTGTGTCGTAGGGGAGCTCTATGTTCAGCCTTCTTAGGAACCTCCACACTGTTTTCCAGAGGGGTTGAACAAGTTGGCATTCCCACCAACAATGTAGGAGAGTTCCCTTTTGGCCACATCCTCTTATAACAACTATTTTTAAATTTTTTCTTTTTTAATGGACAGAATAATAAACATGACACTGGTAGTTCATGCCTGTCCTCCTAGCTAATCAAGAAGATGAGACCTGCAGGATCAAGTTTCAAAGCCAACCCAGGCAGTAAAATCTTCAAGATTGTATTTCCAATTGATTAGCAAAAAGCCAGTGTGGAGGCATTTCTCAAGTGATAGGTACCAGCTGTGAGCAAACAAGCATGATGCATTGAGTTCAAGCACAAGAACCAGCAAAAGAAAAAAAAATAATGTACTGTAAATTTCAGAAAAACAAAGGAAGTATTTTGAAAAATTTTACCACAAATAAATGTCAAAAGTTTGAGGAGATAATAAATATGTCTAATTTGATTTAAATATTATACAATGTATACATTAAAACATCACAAGGCAGCCAATTTATATACAAAATTATGAGTCCCAGTTAATAAATGTCTAAATAATGTTAAGTTCAATACAAAAGAACAGGAAGAAGGGAAGACTTGATATTCTTCAAATTAGGTATCATGGATAAATTATTTGTGATGAGTTCAATCCTCAGCATTGCAAAAAAAAAATTAAAACTAAGTGAAGCATTGAAATTTAAAAAATTCCATAGGAGGGGAAAAGTCCTTTAGGGTTAAATTTCTTTGTAAGAACATTCTCTAAAACAATCTAGGTTTCTTCCCAGTCATTCTTTCTTTTTTTTTTTTTTTTTTTTTTTTTGGCCAGTCCTGGGCCTTGGACTCAGGGCCTGAGCACTGTCCCTGGCTTCTTCCCGCTCAAGGGTAGCACTCTGCCACCTGAGCCACAGCGCCCCTTCTGGCCGTTTTCCATATATGTGGTGCTGGGGAATCGAACCAAGAGCTTCATGTATATGAGGCGAGCACTTTACTACTAGGCCATATTCCCAGCCCCCAGTCATTCTTTCTTGAGCACAGCAGTGGAAGAAATTTCATAGGAAACAGGATATGTTCCTGGTGTGGAGAAATAGGAAATTTTTCAGAAGCACGGCTTTTGAACACTTTTAAAGACATGTTTTGGAGCAAGATCGTATGACATTTGTATAGAGATTTTGGTATGCTGCCAATGTGTGGAAAGAAACTCTCTTAGGAACATTGGGATCCAGGGTGTTGCTTGGTGAATGAAGCACAGGGCTACAAAGTAGAAGCTAAATGGGGAACACAAAGTTCTCACAGACTCTTACAGCAGAAGCAAAGTTGAGCTTAAAGGGAGAGTAAGGGGCACTTGGCAAATCAAGCAATATAAAGGGGGCTCCTACCAGGCTGCTGCTGCCAGCAGAAAGGCAGGTTGGGGCTAATTATGGAAAGCCCCTCTCCCACTTAGGAGGTTGGTAGTGGAATCAAGACTGCTTCCTGCCTTTACTCATCTCTATGTGACCTGTTGGGACTGGAGAAGTGCTGAGTGAGGCAGGTACCTTCTGACTAGAACAACTGTGATAAATGGCTCCAGATATTTGGGGTGTCATGTAGGAATAAGAACACCAACTTGAAAGGAATTCAGGAAATGTTACTTCTGCGCAGCAAGGCGAGCCATTAGCCCAAACCCTGCCCTGCAAGCTCTCAGAGCAGGCAGATCTGGGTCCCTCTGCCCAATCGACCTAACTCAGATTCACAATCTGTGCATGATTGACTAGCCTGAAGAGGTTAGGATGTTTTAATTACTCACACCCTCTGCTGCTTTCTAGAACAACTTAAGGTATGCCTTTATTACTCACATCCTCTGCTGCTTTCTTGCTGCTATTGTCTTAGCAGAATCATCAACAAGAGCTAAGCCACCAGAGCAAAGCCGGAACTCTTAAGCAACCAGCTTTAACAGAAAAGATGGCTGTTCATACACACAGCCTGTACACTCTGCTCTCTTTGTGCCTTTCTTAGGCCTTTGTAAAGATAATCACTCCTCATGCCCTGTCTTTTATCTTTTCCATTTATCCAGAGGTTCCTCGTTCTCCCTCTCTTGCCTGTACTGGGATGGGTGCACAGAGGCCAGAGTACAGATACAGTAGGGCAGCCCTCTGCTTGCCTGGGGGTCCTGAGTTGGTACCGGACAAGTGGCTCCTGTACACAGTCTCAACTGAAGAGCTGATGTGTGCCCCTGTGCTCAGGATGACTTGTGGTTTTGACACATCAGGGCATAGGCATCTCCAATCAGTACTGTCAATGAAGTGAAACCCCGTGTCTCTAAGCTCTGGGCCAGGCAACTTCCCACTACTGCTTTTCTTAAGGATTCCACACAGGTGGATTCCCTTCATTTCTCCCTACGGAAAGTTCTGTCACACAGCAGAACCTTGGATTGCCTTTCCTCCTCCCCCCGGCCCCTCCTCCTGGCTCAGGCTCCACTGCCATTCCAAGACCGGAGCCCATAGCCTCAAAAGTCTCTGCTTTTCTCCTGGCAAGCTTCAGCAGAGCATATCTCCAAGAAGGGTAATTTCCCTCCTAGATTTTTCTTTTGAATGCTGGAAAAAAATCTGATTTTATTCAAACAGTCGGAATATACTTATTACGGCCAGAAAAGCTGACCACAAAATATGCTCTGTCTCCAAGCAGTACCCTAGTGAGGCCTGAGACTTCTCTAAAGACTTCAATGCCTAGTGCATGGTTAGTTCTCAGTTATTATCTTCAATTGCTTCTTAAATGAATGTCCAAATAAATGAACCAATTAGTTGTATGCATCCAGGTGGAAGGGAGGTAGGGACCAGTAATTAGATGACAAGGACATTCTCACCTTGGCCGCTGCATCAAGGAAGGGCTGGTATACAGCTGTGTTCTCTGTACTTAGGCCAGAGGGCAGGTGGGAAGTTCCTCTGACTTAGGGATGAATAAGCAGAGCCTCCCAGGCAGGTGTGAAGCACAGGCTAAAGGACAACAGCATCTTCAGACATGTGTCTAGGAATCACTGGGCATTGCTACAGCAATGCGGGACTCTCTTGTCAGTCTCCACAGACAGAAACAGCTCATACCCAGGCCCTGCTCCTGCGAATTCCCACCTAGAAGACAAATGGATAATCAACAAACCAGCATCAATGATGACATGCGGATGGCAGACACCTAAAGCAAGCCAGATGCAGAAAGAGAACTCCTAGAGGATAAGCATTGGAGAACCCAGTGGCTACCATAATGAAGATTCTGTGTGAGTGTGAGTGTGTGTATGTGTGTGTCACACACACTGGTTCTGAGACTTGAACTCAGGGCCTCAGTGCTGTTCTTTTGTCTTCCACTCAGGACAAGTACTCCACTACTTGAGCCACAGCTCCTCTTTTGGCTTTTGGGTGATTAATTGAAATTCTATCAAATCTCACAAACTTTCCTGCCCGGGCTGCCTTTGATCTTCACATCTCAGCCTCTTGAATAACTAGGATTCCAAGTGTGAGCCACTGCACCTGTCTATGCTGAGCACCTTTGAGAGAATTAGCGGCAGCAGCGATGCATGGACATCAGCCTTGGGTGTGACTCTTACGCACCCCACCTGCCCTTGCGGTGACTGTGCAAATGCTCCTCCCCACTCCCCAGTGCCAGTCAGCCCCACGCTCTGCCTCTGACATGAAGTAGGGGATCCTTTTCAAGGGCTTCAGCAATCTATACTTCCCAGATGCCCAAACGAAGAATAAGCCTATACCAATTAGAGATCCCTGAATCAAAATTGTTTGTCTAGAAAGTTCTAGAGAAGTCATCACTCTGACCCCTCCCAGTAGGGAGAGGAAGGGTCTACTTCATACCTTAGTTCTTCATTGCCCTGTGAGATTTCCCAGTAAGATTTATTTAACTCTGCTTCTAATAGTTTTGTCAGAAGCTAAACATTTCTTTTATTTTCTAAATACCACAATTAATAGAATGAAGGAGCTTTGGCCTTTCCATCTACAGATCCCTGAGCAAGATTCATGTACCTATGCCAGGAAAGGCAGGATTTTACCTCTTGTCTGTGATGGGCTCACACTCTTACTTGTACTGGGAAAATCTTACTGACTTATGGAATCACCTGGTACAGAAGCTAAGAATATTCACAGCAAAGCACTGAGTGAAATTCAATGAACAAAGCAACAGATAGTCAAAGCACAAAAAAGGCAAAGAATTAAAACCATTTTTCTTGAATAGGACCCATTTGTTTCATGATAATACAGTCTCCTAACAAAAACTCTATAGAGTTTATCTGTAGACTTCCATCAAGAATTGATAATTTATTAATGGAAGTTTAGGAGTCCACAGCTTTATTATTTTAAAGAATTATTTATTTTAATTAATTTGTTTTGTTTTGTGTGTGTCTTCCTGGGGCTTGAACTGAGGACCTGCACACTGTTTCTAAGTGCTTCTGCTCAAAGCTAGTCCTCTACCACTTGAGCTGTTGCTCCTCTTACGACTTTTTTGATTGTTAATTGGAGAAAACAGTCTCATTGGCTTTTTTGCTTCAAACTGTGATCCTCACATCTCAGCCTCTTGAGTTGCTAGAATTATAGGAATGTAAAACTAGTGCCTGGCTCTCAAAGTTTTATTTTTTTGTAATTATATTTGCTTGGAAACAATGTGGAGAGTAGATTGAAGATCGTAGGAGAGTATATACAAATAATAAAAAAGTGACCAGTGTTGGTTCCCAGTAGGAATCAGTTATGAAGGAGAAAACCCAAAGGTCTTAAAATTACAGTTTGAATATGAGATAGGCATAATTAATATAATATTGGTTGATGTTTCTGAAATTATATATACTTCAATGTTAAGTAACCTAATATTTTCATTGTAGCCATAAATATTTAGCAATGTGTTGTTCTTGGGTTTTCGGAATAGATAACATATATGCATAAAATGTGCCATGATAATATGTAATTTTAAATGTACCACCTCTATAAAGGGAATAAGTCAAGCTCCATTTCCCTCTTCTTCAGTCTGCAGTTCCCAAGTATCAGTACAGCACTACTGTATGCATTTCTAAATACAAAGTCAAAAGTTGGCAGGATTATAGGTCAGATAGAGTGTTGAGGTCAGAGTACTTTATGGTAAACAAAAAAGCTGTAAGTAAGTAAGCTGGGTACTGGTGGCTCACACTTATAATCCTAGCTACTGAGAAGGCTGAGATCTAAAGGTCATGTTTTAAACAGCCTGGGCAGGAAAGTCTGTGAGACTCTTCCAATTAACTACCCAAGAAGCCAGAAGAGGAAATGTGAGTCGAGTTGTAGATTGTTAGCCTTGAGCAAAAAAGCTTAGAGACAGTACTCAGGCCCATAGTTCACGACCCAGGAGTGGCACAGAAAGGAGAGGGAAAAAAAGTAGAATGTCTCAAACTGAGATTTGTTATTATTAGTTTAAAACTTTATTTTCTTAAAAGTCATACTTAGGAGACGTATATTATTCTAAATCTTTTATTTGGATTTTCCTATCATTTAAACCTAGCATCTCTAAAAATCAGCCCTATTTTGGTATCAAACCTCAGAAAAGCCATATACCTTGCTCCTATTCATGTAGCTACATTGATGTGAAACAGCAATTTGAGAATAAATTTTAAACAAAATTAAAATTGCTCTAAAGCACTTAATCTTCCCAGAGATGGAATATTTCTCTACCGTAGAGTCTTAATGAATTTAAGTGTATCTGTAAACTTGCTGACATTCTTGTCCACTAAGGGCTGGAGTGTCTTTTCTCTCCCCTAACATGAATGAGTCTTTGTGACTTTGTGGCATAATATGGTAGAATTATGTCTACTGTGTGACTTCCCAGGCTGGATGAGAAAAGGGCACTTACCTCCTAGTTTCTCACAGAAGAGCCCAAGCTCTCCTCATGTCCCAGGCAAGGCCCAGGCAAGTGAGAAGATGCATTTGGATGCTGATTGTCCTATAGTATATCCAAATACAGGTCTAGAACTCTGAGAAAACTAGCAAAGATAATGGGTTACTTATTGCAATTTTATCCACTGTTTTGGGCTGGAATATTATACAACTTTATACAGTAAAACAATGGACAATTTAATAGAGACAGAATGAGGTCTTAAGTCAAATGGTACTTTTTTGCCCTTTATATGTTTTTTTTATCTGAACAGGTCCACATAGAGACATAATAACAATAATTTCATAGGATGTAAAATTGAATTGTGTTCATATTTCTATTATTAAAAAATAAATACTAATTACAACATTTATTTCTCATTCTTTGGCCCATTTATTTCTCCTCTTTGTCCTGAAGAGTATGTGTGCAGTTGATTCCCCTGGACAATGATAGATTTAGTGTTGCAGCTTCTCATTTGAGAGCTACTCTGCTCTCAACTGTGACTGTCGCCAGGGGCTGTGACTAACACTGCCCCAAAAGATCACTGCTGCATCAACAGTCATTTATTTCTTATGGAAGAGCTCAGGTTAGTGATGGTTGCAGTGAGCACTTGAAGAAGCTAAGTTAGTGCTTATAGGCTGAGCATCCTTTGCATGTACTCATTTAAAAATTATTACTATTACTCAAATCTATGGGAAATGAAGTGCCAAAGGATTTTAAAGTTAGCCACTGAATCTGCTTCTGACCTCTTGGGATTTTGATGTTGCCTCATGCTTTTCCTGTGGACTGCATTCTTTCCTTAACCTATTGTCCATCTGGATTTCAGGGTGAAGCCCTGGGCTTTGGGAGCATGTCTTCATTGCTTTCTAGCCTCACATTTTATTTTTCTTCCTAGACCACTATGAATGGAATGAGATAGATTTGAGCTGGATTTTCAGGAAACTAAGACAGAAACACAGACCAAGAGTAGATTGTCCAATCTCTCAATTTGCCACTTACATTTTCTTGGAAACTTTGGAAGCTTTTCACAGAGCCCTATGGTGTTGATTACATTACTTAAGATGTCTCTTATGTGCCTGAAAAGAAGGGTGTGAGGAAATGAAGGAATCTGGGACTTTTTGAAAGTGCTTCAGAATCTGTCTGGAATTATGAGTCATGATTCCCTCTCTGCTCCTTGGTTCTGTTCCTTTCTGTGCATCTGAAACACACACACACACACACACACACACACACACACACACACGTGAGTACTCTCTCTCTCTCTCTCTCTCTTCCTCCTTTTTCCCATGTCACTGAAAATGCTGCAAACATCATTAGCTCTAGAGTCTTCCTAGCACCTTATTGAGAGTGGTTTTGACTCCTCTAGGATCCTGGTTTATCTCTACAGACCAGCTATGGCTGACTTCTGGTGAGGACCATGAAGCCTTTAAAACCATTGATGTCAGCGTAGATGCTCATCACTTTGGAAAGCCAGTATTCATGTTATTCCTATACTTTTACAACTATTGGAGGCAAAGGGCTAACTGGGTAAACTGATGGTTTGGAGACCTAGTGACCCAGTGACCCAGATTCAAAAGCTTAGCTTGTCTCTATGTACAGCTCTAGCCCCTGTACAAAGGGAAGCTGCCAGGGTAGATGTGTGCATACAAGAGGCAATGAGCATCTTTGGCAAAAGACTTTCAAGAAGCTAATTGGAACTTCCTTCCTTCTTACCATTCTCATCAGTAAGCACAAGTTGTAGAAGATCGTGAAGCATCTGGTCTGTGTGGTCCCAAAGCACGTGCTTCTGATATGCACCTTGCTCTCCTGTCTCATCTGCCTTCATCAACATTCCTTAGTTCTCTTGGATGAATGTGGATGTCATTAGCTATGCACGCCAAGGGTAAGTGTGTGTTGGATTTTGGAAAAAGTAATCTTCAATAGAGAAGCCAAGAGGAATTACTTGAAAATGACTTGAAAAGTCACAATGCAGTAAAGCCACTTGTACCCCCATACTCACTGATGCACTATTTTCCAGAGCCAAGTTATGGAAACAGCCCATGCCCAGATGCCCTTCAGTAGATGAATACATCAAGCAAATGTGAGACATGTACATGTGGTGTATGCATGTGTGTTTGTGTGTTACTTATCCATCAGAAAGAATGATATTATGTCTTTTGCAGAGAAATAGTTGGGCCTGGAAAAAATATTTAAGTGAATTAAGTCAGGCTCAGAGAGACAAAGAACACAGTTTCTCTCATATATGGAAGTAACATTTGTGTTATACATATATTTGGAAACATATGCAAGGTCACATGCAGTTATGCAAATTGCATTATATTATAGCATATTCAGGGGAGAATTCCAATGGCATAACTCCTTTTAACAACTAACTTACAGCTTAACAGAATTAATACAATGGGAATAGAATTAGAACGCTGGGGGAATGAGGTCAAGGGGAGTGGAGGTAGACGAATGCAAAGAGAGAAGTTGGGAAAGTGCAGTCATAATATTCCATGTTTATATGTGAAAATGGAGCTAGGAAAATTGAGAGGATGTTTGAGCTTGGAACAGATGGAGGGAAATCAAGAATGGGGTGGCACTGTACTCATGCATTGTACTCATAAACTGACATATTGAATTGGAACTCCTTTGAATAACTGCTTAAAGAAAATAACCATAATATTTCCATAATTAAAGTAGAGGTGGCCTTCCTAGTAAGGTGGACTTTGAATGGACTGATCTTCAATGTTAAAGTTAATGGATGCCAGAGGCTGCCCTCTGGTTTTATTTTAGGTTTTGTTTTACACTTGCTCAGAATCTAATTTGGGAAGAATTTTAGTTTATTTGTGGTCTTGTTGATATAGAGAATATTCTGTCAATATAGTCACCTGAGAAGTTTTCTTTACAGTGACCCTGGCCCGAACATTTCAGTTATGGGCTCGCCTGTTAATGTTAGTACTGCCTTACTGTGCCACGGGCCAGCCGAAGCACAAACAAGGATTCCGAGGGGCAAGGGGGTTGATGATGAAGGAGATGGAGAGAAGGCTGATGGCACAACTCTGTTTATTTCAGCAAAAGCCTTTATTTATATACACTTTCTATATTTGTCACAAGTTTGCATAATGCTGTCCTTGGACCCTCTGCTGGGAAAAGCACAGACAGCAGGCATCCATCCTTATTCTATTTCAATCAATCCATGTCTACCATGCCTCCCCAGAGAAGCCCCCAGGCCCTGAAGCTGAAAGAAGCACTTCCCCAAGATGAAAGGGCAAACCTATGCAGCCCGGAGGGCGCTCACACCCTGCCAGCGCCTGGCACCTCATGGTCTGCAACATTACTGCACACATCAGCAATGAAGCAATGAAAATGATGAGCACTCAGAAGCAACTGACAGTTTCCTAATCTACACCCCTTCCCAACTGCCATTTACAAATTAGTGTACTGTGTAGACTCTCATTTTACTTTATCCTACCCAAACTGTTACCCAGAAACCTAAAAGTACCTGGAATGAACCACATAATAAATTAAGCAACTCTGAAGGCTGATCTTAGAGGTCCTGCTTTGGGAGGGTACCTAGAGGAGGAGGAGGAAGACAGAGGCCTACATCTCTTGGTGTGGTAAAGCCTCCTGTTTTACCACAGGATCTAGCAGTAGATCAATTTTCTTTATACTCCACTGAACACCAAATACTGTCTTCCATGAAGCTGACTCATTTCTCCAACTCTGAGTACCACCTACTCACATAGGAATGATTTTATGCAGCCTCCTCATCATGAGTCGTATTTATATGTGCTCTGACAATATTGCTGATTCCTTTTTTTAATGAGTTTAAATAGACATCTCAAGATGAAGTATTTGCCTTAGCAACACATATGCCAATGAACCTCCTACACACCTTAGATTTCATACTGTTTTTATGTGCGTATCTGAAATTAAATGCTGCCTGTTCTTTTGAAAATATCTTCCTTAGTTTAAAAGCTCTATGACCTCTTCACTCAACAAACATACATCAGAATTCTGTGACTGTAGTATATTATGTGGCTGACACATTTGTCCACTGAAATGTTCCTAGGTCTACTACAGTAGCTCTTTCTGCCTTCCATTGCACCTATGACAGTCTTCCTTCCTTCTTCCTGCCCTGGGTTTCTGGTTGTATATACAAAGACTCATCTCCAAGCATTTCTTTTCTAGAATCCTCTTTCCTGACTCCTTTCCTGAACAATTTTTCCAGGCAGATGTGCTACCAAAGTCATTTTCATAATCTTATACAACCTGGAATGTGAATTGTCTTCTAGACCTTGTCAACCTGAGTCTGTAGGATCTGTGACTGATAGGCAACTTGTCAGACTTCTGCTAAGTTTTGGTGACCATGACTTTATCTTTTAAGACATAAACCACAGGTTCTATGTGAGGAAACTACTTCTAGACTCTGCTCAAATTCAAGTAACGACATGAGGAAAACCTTAGAAATTTAGAAGCAGTCCTTATTTTTCATTAATTTATTTACTCAGAATTCAAAGTGGATGGATCTGAAGGTGATCTGGCTGCGACATCTGTGACCTCATTGATCTCTACGGTTGATTCAGTCGAACTGACTTGGTAGGCGGGTGTCCCCTTCCTCCCTCACCGCTCCACGTGTGTCCCTCCCAAAGCTGTGTGAAGAGGACAGCCATGCCCAATAGAGGAGGACCAGCTGTCAGTCAAGGGTATATGGGTAGCTGCGCTCCAAACAAGCTCTCATAGTAGACAAAAATATCTGTTAAACCTAAGTCAAAGAGTCAATTGGTTGAAATGATTAGTGCAATTAAACTCATAACTAAAATCACTGCCACCATGTGATATAACCCACAGATTAAATAAAACTGCTGGTGCTGTTTTGTTTTTTAATTACTTACGTAATAAATAGATATGTATATTATTCATAAAGATGGAAGCAAGAGAGAGAGGGAAGGATGGAAAGAGAAAGGGAAGGAAGGAAAAGAAAAGGAGAGAGGGAAGGAAGGAAGGAAGGAAGGAAGGAAGGAAGGAAGGAAGGAAGGAAGGAAGGAAGGAAGGAAGGAAGGAAGATAGCCTACATTCTTCCATCATGGACAATTCTCTGTTAAATCTGGTAGCCAGCCACATGTTGCTTACTTGATGGCAGAGGCTATCACTGGAGAAAGAAGAACATAACAGATTCTTTGGCTTCCTTTTAGTCTGAGAAAAAGTAAACAAAAGTCAACTAAAGACTGCTCTCTGTGCTCAGATGTATTATGTAGCCAACCTTTAGAAGCTAGCTACAAATCCTGATTATAAAGCCATTTGGAACATCAAAAGTGCTGTTCAAGCTGCCATACATATGAAACTGTAACCCCCTTGTGCATTACTTTGACAATACATAAGTAATTATTCAGAAAAAAGTGCTGTTCAAGAATTGTAAACACGTCTATAAGAAAGAATAAAGGCAGTAGAGATAAACAAAGAATATTACATGCATATATGGAAATATCACACCAAGCCCTCCCATGTATAATTAATATTTGGTAATGAAGAAGAATACTGCTATTTTGATTAAATATAGAAAAATAATCATTCCTGTCTTTAGTTACTTGTATAGCCCATCTGTTTTCTGAGGGGTTTTTTTCTCCCTCTTGAACAACTCTGTTAAGATTGGCTATGAAAATCTCATCATTTTACCCCTGGAAAAGATAGATTTTACAATTTCTAATTTAAACCAGTAGGATTTTATACATTTGCTATCCTTCATCCATTAAATCTCCATAGAAATTGGAAAGATTCTCATCTTTGGCATCAAGAAGTCTAAAAATGCATGCAAATTCAGGAGTCACTATGAATAAAAGTTGTAAAAAGTGTGATGAGATGCAAATTTCGATCTTGTATAATAGGCCAAGAACATCCAAGAAGGTACTGGGAAGGCTGAACTTGACCTTCACATGTCTAACTTTGCAATCATAATATCTAATCAACAACTTCTTTTCACTAAAACTGTCATATTTTATTTTTAAGTATTTTAGTATCTCAGATATATATCTCACAATAAAATTGCCATGATTCAAGCAAAAGAAAACATTTCTCCAGGTGCAGGTAGCTTATTCCTGTAATCCTAACTACTCAGGGGCTGAGATATTCAGGATTGTGGTTCAATTGCTCCCTGAGTGGGAATTAGCTACCAAAAAAAACACAAAACAAAACAACAAAAACAGAAGTGGGACTGTGGCTCAAGTGTGTAATCACCAACTTCATACCACCAAGTTAGTGTACTGAATCTGTTTCGAGTATTACCTGCTTATACGTAGTTTACAAGTTGGAGCTTCAAAATCCATGCTTTAGAAAACAGATCAAGAAAATGTGGTACATATTCACAATGGAATTCTATGCATCTATTAGAAGGAATGACTAATCCCCATTCCTGAGGAAATGGAAGATTTGGAAAAAATCATACTAAGTGAAGTAAGCCAGACCCAAAGAAACATAGACTGTATGGTTTCCCTCATTGGAAACAATTAGTACTTGTCTAGAATAGTCCTAGCAGAGGAGCACAATAGCTCAATAGCAATGTATATATGATCACATAAGATGATCCTAAGTGAAATGAACTACAGGGTTTGGAAATAAGTGCTTTATCTTTGATGTTGTTATTTCCAATATACCCTATGAAATTATGGCATTTTTTTTCTCTTTTTTTCCCCACACTTTTACCCCTGTGGTCATGGTAACTGATTTTGATACAATGGGTATTGTATATATGTTTATCAGAACTAGAGAAGGGGAAGACCAAAATGGAAAGAAAAAGGATAAAAGGTGAACCAGTGCAACAGCAATACTTACAAGACAATATTCTGTAAAGCAACTGTACATCTCAGGGTAGGGGAAGGAGGGAACTGGAGAGGGGTAGTTGGGAGAAAAACAAGGGAGGAGGTAAAAAGCTTGATAAGAAACGTGCTCACTGCTTTACATATGTAAGACGTCTGTACATTACTTTGACAATAAGATAAATTTAAAACAAAGAAAACAGATGAGTGAATGAATGACAAAAGATAACCTCTATTGTTCTGTAGTAGGCATCATAAGCAATTAAGCCCTACTATCATTTGAAACTGTTAGGTATGCTTACATCCCAAGGTAAAATGAAATTCCTAAGCCACAGGCATTGGAATGGCTGGGATCCTGCATTTAGGAGAAGTGTGACTCTTCGAAGGGAGCACATCTGACAGTGATAGGCCATGTCCTCTAATTCTCCATCCACTGCTCCTCTCTGCTGCTGAGGGTTATGGAGGTGAAAGACCTCACAGTCTTTGTTGTTGTTTGTACTGGTACTGGGGCTTGAATTCTGGACCTGGGCACAGTCCCTTAGCATTTCCAGTCAGGGTCACTTCAGCCATGCTTCCACTTTCAGGTTTTTGCTAGTTAATTGGAAATAAGAGTCTCACAGATTTTCCTGCCGAAGCTAACGTCCCACCGTGATCTTCATGTTTCAGTCCCTGAGTAAATAGAATTAAGGCGTGAGCCACCATTACCTGCCTCTCACGGTCATTTCGACCATTCCCAAAAGGAAAGGAGAAGGTACTTGGAGTTGACCTGGACAGTGTTCAGATGCTGCTCCCTGAAAATGATTCACATTTGACTGATATGTGATGGTGATATGCTTAAATTTTTTGGTTGCTAATTTCCTCATAGGAAAATGTGATATTTATAAGGCATCTGCTATACTCTTGGCTCAGAGCTAGTACCTATTGAATTTGTTTTCTCCCCAAATGCAATCTCCACCAGGGAAAAATATTTCCTGTCAGCTCTAGAGTATGGTTTTGGAGGAAAAAAAAAGTACTAATTAATAAGTGATTACATATACAAACCAGGCATTAAACTACTAAATGGGAAAAACACACTATTTGGCTAAAATATTAGGTCTTCTTGGCAAACAGTCTTAACTGTACTATACTTTGCTTTTGATTAAGATATTGCTGTTGCTGCATTCAAAGTTTGCTTGACTCCCATGAATAAGACAGTTGGGCATGAACTCTGCTTTTATAATGTGAAAGGTCCTGTCTGGCACATAGAAAGGCTCTGAATTTAAAAACAACAACAACAACAAAAATCATTCCAGCAAGCGTCTCATTTATCAAAGCAAACTTGAAATTCTGCAGCCTATTATCTTTATTCTCAGATGCATGAATTTGGATAGGAGACTAATAGGATTTTTAAAACTGCATTACATGTATCCAGTCGTCATCGCTCCCATTTACTTTATTAGTGAAAATTCCATTAGTACAAATGCTCCAGATACTTTTAATACACATTCTACCAGATAATATGATACAGAAGAGCAAATGAATTTCAAACACTTAAATATGCAAAGAATCTATGGCTATGGGCTATGCTTTGATATTCAGTGTCACAACAAACTGTGGGGGTTTTGTAAACATAAACACCAAAATATAATTGATGGATTTATCTGAGGCTGTGATTCTAAGGCAACATGATTTGCCATAAAGGCACGGGTTGATGAAAATTTCTGCTTTTGCCTCCAGTGATTCCTTATGATATGTCCCAGTCAGTGACCTTACCTCTCATTCCCTATGTACTGCTAATGGGGGCCCCAAAGTAGAAAATGAGAGATGCAAGGACCATGAGAGCTCAGAGTCATTCCCCACTGACCGCTGAGGAACTGAGACCGAAGAAGAGTGAATGCCTTACCTGAGGTCCCGCAGGGAGTCATTGGAAGGTGGCATTGTACCCAGTGTCCTCATCCTCAGGATTACTAGTCCCTGGAGATTAGATTTGATTTTGTATTTAGATTTCCCCAGTCTCCTGAATATATTTTTCTTCCTTTCTGGCTGAACTAATTTATCACCTTTGAAATATTGTTTTTGTGACATCTTCCACTCCTTTTCCTTGAAATACCTTTTCAGTATAAATGTTGCCTAAGTACTCACATTTATAGCCTTAAATGTGTGAAATAGAGCATTTGAGCTGGACATATTGCCAATGTCCCATATTGTCTAGCTAGCATGTAATCATTATCATCTCTTAATAATTCCTATAGCTTTACTCTGTGCCTACCATTTGTCTCATAGATATCTTTCTATATCTTACCTGTTGTAGTCTTATCTAGACACCTGTCCAAATAAAATATTCCCTTTTCCTGAAAGACTTTGAGATGTCCTTGCTTCTGCTATTTCTTACCCATTCCCCATATTACTTATGTACCACATTGTGATGCAAAGCTCTTAAATGCAAATGAGTTGAGCATTTGCACCAGCCTGGAACTGAGTACCAACAAGCAACTGGTGTATTTATTTTGGACTATATGGAATTGTAGAGGAAATAATTTCTCAAAGTCATGTGACACTTAAGAAAAAGCAAGATTACTTGCAAAAATCCATTTGTGCCTTCAATATTCTTTGGAGAATATGGTTTCTGAAAATGGATTATTTATTTGAAAACAAACCAGGACTATTAAGTGTTTATAAAATAGAGTGTGACTTGCTACTACTATTGACCATGTTCTCTTTTTTTTTTTTATTAAATTGCTTCACATTCACTGGGAAGATTAACTTTGGAACAATGATCAAAACAGTCTTTTTCTATTGATTTCTCAGAGAACTCTCCTGGTAAATTATCAGTCATTGCCATCAGAATAACTTTTTAAAGACAATTACTTCTCAACATATTTTAAGGTTTATTTTATGCTATAATAATCATCTAAAAGCAGTTTCTGATCAATTCAATCAAAAAATTCTTACTTTAAAGGTGCCTAGAATCTAATTCCTAGGACTATCAAGTTTCAAATTAAATAAGCCCTTCTTCCTTCTACAAAAATATGCTAAGGGTCCTAATAAACTTACTTGTAAAAGACAAGACAAAGTTCACTCAATGTATATGTAGGCCTTAAAATTTTACCTAACTTTCATGCTAATGTTACTATGTCTACTTGACAGATGCTGCCAGATGGTCTAAGATTCCTACGTTGGATACTGAAAACATTACTACTCACAGTAACAACTGTATACAAAATAGACATAACAGCCTCTCAGCTACGAAGATAAGCAAGAGATACCTACATGTATTATGGTGAAATGCTAGAAAACTCAAAGCTTAAGAAAGCCAAATCTTTCATAAATGGCAACAAACCAGCCTGAATATTGCAATGGAGAAAAGCACTGTCACTTTATTTTTAATAGGAAACAAACAAGCTCTTTGTCTGGAGAAAGGCATAACCTCTATATTCCAAGACTGCTCACTATGTAAGTCTGTACCATTTCAATAATAGTTTGGAATAAACACATTCAATAACTCTATTTCTGAGACATGCAAAAGAAGAAACAACATGACTCATGGAGAAATATCTCTTTAATATCTCCCAGGTAATACGGAAATATTTAAAATTAAAAAGTATTTTCTTATTTTATTTTAGCTGTTAACTGGGCTTTCAACTCAATCAAAATTACTTTTTGACTCCCCATCCAGTCAAAAAGTAATTTTCTCTCTTAATTAGAATAACTCATTTTTGCATATGAAATATCATGGTGTTAGTGAGTAAATACTTCAGCAAAGAGAAAGTATATTTGTATTAGAAAATACTTCTTATGAAGACCAACTTTCTCTTTTTACTCTTGAACTAATGAAGAATAATACTCAGTCTATGCTATTTCCTGACACATCTCAAAAGAGGACAGCTCCCATCTCTACATTCTAGAGCCAAGGAAACAATAGATTGGAACAAATCATAGAAAGCTGTATCCTATTTTATTCCTATCATGAAAAATACCATTGTTTCTTAGCTTTTTCTGGGATGATCTTTTTTTTTGGGGGGGGGGATGATCTTGATTGGGCTCTTTTACCCTTTTATATCACTCTCAACATTTCTGCATCTGCAACTACAAGGTCATCTCTCTTACAAACTCATACGCATAGTGTGTGATTGTTCTGAATGATGTATGTAGCTTATTTTGTGCTATATCAGCTATATTCACTCAACAATATATCCAAATAACTTGCCAAGAAATACCAATCTACCACATATCTTTCTTTTTTTATTTTATTGTACTATAAAGGCCATGTACAGAGGGGTACAGTTACATAAGTCAGGTAATGAGTACATTTCTTTTTGAACAGTGTCACCACTTTCTTTGTTTTAGTCCCAGTTTTTCCCTCCTGAACCCCCTCCCACATAAGTTGTAGAGTTCATTTTCAACACTGTGTCTAGTGAGTATCACTGTTGCATTTGTTCACCCTTTGTCCCACCATTTCTGTGTTTCTTCTTACCCTCCTCAGATAAACTTACACACAAGACAAAAGATACAGAAATCAAAAACAGCAACAAAGGAGAAAAAAATTAACAAGAATCAAAATAATACAACATCTTGTTTTCATGTTTTGGAGTTCATTTCAATAAACATCATTTTATATGATTATATGTCCATACTATTGAACCTTTATCTTCTCCTAAGAATATCCTTCTTTGGTCTCATTGTGTGAATGTCTAGTTGGGGATAATTTATCATGTATAAGTATATTTTTTTAAAAAAACATGTGAATCAAAATAATACAGACCCAAAGAAACTGAGATTGCATGGTCTCCCTAATTTGTTATAACTAGAAAGTGCCTGTAAATTTACAAATAAACACATTGGTTGGTAAAAAACAAAACATTCCTTTCAATAGTTTCATGGAACTCTATCTTGTGGATGCACTAAAATTTAATCAAGCTATTTATTGAAAATGGTGTTTCTACTCTTCTATTATAATCATGAAGTAAACATCCCTAAATATGCATACTTTTAAAATACTCTCTATAAAACATAACATTGTCATTTAAATCTAACACATGTATTACTGAAATTTAACACATAAATTATTATGGGAAACAATAATTTCATAAATGTAAGAAATGGGTCAAAACAACTAGCTTTCCAAGAACTCCAGTATTTTGAAAATAATGTGTGGTCCTTTGGTTTGTATGGGTAAAGATTTTAACTTATCTTTTCTTCCTTTTTCTTTTTTTAATTTTTTTTTTGTTGGTCGTGGGGTTTGAACCCTGGGCCTGGGCACTATCCCTGAGCTCTTCAGCTCAAGGCTAGCACTCTACCACTTGGGCCAGAGCACCACTTCTGTTAACTTATCTTAACATGATTTCATTCTAAGAGTATTTTTCTCAACAAGGAATAGAATAAGAGAAAAAAATGAGTCATTTTTTCACTTCTGACCTCCCCTGGAACTTGAGTCACCTACTTTACTGTACTGAGTAGAAACAAAAGTGAATGAAGGGTCAATGCAGATGCATACATGATGGTATTCTTTCCTTCTATCAGTCCTTAGTTCAGAGATTTCCTGTCAATATTTGTTTAACTTCTAATACCTATACGCCACAAGCCGCATTCAAAATAATGTTTCATTAGCCAATGAAAGTTCACAGAAAAAAAATACTTTGAACAATATCTCTTGGCACAAGTAATTTGGAGATGAATCAAGGAAATACTTAACACCTCTGAAGAATCTTGCCCCTTTTTTCAGAGGCATTAAAACAGCAGCAACAGGGGGCTGGGGATATAGCCTAGTGGCAAGAGTGCCTGCCTCGGATACACGAGGCCCTAGGTTCGATTCCCCAGCACCACATATACAGAAAACGGCCAGAAGCGGCACTGTGGCTCAAGTGGCAGAGTGCTAGCCTTGAGCGGGAAGAAGCCAGGGACAGTGCTCAGGTCCTGAGTCCAAGGCCCAGGACTGGCCAAAAAAAAAAAAAAAAAAAAAGAAAAACAGCAGCAACAATAATAACAAAGCTCTTGGTAATTTGTTATCTGAAAAGTTGTCAGATTACATATTGCAATTACTTACAAGGTAGGGAGTGGCGAGTCTCACTATACTTACTTGAAGAAGAGAGAGATGACTAAGTTACTGCTGCTTGTATATCCTTCTAGGACATACTGGATGTGTGGCTTGATGGGGCAAACAACTCAAAGTGATCACCACAGAACCAGACAGAGCTAGTTGTACACTGAAAATCATTCCCATAGTGATGAAATTGGGCTTGATGGTGTACTTGGAGTTTGCTGTGGTAAAGATGATGAGTTGATAAACCCTTTTGGTATATGAATTGAGAGTATCCCCAAGAAGTTTGAAGTCTATAAATGAAGATAGAAAATGTCTAGGCAAAAGGCAAGAATGATTGGGGATGGGGGTGGAATAATCCAAGACTCTTTAGTATGCTATCCAGGTGTCCCCATGTTGTGCTTACCTAATCTGTTTCTATTGGTAGAAATCACAACCATAGAGTCCCAGGGGCACAACAGATAGGGGAGAGTCTCCACAAATGGGACTACTACAAAATAAAAAGTTTCTGCACAGCTAATGACATAGCCACCAAACTAGAAAGACAGCCAACCATATGGGAAAGGATCTTCACCAACACAGCAACAGAAAAAGGCCTAATATCCATCATCTACAGAGAACTCAAAAAACTAACACCCTCCAAGCCCAGTAAACCAATTAGGAAATGGGCAAAGGAGCTAAAGAGAGACTTCACAAGAGAAGAGATAAAAATGGCAAAGAAGCATATGAGAAAATGTTCAACATCCCTGGAAGTAAAGGAAATGCAAATAAAAACAACCCTGAGATACCACCTCACTCCAGTTAGAATGGCCTATACTCTGAACTCAGGCAACAACAAATGCTGGAGGGGATGTGGGGAAAGAGGAACTCTTCTCCACTGTTGGTGGGAGTGCAAATTAGTACAACCACTTTGGAGAACAGTATGGAGGTTCCTCAAAAAGCTCAACATACATCTACCCTATGACCCAGCCATACCACTCCTAAGCATCTATCCTGAACAACAGGTCTCAGGATATTAAAAAGACATCTGCACTTCCATGTTTATCCCTGCACAATTCACAATAGCCAAAATATGGAAACAACCCAGATGTCCCTCTGCAGATGAATGGATCCAAAAAATGTGGTACCTATAAACAATGGAATACTACATAGTGATTAGAAATGGTGAAATATTGGTATTCACAGGGAAATGGTCAGAACTTGAACAAATAATGTTGAGCAAGACAAGCCTAGAACACAGACACCATGACATATGACTGTTAAGGAGGGGGGAAGGAGGAGACAGTAGCGACCAGGTCTGCGAAACCAAAAACTTCTTGTCAAAGGGTATTTCCCACAGGTTTGGGTCAGCAATCCTACATTATATAACTAAAACCAAACAACTACTCAACATATATAAAGGTCAAAAATAGACCTCTCAGTGGATCACAATAGCTCAAAAGCTATGTATGTATGATCACATAAGACAAGGATAAGCAGATTCTATTTTTGACGTTTTATTTAAAGTTCTAGGTGAATTTCCTTTGGCGTAGTCCATGTGGCTACTGTAAATGTTTTTGGTACACTGTGTATTATATATATATATGTATATATATATGTATATGTATATATATGTATATGTATATGTATATGTATATATATGTATATGTATATGTATATATGTATATGTATATGTATATGTATATATATGTATTATATATATATACATATATGTCTACCTGATCTAGGGAAGGGAAAGAAAAACAAGGGTGTAAGATATCACAAGAAATGTACACACTGCCCTATTATGTAACTGTACCGCTTTTGCACAACACCTTGTCAACAAAATTTAATTAATAAATAATTTTGTTTAAAAAAAAGAAGTCACAACCAGTCCTGCTACAAGGTAAGTAGGGCTCAGCTATCCTCAGCTTCCCAATGTATAGTCTCATCCATTCTAGCCCAGAGCGAACCTGTGCGGGTTTCTATCACTGCTTTCCCCTAAGAAATATCTTTGTATGTCAGATCTTGTGTTTTTCTTGCTTCTAACCCAGTTTAGAAAATCTTTTACATCTGCATTATTAATACAGAAACAAAGTTTTTAACTAAACTTAACCTGATCTCTTCTCACCTGCAAAATGATCTTAATTTCTTAAACGTAAACTAGCCACTCCTGAACTTTCTTCCTCCTCATTCTGGAACAGACTGTTCTCCAAACATTTATCCCTCCCATTGTACAAACCTCCCTGCCTCCCCCAGTTCACAGAGAAGAAGTATACCCCAAAGCCTGTATTAGAGTCTTCTCTGCCTTTCCCTTTCAGTTTCATCAGAAAACTGTGGTGGCACCCTACATTCTATCATTGCCATACCTGGGGACTTCCACAAACAGCCACCTGTGTACCATTTCCTCTGCAATTAACTTGACTCTTTTTAACCAGCATAAGATATTTTTTATGGTCTGTAGTAGCTTGAGATGTATATCTTAGCAATCTCAGGTAGCCTTTGAAGGTTGATTTTTTTTTTAAGGAAAAAAATACTTCCTTTGAAGCACATTGGTCTGAGAATCTTTATGACCATTTTATACTTTACCAGCCAGAAAATTTGGCAGGTTCCCTATTAACTTATAGAGCCCAGGGCATGTAAAGTTTGGGATTTGTCTCAATTTAATTACTTCAAATAATAAAAATGGACCAATTAAAAGGAACAGGCTGGGTCTTGGTTACATCAGCAGGGCAGTGGCTTATCATTGATCCAAAGTCTGCCAAAGGTCTCTGGGGGACAAGGCAAAGCCCTGAGGGACTGTAACTCTATTTGATGGTAGGATTATCCACAGTGCCTCTGGTTCATTGAGAAAATGGAATTGGATAGCAGTAGCAAATCTTGTATAAAATATAAACCATAAAACTGAACATTTTTTTACTTCAAGTTTTGCAAGCAACTGAGGCAAAAGTAAAACTAATTTGTCTAGCTATGTTCAAGTAGACAGTGAAAATATCCCAAGGAAATAAATAAGCATTCTATTTTAGAATAATTTTTAAGGGAAAAAAATCTATCCATTTTTCTTCCTATCTGCTGGCACTACCTCATGTAAACAATCAAGTCAACTTAGATTTATTTATTAAATTTCTGGGAATACATGTGTGATTTGGTTACACATTTATAGCATTTAAATATGTCCACCAAAATATGTTTCACAACCAAATTTCTATTTCTATTATAAGCAGCCTGAGATTCTATTTTAAGAAGCCTGCAAAGTTGTTTACAAAGATTCATAATGGCCAGCATCAAAGCAGTCTTTGACTCAGGCAGCATAGTCTCTTGGGTTATATAGCTGTCAATGGATGGGCCTTTATGAGGTGAGATACTGTCTGCTGATATCACTGTAAACATTCTCTCCATGTGATATCATTGTTTACTTGGTGATGCTATTGTGATCTCCTGGAGGGCTCACTATTGTGACATTTCCAACATCACAGTCTGTATAAATTAATAAGTAATATCTTGTGTTCACTCAATAAAATTGTTGTTTCTGATTATTAATTTTACACACTCACTTGATTAGGCTATGAGGTGCCCACATATTTGGCCAAACATTACTCTCCATGTTTCTATCAAGGTGATTTATGAAAGAGTTTGGCATTTGAGTCAATTTACTAATTAAAGCAGATTGCTTTTTCTTTCAAATATGTGTGGTTTTGATCTAACCACATTGTGCAGATAAACACTGACCTTTCTCTGAGTAAGAGAAAATTCCTGTCTTCGTTTGCACTAGATGTTATTTTTTTCTTCCCTTCATAATCAAACTGAAAAACAAGCTTTCTCTGTCTTGATCCCAAAGCCTTCAGATTAGAGCTCACCATCAGCTCTCATTGCTGTGTACTTTGCTGTTTCACCCAGCCAAACTTTGGATTTATCAGCCTCTGTAATAATATGACAAATTACTAAGTATATATATATATATATGTATATACATATATACACATGTTTATATACACACATATATGCATAATTTGTGTGTGAGTGTGAGTGTGAGAGAGAGATCGAGAGAGAGAGAAAGATCTGTCAGTCCTTCTAGCTATCAAACTGTTTGTCTATCTTTCCTGAGTGTTTTATTTCTCTGGATAATCATGATTAATATTAAGATGATGGTGATGATGATAATGATGATGATAAGCCAGCAGTAGGCGATGGTGTGATAGAAGTGATGATCATTGATATGGGATCATTAGACAGGAGGATATTTAATCATAAATTTAAATTTCAAAGTTTAGTGCCTCCTGAGAATAGGTTAACGTATTTATTTAATTTTTAACTAGCAATTGATTATGTAAAATATTTTTGGTGAAAATCTTTGCCAGTAAATTAAGAAAGAAAATTAAGTGGCAGCTATGTAAATTTTGAACAAAGAAAAACGAATGACTTTACATGAAGAGTCAGGAGATTTGAAAATATAGATATAATGTTAAAATTAATGGGGGAATGAATCCTGAGTGAACATGAGGACAATACCCAACCATTAGCAAGACAGGATGAGCAGATTTTGAGCCCCAGGCTGAATTAGGAGCACATCTGGAGAGCAATGCAGTTTACATGAGCTGGGATAACTTTATCAGTGATCCTATCTCTTTTAAGATGAGACTATAAAACTCACAGTGAAGTTCTATGGTTTCTACCATAGAACCAGGTCTATGGTTTCTACAGCTGTGGATGTTATAAATCAAAAAACAGAGTCAATTTATTTTTACCCTAGAAAATACAAAGATTGTTGACCCAGTCACAATGCATTTATGGTCATAAAAGTTGTGTGCTGTTTACCTTAAGGAAATACCTTAAGTGAAGTCCACATTTTATACTTAGCCACCATTGTCTGCATAGCCAACTTCATAGCCATTTGTTCAATATAACAAGAACTCCTTTCTATTTTATTTTAAAAGTTCAACTCTTGACATAATTTCCAAGAACATTCCAGATGACCAAGTAAATGTTCTACTAACTGCTCCCTTTAACATTTACTTTAACATTACACCACCATGTTAATTATGTGCTAATCTGTAGAAGTCTCAGATAACCCAAAATCTCTGTGAGAAACAGAAAATTTCCATCTTCTTAAAAAAACTTAATTGAAAAACTCATAAGCAAATCGTTTCTTATATTAATTAATTAGTTTATTGTCAAAGTGATGTACAGATGGGTTACAGGTTTACATGAAAGGCAGTGAGTACATTTCTTATCAAACTTGTTACCTCCTCCCTCACTTTTCTCCCACCTACCCTCCTCTCCAATTCTCTCCCTTCTCCTCGAGTTGTACACTTGGTTTACAGCTTATTGTCTTGTAAGTATTGCTGTTGCATTGGTTCACCTTTACCCTTTGTCTCTCCATTTTGATGTGTCCCTTCCCTTCCCTAGTTCAGATAAACATATATACAATACCCAATGTACCAAATCAGTTCCAGTGACATCAAGGGTAAAACCCTGGGGAAGAAAGACAAAAGAAAAAGGCATAGTTTCACATGGTACATTGAAAATAGCAACAACAATGTTAAGCCACTTACTTCCTTAACTTGGAGTTAATTTCACTTATCATCATCTTATGTGTTCATATGCACATAGCTATTGAACTATTGTGATCATCTAATAGGACTACATTAGACATAGACTAATTATTACCAATGAGGGAAAGCATAGAGTCTATGTTTCTTTGAGTCTGGCTTATTTCACTTAATATGATTTTTTCCAAGTCTTTCCATTTGCTTATGACTGGAGCAAAGTCATTTATTGAATGAATGAATGGTATTCCACTGTAAATATGTACCACATTTTCTTGATCCATTCAGTTACTGAGAGGTATCTGAGTTGGTTCCATAGTTTAGTGACAGTAAATTGTGCTGTGATGAACATAGCTGTGCTGGTAAATTTAGTGTGGTCTTGCTTGTAATCCTTTGGGTAAATGCCCAAAAGCAGGGTTGCTGGTTCATAGGGGAGCTCTATGTTAGCCTTTTGAAGAACCTCCATAGTGCTTTTCAAAGTGGCTGAAAAAGTTTACACTCCCACCAACAGTGTAGTAGGGTTCCTTTTGGGCATATCTACTCCAGGATCTGTAGTTATTAATTTTCTTGATAATGGACGTTGCTACTGGGGTAAGGTGGAATCTCAATGTTGTTTTGATTTGCATTTCTTTTATGGCCAGTGATGTTGAGCACTCTTTCATGTGCCTCTTGGCCATTCTCATTTCCTTTTCAGATAAGTCTCTCTTTTTAGATCTTTAGTCCACATATTAAGGGGGCAGTTGTTTCTTTTAGGATTTGTTTTGAGGGAGCTTAATTTTTTAAGTTCTACATATATTTCAGATATGAGGCCCTTGTCTGTTATAGGGCCAAGGCAGATCTTTTATCAGTATGAGAAAGACTATGGCTGGGATGTAGTTTAGTGGCAAAGCAATTGTCAAAATGGAAAGACTTGGAAAAGTTATGTTAAATGAAATAAGGCAGACCCAGAGAAAGAAAGGTTGCATGGTTTTCCTCATTTGTGAAAGACAGAATGTACCTATGAATCTTTAAGTACACACACTGGGTGGTAAGCTAGGGGTTACACATGAATTAACTGAAATATAATAGATTCTATAGAGAGCTCAAGTAGTATAGTCATTTTTTTAAGAGTGAAGAAAGACTTATTACTTGCAACAGGTGAGAACAATGACGTTACAGTTTCAGCTTGTGGTTCCTCATACATTTAACTTTTATAGTGGCAGAGTGGAATGCCTTCCCTGAAGAGAATTTACCATTATAATGAAATTATAATAAGCAAAATTCACGCTAGGTCACCTGGACGTGGGACTAGGTAGTTTGGGGATAGTTTAAGCTAGTTCCTTAAACTGATTATGATGGAACAGGCCTGTAATTCCATTACTTTGGAGGCTGAGGCAGGAGGATCAAGAGTTAGAGACTAGCTGGGCACAGAGCCTGTAATCCCAGGTACTCAGGAAGCTGAGATCTGAACATTATGGCTCAAAGCTAGCCTCGGCAGACAAATATTTGGGATGTTGGTTTCTGGTTAACCTCCAGTTAACCAGTAAAAAGCTGGAACTGGAGATGTAGCTCAAGTGGTCGAGTGCCAGTTCTGAGTGGAAAAAGCCAAAAGCCAAGCAAGAGATCAGGGCCCTGAGTTCAACTCTCAATCAATATTACATCCTGTGGTCTTGCATGGAGGGCCTTACCCGAAACAAAGAAATGATTTTTGGAACTATGCTGGTCCTCAATGGGAAGTGCTTGCCTGGACTGTGAGAACCCTTGGGTTTGAGTCCGTGTACTACCTAGGGAAACAACAAACAATGACAGCAAAATTCAATCTGGAAACTGGGTACCAGTGGCTCACGCTTGTAATCTTAGTTACTCAGGAGGCTGAGCTCTAAGAATCATAATTCAAAGCCGTCCCATGCAAGAAAGTCCATGAGACTCTTAATGTCCAGTAAACCAGCAAAAAGCTTGGAGTGGAGCTGTGGCTCAAGTGGTAGAGCATTAGAGCACAAAAGCTCAAGGACAGTGCCCAAGCCCTGAATTCAAGCCCCAGAACCAGTATAAAAAGAATAGAAAAAGGAAAAAAACCTAGAAGAATAAAGGATGTCAGCAGTCAGGCAAACAAATGTTTCTTCCCCCTCCACCACCACATACCACCACCACAAGAAAAAGCTAAGTGCTTAACCCTGAAGGTTTCTGCTTAGCAGCTAATATTCATAGTAACTGTGAGTTTTGTGTGTATGTGTGTGCCCACGTGAGGACTTGAACTCAGGGCCTAGATGGTGTCTCCTAGCCTTTTCCACAGAAGTCTGTTGCCCAACCCCTTCAGCCACACTTCCACCTCCAGTTTTTTACTGGTTAATTGGAGATAAGAGTCTCAGGAATCGTCTTGCCCAGGCTGGCATCAAACTATGGTCTTAGATCTGAGCCTTTTGAGCCACCAGTGTTCAGCTGTATTCTTCCCTTTTCGTTTTTTGCTGGCATGGCACGGGAATTTGAATTTAAGGGCATTGTGCTTTCCCTTGTGCTTGCTGGCATAGCTGGCACTCTACCACTTGAGTCACTCCCTCTGCCTGATTTTTGTACTCATTATTTTGGATATAGAGTTGTTTAGACTTTTCTACCTGGCCAGCTTCAAACATCAGTCCTCTGGATCTCAGCCTTCAGAGTAGCTCAATAGCATAATCATTTAGAAAGACTAGGTCAAAAACCCAACAAAATCAACATTAGGAAATGAGTACATGCGAAGGGGTGGGGGCAAGAAGAGGAATAAGCCAATGAAGGGGGTGAGGGGGAGAATGCAGTCAAGAATTCATTATATATACCACAAAATTAAGAAGAGTAAGGGAAGGAGTGGGTCAAATAGGGGTGAGAATATTGAAGTGGTGACACTGATCAAGATGCATTATATTCATAAACTAATTGTTAAATAGCACTTCCTTGGCACAACTACTTAAAGGCAATTGAAAAAGTAAGTGCTATTATATACTGTGTTTTCAGTGATGAATAGTCTTACCAAGCCCAATATTTCTAGGAAGAGAAACGTCAAGAAACCGGTTTCAATACTCCTATTAGTGTCTTGGTGTGAGGCGTTGGAGACATGTCTGTAGTTTAGCTCCTGTCACCCATGGCTTCTTCACATGGAATGAAATTGGTCAGCCAGCTCTCTAAAAATGTCAAGGGTAACGTCCTTTTAACCCAGCTGCCAGTCCCTGTACTGTTGCAGTGTTCCTCTCCTGTCCAGAAAATTTACAAGAAGGGATACCGTTGAAATCCTTCAGGCTTTCAATACAAGGATATTAACTGTTTCATTTTTTTGCTATAACCCAGGAATTTTGAAAAAAAAAAAGTTACTCTTTCTCATCAGAATCCATGGCAGCTTTTACTACTCACTATGTATTAATGTTAAAATGTTTCTAACATTTTATAAAGATCTCCTTTTGTTTTTACTTTCTTATAACTGCATTGTGGAAGAAGCTGGCTATTTAATATATGAAATGTGCTCCCAAAGTGTTGTTAATTAAACAGAGCTTTCCTCACTGAAATCAAACTTGGTGAAAGAAGAAGAAAAAAAAACAACTAAAATATAAAATAAGGTCAATAGCAATGGGGTCAAAGTTTTCCAGGGCTTCTGGTCTTCTGGTACACAGTATTTCCCCATGGCTTTTGCTTGAATTTTTCTGCTACAGTAAAGAACTCCCCAAGTACCCCTACAGATCCCAGAATGGAATGTTACATTGAATTTGATGAATAGAGAGCAAAGGTTTGCTTTTATTTGCTCAATTACCTGGGGAAAAATCAGATGGCAAAAATATATATTTGCTTAAACTTCAAGCACCCAAAATAGACTTAGTAAGTCCATGCCATGGTTTTGTGATGCCAGCAGAAGTATAACCCTAATAAAAGCAGAACACCCAAATAACTCAGTCTCTCCAAAGAATTGCATTTAAAGACAGACTATTTAGTAATACAGTAATCCCATGTAAAAAATAAACAAAATGGGGAGGAGCAAGGCAGCCAGTGGTTCATGCCTTTAACCCTAGCTATTCAGGAGACTGAGATCTGAGGACTGCAGTTCTAAGCCAGCCTGGATAAGAATATGTTTGAAACTTTTATATCTAATTAGCTACCAAAAAAGCTGGATGTGGAGCTGTGGCTCAAGTGATTAAGTGCCAGACTTGAGCAGAAAAATTCAGGGAGAAGATCTTGGTTCTTAGTTCAAGGTCTGGGATCAGCACACAAAAATAAAAACAAAACTTAAGTGAGAACATTTAAAGAGGTGACAGTGATCAAGATGCACTGTATTCATAAACTTCTTTGTAAAATGGCAACTTCTTTGTACAACTACTTAATGATACAAAATATTCAGAAAAATAAAGAGGAAGGTTGAGTGTTTAAAAGATTTATATTATGAAGCACTATATTGCTCGCAAATGTTGAATGCCCCTTAGTTGGAGTTCATGTTGGAAAAGTCAGATAAATTAAAGAAAAATATGTTTTTCTATCTCTTCTTTGTACTTTTCAAATCACCTGGGTTTGCTAGCTTGGCTAGGCCATCTCATAACAAGCTTTCCGGTGAGACTTTTGACACATTTAGTTCTGGTCTCTGTTGGAAACACCACAAAATAAACCTTCTGTGAAACATTTTGGTAATTACAGTGCCAATTTAGAAATTACAGGAAAGAAAGTTACATCCAAAATGTTCACAACTTTAAGGAGCTTTAATTCGAAAGTTCTCGTCAAGTTCTAACTCCTTTCCAAGCTCTCCAAGCTGAAGATACAAATATCAATAAGGAAAACTTACAAATTTAAGTAAACAAAACCAGACACAGGATTTTTTTTTTTTTTTTTTTTTTTTTTTTTTTTTTTTTTTGCCAGTCCTGGGGCTTGGACTCAGGGCCTGAGCACTGTCCCTGGCTTCTTTGTACTCAAGGCTAGCACTCTGCCACTTGAGCCACAGCGCCACTTCTGGCCATTTTCTCTATATGTGGTGCTGGGGAATCGAACCCAGGGCCTCATGTATATGAGGCAGGCACTCTTGCCACTAGGCCATATCCCCAGCCCCAGACACAGGATTTTACCCATGGTATTCACTGTTGATTTAAGATAGACATCAATCTGGATGGTACGCTTCCGTGGTGGGGTTAGCTACTCCACAACGGTGATTGATTTGCTCCTTCCTTTCCAGGAATTTCAGCCTTTTTAATTTGTTCTGGGACTGCTGACTAACTCTGTTGTCTCATCCATGACTTTTCTGAATTAAAAAAGGGAGGGGGCAGTATGAATAATTCCTGTGGACAGCAATAATCACCTGGAACAGTCCTGAGGCCACCAATACATACAGATAATTAACTCTTCTCATGTAATGAGAGCACTGTTTTAGATATTGCTCCTCACACCATATGCAAATTCAGGAGTCAAGGGAAGAGGGCACTAAAACATATTTATTTATTCTCCAGATCTACCCATTTATTAGAAAGGAACTACTTCAAACAGTTCACAGTGAATATCTACTTATATCTCATTGCTAACCTTCCTGGCAGGATGATCAAGAGAGTGTATTTGTATCATCTAGAAACAGAATTGTGAAGATTGGTATGATTATCCATTTATAATAAGTGTGTATGATGATAACCCTACAATAGACATATCAGCTAGGTTATTGGCTCCATTACTCAGTGTACTAGCCTCAGTCAACATCTACGTTCACTTTACAGAAGTAGGGAAATTGTTATGACTTTGGTCTTTGAACCTAATTTCTCTTAGTATCTCCAGTACACAATACCTTCCAGGTTCTCTTTTTCTTCTTGAGCATCCATGTACTTTAATGAAATCTGGATGAAGGAGAGCAGCAGATAGTCTTTGCACTGTCTCTAACAAAGGACTTTCAGGACTCCTAAGAGCCATATTGGCCTACTCTATCTGTCCCCACTTCAAACAGGATAGGTGGCTCTGAGAACAGAGTCAGGCAGGTCTGGAGACAGAAGGAACTTCGGCCCCTGAATAATGGTGTGATCCCCAGATGCCGATGAAGAGCTACAGATGAGATAAGGCATAGACGTTCTGAGGTTGTGAATGACACAGAAAGGGTATCCACTTGAGCAAATTCCTTACATGTCATGTTAATTAGCTTGCCTGTGTGTGGAGGGAATAACCATTCCATTCTTGTATTCTTGGCATGCAGTAACAGAACTTGGCATGAATCAGGACACTTGACATGTTCATGAATGAATAAATGAGTGAATGAATAAATTAGTGAATGAATAAAAATGAAGGAAGGAAAGGAAAAGGCCCCAAAGAGAATGAAACCTGTCCTTCCAACTGATATCTGAAAAATGCACACTGAAGATGCAGTGGCTGTGCTCCGAACTTATTCTGTTCCACAGCACTAAAGGGAGCTATTGACAGTAAACCAACAAATTTTATAATTTTGTTCAAGTGGACAAATAAGAATGGCTTATGTTTAAGGTACAGAAAATGATGCTTTGGTATGTGTAATAATGTTCAACATTGTGTTCCTCCTCGGCTTGCCCTTTACTAATTGCTACCACGTGGGCAGGAAACACTCATCTCCTGTGCAGAGGTCCTTTGTACACAAAGCATGCCTCCTTCACCCGCCCTCAGAGGTCATGCTGAGGCATTGCTCTGACTTGAATGTCACATGTGGATTTAAAACACATGTGAGACAGGAAGTTACCAAGCCCCAAGTGCCATACTTCTGTGGTTGGGGCAGTCACTCATCACTGTGAACCTCCCGCCCCAGAGGTGGGCAAGACCCTAGTCCAGTCACTTACACTGGGCCTTGTCTTGTAGTCCAGAGGTAGAAGTCTCATCACACACAAAGCCGAGGGTCTGGAGTATGTCAGGATTCTGTCACCCTAGTGGAACTCCAGCCATGACTTGTCTTTTCTGAGTCCCGTTTACCTAAGGGTGGAAAAAGTGGAGATAGTAAAGAAGGACTGAAGATTGTCAAGAGGAGATTCAAAGAAAGAAAGTTGGCTAGTGGACAGTATCTATTGTCACACTATATGGAAAGACTGTGCCCAGTGGCACAGGCCTCTTTCCTGCCTGGGGACACTCAGTGTACAAAAAAGAGGCTTATCTGTGATCCTATGTTCTGGCTATTTCTATGCTGTCATAGCAGGATTCAGAATGCTCCAAACATTTCCTGGCATGTTTGATGGCTTGGGGTAACATTTTTTCCCACCTAGGTCAATTATCACTCAAGTAGAGACCATGTGATTGCCCTCAGGAGCTTCTATGAGGTCAACCTCACTCTAACATAGTCCCTATATGACAAGTCCTTGGCATGTGGTGCAAGGAGAAATACGGGGTTATCTCCTTTTGAAAGAAGGTGTTTTTTGTTTTTTGTTTTTTGAGAAAGGAAAACATGAAGCCTGGTAGAATGGCAAGAAGGGAAGCAGGAAGGGATGGAAGAAAAGAGGCCTAGAGAGAGAGAGAGGAGAAGAAAGAAAGGAGGGAAAGCAGGAAGTCAGAAAAGAAGGAAGGAAGGAAGGAAGGAAGGAAGGAAGGAAGGAAGGAAGGAAGGGAGGAAGGAAAGGAGGGAGGGAGGGAGGGAGGGAGGGAGGAAGGAAGGAAGGAAGGGAGGAAGGGAAGGAAGGAGAGAGGGAGGGAGGGAGGAACGGTGGGAGAGGAAGAAAGAAAGAAGGAAGGAAGGAAGGAAGGAAGGAAGGAAGGAAGGAAGGAAGGAAGGAAGGAAGGAAGGAAGGAAGGAAGGAAAGAAAAATTGCCATATCCAGTTGAGTTTCTCACTTCCAGGATTGGATCACGTTTGTGTCCTGTGCCCAGATCTTTCCTGGGCTATAAACAGATCCATCAGGCAGCATGATGCTGCTCTGGTAGGAGCTGGACTATTGTGTTCCTGGTGCCAGGGTCTCAGCCACAAATGACAGAATACTTGCTTCTAGAAGCCTCTCATCCCTAGTAGCTGGCAATCACATCAGCACTAGAAAAGGATCTGTTGAGAGTGTTAACCTAAGACCACATGCAAAGACAAGAGTCTTCTGAGAATTCCACCCCAATGCCTTGGTACTGATCTACCTCACCAACATAAATGGTTGGTCCCTCCCAGTAGCTCGAGCAAAATGGGCATCCTGAGGTCTTCCAGTGACCACATTCAGCATCTTCAAGGCCAGGTCAGATTTTGTAACAGAGCAGTACCGGTTGATCTCCTATTCTATAAATCTAATTGTCAGCTGGTCTTAGAAATATGTAGCCCAGGGGCTTAAGGTATTCTGTTTCAAAATCCAGGAAGGAAACATTGAAGCCTGAGGATGATAAATTCACTCTTACCACTGCATTATTTGTTAAAAGTATTGAATTTAAGGTGAAACAGTACCACTGATTGTGATAGTAAGCTTATTTCCACCTCAAAGACTTGTATTTTAATTATAAGTTGTTTTAAGCTAATGTGGTGTGCTTTACTATTTCCACAGGGAATTAAATATTTACTAGATTTTTTATACAACAGGAATATCATTGTGCATTTCACAGGTCATCTCACTTTATCATAAATAAATCATATCAAAAATAACACTCTGTCCTGAAGTTTCTGCATGTATTATTAATTCATTTAATTCTCATCATTGCCTAATCTGGAATGTAAGTTCAAAAAGATTAAGTAATTTCTCTGAGATGATTCAGTACACACACACACACACACACACACACACACACACACTGAAGCATGTTCTCCTTCCTTTGCCCTCTCATTCTGGTCTATAGCCATGAAAAGCAGAAATTGTGCTTTTAACAACAGCTGACTGAATAAGTAAAAATGAGGGAATTTTTTCTTAGTTTAATTTCTAAGGAAAATTACACTGAGAAGCATCATCAGGGCAGAGACATGGAGATCCAAATTATGGTCTTTTGTAGGCTTGTGGTGGAAAACTTCAAATGCACCCCACATCCACACCTTCACTATAGAATTGGCCGCCACATGCATGATCTTGTAGCGACTTCCAAGGCATTCCCATCCCTGCAAATGTTACTACTGGCAACAAGCTAAAAAAAATCCAGCAAAGGTTTACTGGTTGCATTATAAATGAAAGCATAAAGACTGACTTGACAAGCCTGCTTTTATTTGCTTCTCTACAACAACCTTTCCTTCCTTCCTTCCTTCCTTCCTTCCTTCCTTCCTTCCTTCCTTCCTTTCTTCCTTTCTTTTGCTTTCTTTCTCTTTTTTTCTTCTTTCTTTCTTTTCTTTTAAATGTTACTGAAGTCAATAATGAGATCATTGCTTTCCTATCACCAAAAGCTTTGTTTTGGAAGAGAATCAACAAGTATCTCCTTCCAGAATTCTTGCAGGTCAATCAGTATAGTACTGAAGGCCCAGTAGCCCATCTGTTCCTCAGCTGCAGGAAACATTTATTCATACGTTTGCCCATTCATCTGTTTTGTGTTTCCTTTTGTCCATTTTTCACTTAAGATAAACAAAATCTTGTCCCTGTGTGACAGAATCCAAACCTCCAGATCTATGTGAGGCTGCAAGTGAAGAGGATTTGTTATGGAGAGGGAGGAGTAGAGGATGGAAGGCAGAAAATATTTCTTACATTTAAAATACAGAAGGTCATTTTTAAGTCACCAATTATGGAGTTTTTGTGACTGTCTGACTTTAAAGTATCCTTTGGATTGCAGAAACATTAGCAGTGTAAGGTGGAACCTTTATAATTAGGCAATCATTTTCAGCACTGTTGAAGTTTTTCATATTATTTGTAAATTTTTGTCATTCTTGTATCTAGGACAAACATCTTCTGTGGTTCAGAAAAAGAAGATTCAAAGAAATGCATAGGTTCAATCTGTCAGTACAAGGGCATGATTTCATTGCCACATTGGAGGGTGTTAAACAAAAAGACTAAAAGTAGCATATAGATTCTCTAATGAAAGAGATCCCATTCTCCTATCAACCAAGCCACAAAAGGGAAGATATCTGAAATTCCTCGTTGCTTCTTCTAAGGATGGTTATAAATCTGTCTTCTTAAACCAAACATTTTATATGATGGAATACTCAAACTCAATCAGCTTAATCAAAATGAAATTACTTTCCCTGTGTGCCTAGGAAGCTACTGGGTATACTGAGTTTAGAAGGCCTGGATCAGGACTCAAAAACACTACTCTGGGGGATTTACTTCCCATAGGCTTCAAGCAGATGGAGTTGGAGATTTCATAGCTGTGTAAGCAGGTACCATGCAGGGAGAAGGATTATCAGCTTCCAGTTCCAGAAGCTGCTTCAAATGTTCTACCATCACTCCCTGACTTGAGGTTGACCCAAACTCACTCTTTTTTTTAATATATTTTTTATTATCAAACTGAATTACAGAGAGGTTACAGTTTCATACATTAGACATTGGATACATTTCTTGTACTGTTCGTTACCTCGTCCCTCATTCCCCTCTCCCCCCTCCCCCTTTCCCTCCCCCCCATGAGTTGTTCAGTTCATTTACACCAAACAGTTTTGCAAGTATTGCTTTTGTAGTTGTTTGTCTTTTTTTACCCTGTGTCTCTCGATTTTGGTATTCGCTTCCAATTTCCTAGTTCTAATACCAGTATACCCAGTTTCCAATATACTCAGATAAGATACAGAGAAAGTGTAGGTACAACCACAGGCAGGTGATACAAGAAGATCATCAATAATAGAGGCTACAGTTACATATGGCACGTTGAAAGTAGTTACAACTGTGATATAACAATCATTTCTATAACATGGAGTTCATTTCACTTAGCATCATCTTATGTGTTCATAAGGGTATAGCTAGTGGGCTCCTGTGATCCTCTGCTGTGACTTGCCTAAACCTGTGCTAATTATTCCCTATCAGGGAGACAATAGAGTCCCTGTTTCTTTGGGTCTGGCTTACTTCACTTAACCTACCACTAGGACTAAAAGAAGCCAAGACTGAATTCTGGATCTGGGGCTGAACACCGGAAAGCTAAATCTACTAGAACCAATGACAGAGGAAATTTGAAGCAGTGAACCCCTAAAGCAAACCAAAAAAGAAACAAATGGTTAGCTAAGTGATGATGCCTGCTTACTTTGAAAAGTAATTCAAGCAGTCTTGTCTTTAACTCTTCTTTGGTTCTAGGTTTGAACCATAGACTTAATTCTTGCTATACAAGCACTTAACCACTTGAACAGTACCCCTAGCCATTTCTTCTCTGGTTATTTTCAGACTGGGGTTTGCTTTTGGCTTGGGCCATGATCCTCTGATTTCACACTTCCTGCTACAGCTGCAATGACAGATGCACACGACACCGAGTGTTTTTCTGTTCAGATGGGATCTTGTGAACTTCTTGTCTGGGCTATCTCCAAACCATAATCTTCCTGATTTCCTTACAAGTAGCCAGGATTACAAGCATGAGACACCAGTGCCCATCTTAATTTTATATATGTTTAATAACCATGTGAAACAATTCATGGTATTGAATTTCCCACTCATAATATCCTACCAATACTCAACAGTTTGGGTGTTGGAACATTTCAAAATTCAGATACTGGGATTAGAGATGCTCAATCTATATTTCTCAGAGCACATTGTCACCAACTAAATGACAATTCCCCTGTCTTCTAGATTTCAATGTATAGCCAATTGTCCACATTCTGAGTTGAAAATAATAGTACAGTGATGTTTGAAAGTTCTTACAATGGAAGTAATAGGCTCTTCCTCTTTCTTCATCTTATTAGCTGGAATGAAGAGGACACAGTGCAACTAAAGAGAATATGGATGGAAGTGTTGCCAGGAGCTAAAAATATCATTACAGAATCACCATTTTGAGCCCTCAATCACCACCTCAGATTAATTTTATGTGAAAATAAAACATTTCTATTTCAAGTATGACAGTGTAAATTTGAAGTGCTATAGATGCTACCATTGTAGGTTAACCCAACTTTATATGCTATAGAAGAACAAATGTTAAATTCAGTTTTTGTTGCTTGCTTTTGATTGAGTTTTTGAGACAGGTATAAGTTAATAAGTACACCATGCTAACCTGGAAGTCTGAGTTTTTCTGCTTCAGTTTCCAAGGCTACCAGGCCCTGGAATGACTGTAAGAAGTTAAATTGTTATAGTCGTTTCACTAAGGGAAAGCAAAAATTCATATTCCACATAAAAGCAAACCATTTGTTCCTATACTGTAGATGTATTGAACAAAATCATGATTTTGCTACATTTGGCCTGAATATAAAAGTGTAATATGCACAGAGATGTATTTTGATGTAGAAATTTGATAAAGGTTATAAGCTTCTCATGTGTAGGAAATAATTTGAGTCCTTGTCCTGAAAACCCAACTTTGTTTTAGATGATAATTGGACAGAGCAATGAAGGACAAGATCTAAACTTGCAAGAAACATGAGTGTCAGATAGGTGGACAAGAAGCACGTAATAAACAGTACAAAGTTGTTATTTTAGATGTAGGTACTGAATTAATCGATGAACTTATTCCAGCATGAAAAGCTTCCCAGAAAACATAATGTACTGTTAGGGAAAGAAGGAAAATGAGAGAGGGAGGAGGGGAAAGGGAGGGAAGGATGGAGGCAGGAAGAGAATGTAGTAAGATTCCATTTCTTTCCAAATGTCCAGATCTTCAACTATCTAATAGATGATAGACTAGTCTAAGAAAAGCAAACCTCTGTCCCAGTGGAAAAAACTAGCATTGTGACTCTAGCAGAAGTAACTTTCCAAATTTGCATCTCTTTCCAGTGGGGAAAACCAAGTATCATAGAATATAAGATTGGCCTATATGGATAAAAGAATCACACTTTTTCTCAACACTGATACTTCAGCACTCTGTGGTTCCTGATTCTATTTTGTAGCTCAAAAGTTCACATGGGGTATAAATGAACTTGGTGGCAATTTGTAAGGATGACCCCTTTGAAACACAGACATCAGGAAAAGGTTCTGTTAAGAGACAACACTGTGAATCCTTCTACAGTGAAGAAACAGTACTGTTGTTACTAAGAAACTCACTGTTGAATTGAACGCTGGTACTATAATATACATCAACTTGCTACAGCGAGATCAGAGCAGAGACACACACAGCCTGTTTGGATTCCAATCACTCCCTAATCCCCAAGGAGGCAAAGGTCATAAAACTCAGGAGCCTACAGGAGACTAGGCAAACCTCACAAATCACTGGCATTGGGGAATGAGAGTAAGATCAGTGAGTGACTTTCTGACAACTCAGCCAAAAGAGAAGCTATTTGTGGACCACAAAGTAATGCAGCCCATTTTCCAGATTTGTTTCCTTAAGAAAAAAAAATTAACTTGGGAATTAGGGGATGGAAAAGTGGGAGGAAAATGAGGGAGGGGGTAACAAGTTTGACAAGAAATGTGCTCACTACTTTATGTATGTAACTGTAACCCCTCTGTACATCACCTTGACAATGAAATTATTTTTTAAAAAAAGAAATAATAAAAATTAGACAGTAATGTGAATGTTCTCTTTTTTGTGTGTGCTAACACATCCAATCAGATGGTATACAGGTTGAACAGCTTTCATCTGAACATTCAGAATCCAAAACGTTTTGAGCATGACATGATATCAAAAGCGAACATTTTCACACTTGACCACATGGTGGTTCACAGTGAAAATTCAGGAGCAATGAACATATTTTTTTAAAAAAAAGAAGTCTGTAGACTGCCTGTATAAGGGGTATATATGATCAGAAATAAACTTCATGCGTATATGTGTGTCCCAATACAAGACATCTCATCATGTCTATGTAAAAATTCCAAAATCCAAATACTTGAAGTCTGAAACCTTTCTAGTCCCAAGCACAAGGGATACAACCTTTAGAGCTGAGAGTCTTTTCAAAGACATAGCACATCAATTTAGAGTTCTTTAGCAACGAGAGAGAAAGCCTGGAGGGTGTAAGGATAAGAAGTTCTCAATATTTAATTTATTATGCAAAGATCATTTGCTTAAACTTATTCTTCATGAATTACATAGAAAAGTCTATGTGCTGATGATATTATCTTAAAGCTATTATCCTCTAATAAACCTTACATCCTAGTATCATTATAGAGATTCTAGAATACTTACAATTTTATCTAAAATGAAACAAGTGCAAATCCATCCTTTATAATCCCTTCCCACTAAATCTCTTTTCTGGCCTCAGACAAAATCAACTGAAGAGAATGAACCAATTGTACATCATTGTGGTGATTTTCAAGTGTCTTCACAGAGATTAAATTTAGCACATTGATTTCTTGAGAGGAATGTGAAAAATGAAAATCAAGTATAACCTTCTCAGCAAAATTCCTGGACACATGTGAATTTACCAATCAACAAGGACTTTGAAGGAATAATTCTTGTGTTTTCCAGGATTCTAGACATAAAAAGAAACAAGTCATGAATTCTAACAAAGTAGAAAGTTACTCCTCTTTTTAGATCTATTGTGAGGACCTTCCAGCTATTTTTAGAATGCAGAGGGAATTTTTAACACAATAAAGTTGCATAAACTCACTGAAGCTTTACATGTAGACAGAAATGTGCTAAAAATGTAGTGATCAATGATACCTAGAGACGGCCCCTAGGAACAACTTGAACATCTGATGTGTATCTGCTACCACAGATGGCAAAGACCAGGTAGACAAAGGTTCGGGTTGTATTCTGTGTAGATCCTGTGGGTATGAGCTAGATAGCACCTGATTGCTTCCCTGGGAAAACTATGAACTACAGGCATCTTACTAAAGGCTGGGAGAATAGGCAGGAGTTCTAGGACCATCTTCTTTCTGATAACATCCCACAAATCACTTCGACTAGTTCATCTGGGTGAAGGACTTTCCAGTACAAACCCCACTCAGAAGTGGACAGGGATGTCAGAAATAGTTTCAGAAGTGATCTATTAGTTCAGTGTCTCAGGGTTTGTCACATAGGGCCTTGTTATAAAAAGAGTCACTGAAATCGAGCATATGGCCATACCTCCTTCTTTCTGACTTCTAAGGTGACTGCAAAATGACTACAGGAGAGAATGGCTCAGCGGAAGGGACACAGATTAAAAAATGGAGGAGACTTTGATGCCTAGACTTTACCCTTCTCCTAGTTAATTGATGGTCCCAAGTAAGGAGTCAAGGTTTCTCAGTAAAACCAACTTTTAAGGACATCTTACAATGGGGCCTAGAATGAGGTGGTTCAGGTAAAATGAAGTCCTATGGGAAGACCTTAATCCAATGTGACTGTGGTCTTTATAGGGACACTCACAGAGAGAGCACCATGTGAAGACACAGGAGAAGGAAGTCATGTACAAGCGAAGGAAAGAAATCACAGAAGAAACCAACTACACTGGAAATTGATCTGGACTTCAACCTCAACAACTAAGAGAAAATATTATTACCTAAGTGAGTTAGCCTGTTGTCCTTTGTCATGACAGTTTGCTTTTGTCCACTTTCCATTGCTCTAACACAGTTCCTGATACTAGATGAAATATAAAGGGGAAATAGTTTATTTAGGCTCATGTTTACAGAAGCTGGAAAGTTTAAGATTAGAAGGTGAATCTGGTGGGAGGCCTTCTGCTTTTCTGCAATATGACACAAGGAATAGCCAATGTAATCTCATGAGAATTAAGCCAGTTCTGAGAGAAAGACAGTAATCCGTGTGTGTGTGTGTGTGTGTGTGTGTGTGTGTGTGTGTGTGTGTGCTGCTACTGTGACTTGAACCCTGGGTCCTGTCCTCTCTCTTGGATCATTGCTGGCACTCTATCACTTGAGCCATCCAATTTCTGATGTTTACTAGGTTATTAGAAATAAGAGTCTCTCTGATTGGTCTTCCCTGGCTGGCTTTAAATTGTGATTCTCAGATCTCACTCAGTCTCCTGAGTAGCTAGGATTTAGGTGTGAACCACTGGCACCTAGCTGTCGCTTCATTAAAACACCTCAATGCTGAATCACATCTTCTTAGAAACTCCACTTTCCATTGTAGCAATCAAATGTCAACTTCCTTTCTTAAAGAGACAAACCATATTGAAACTCTTGAATAGCTCTATGCAAGACTCCCTATGTCAACACCCAACAATAGAGATTGCTTCTGTTTGCTGCCCAGATTCCCCTTTTTACTTCTTTCCACCTGAGAGTGGAAGGTCTGCTAATATCACAGCTAAGTCTATCCTCAGGACCAGCTGTAGGCTAAGGAGCCCTCACCTGACACTCAATGATTTTCAACCAAAGTAGAGCGTACCCTGCCTCAATGCAAGACACCTGAAAGAGTCACCTCAGGTTCAGGATATCTCAGTCTCAGGACTTCTCATGGCATTCACCATCACAGTTGCTGTAGCTGTGTCAAAGTCTACATCCCAGTCTCCAGTTCTGCCTTTTTTTTATTTCCTCCTTTGTTAGAAATGGTGTTCTGGAATCACTCACAAAACTTGCAGAAGAAAGCACACAGTCCTCCCCTCCTTATTTTCAGGACATTGCACAATACAAACTATTTGACAATTGACATGTCTGAACTTGCCCTTCTCCTTTGAAGGCTGGACCATCCTTGATTGGTCAATGTAAATGCTCAAGTCTCTCTTGAATGGCTAATAATTCCATGCCATTTTTATGACATTTTCCATTTACATATTTGTCTATGTTGGTTCATATGACTGATTTCTTTCATCATGGTGATTATTTTTTTGCTATTTTTAAGTTTATTGCTAAGGTGATATACAGAGGGATTACACTTACATACATAAGGTAGTAAGTACATTTCTTGTCAAACTTGTTACCTCCTCCCTCATTTTTCTCCCACCTTCCTTTGTCCCCAATCTCCCCCAAGTTGTATTACTTTACAAACATTTTCTTGTAAGTATTGCTGTTGCATTTGTTCACCCTTTGTCCTTTGCCTCATCAATTCAGATAAACGCATGTACAATACCCAGGGTAACATAATAAAATACAGTGACAACAAGAACTAAACCATAGGGAAGAAAAAATAATTTCACATAGTACATTAAAAATAACAGCACAACAACATTCACTGTAGCATTATTTATCATAGTTAAAATATGGAACCAATCCAGATGCCCCTCAGTAAATGAATGGATCAAGAAAATGTGGTATATATACACAATGGATTTCTATGATTCTATCAGAAAGAATGACATTGCTCAATTTGTAAGGAAATGGAAAGACTTGGGAAAAAATCATGCTAAGTAAAGTGATCCAGAAACATAGAGACTATGTTTACCCTCATTGGTAATAATTAGTATATTTCTATGATAGTCCTAGTACAGGATTACAATAGCTCAATGACTACGTACATATAATCATATGGTGAGTGTTTCTGAGGTCTGATTCTCTGATTTTGCTTCATACTTAAATTTGAAAGCCTGTGGCACAATGCTTATTGTCAAGTATGAGAAGACAAAATCAGAGAATCTTTGCTTCAGTTTGACAAGTGGTACCTTTAATCCTTTTTCCTGTCACTATTGTCAATTTGTACACATTGTGGAAAGAAGGCTCCAGTGAATTGACAGAAGTGAGAGTTGTGTTAGATTTATATGTAATCCTACTATACTAAATTAGGCCAAGTAACACTTCATAATCCTAAATAAGTCAGATGAAACTAATGTTAATGGTGATTCAGGAAGTGTTTGATTACTTGCTGCATCATGTAGTGTCTTCATGGAGTATTTCATTTGTTCCAATGCTGTAAGTATTAGTAATCTCATCTTTCAAAAGAAATTTTGGGAGTATAAAAAACTTACCAATCGGAGAACTTCCGGGAAGACAGTGGAGGAGCAGCAGAGGCCTAGCTGAGCTCCCTCTGACATTGCAGTTTTCTCACCCCATAGAAACTTTTACTCCTAGAAAGACAGCCAGAGTAAGTTCTAACAGTACAGGGATTCTGACCAGGAAGGAAAAATCAACTTTGCTCATCTGAAAACACAGATTTGAGGTCCGGACGGCGTCCCGCCACCGCGCCAGTGCCGGCACCTGTACAGAGCTCAGCACAGCAACCCGCACTCCACGCGGCTAAAGCATACAGTGTAGACCAGGGAGAAATCCTCCAGATGGCAGCTGAGCACGGACAACCTGAAATCACAGAGAAAGTGTGAGTACCCCACAAAGATATTCTCACTCGCACCCACAAAGCAGCTTCTGGAAGGCAGCCCTTCCTCCACCGCCAGAGCAAAGCACCATCTTTGCCACTGGCATAGGGTCAGACCAAATTGGAGCTAAAGCAGGCCTGGGGAAATCGAGGTCAAAGGAGCCATCTTTGAAAAGGGCAAGAGGGACTGACCAGTGAGAGCCAGCTCCGCCCAGGAGAACGCCCCCTGCCCAGGCAGGAGGTGCGTCCTGGGCCTTGGCTTAGCCAGAGGTGCCTCGCCCTGCCCACCGGAATTTCTAAATTTAAAGCGAAAGCGATGAGCAGCTTCCAGTGGCACAGAAACACCAGACAGGGGAACAAACAGTTCCTGAGACAGTTAAATGGTCCCATCACAGAGGAAGCCCAACTCCCAGCCCGAAATGGAGCTGCACTCCATAGCCACCTCCGCCAAGGAGGCCGCCACGCCCAGGAGGGAGGAGCCTCCCCCAGGCAAGCAACTCTCAGCCAGGTAAAACAGGCCAGAGGCGCCCCGCCCTGCTGAGTCCACAGCCTATTCAAAGCCAGGCGTTAAAGGCAGCGGGCCCCACAGCAGACAAGAGGAACCACGGTTCCCGAGACCACTCATGTCCCCATCTACAGAGGACGCCCAAGGCCTACCTGCAAGTTGGTTCACACAGAGACCCAGGATTGAACCAACAGGGGAGAAGGGTCAGAACAGATCTACCCCCTGCAAACTGAAAGCAAGTCAAACCAGCCAATCAGGAAAATAGACTGCAGACCATCGCAAGGAAACCAGAGACTGGGGAAAGACCACCCAAACAAGGAGGACTCCATTGTTTTTTCTTTTCAAACATTTTTTAAACTTAAAAAAAATTTTTTTTCACTTCTGAAACGTCATTGTTTTTTTTTTTTGTTTTTGTTTTCCATTTTTACCCGTTTGTTTTATCAAGTTGTTTGTTTGTTTGTTTGTTTGGGTTGTTCCTTCTCTGGTTTTTTTCCTTTTTTATTTTTAAATAATATTTCTCTGTTTTGTGCATCTATCAGTCTTCCAGTATTTTTACTTTATTTCTCTCTTTGCATTCTCTTTCTTTAAAAATTACTTTCCTATGAATAACACCTCCACTCTTTTCTGCTAACTCTCCATTGTCTATCATTTAACCTTGTTCTTTCTCCTGATTCTACTCTTCTCCACATTTCCTCGTCACTGAAACTAAACCAAAATCACCACCCACCCACCCCCCAATACATTTTACTCTATTCTCTTTACTACCTCCAACTTACCCTCCTGACTTACTGCCTGGACCTCCAGGTTCCATTGACTCCTGGTTATTGGATAGAGGGTGTCCCAGCTTAATACGAGTGAATCAAAGGACTTCATAGAGAAAGCCAGTCTTAAAAGAACTTAATATAAAAACAAGAATTGCTTATAGGGTTGTAACAGTAAATAAGTAACTACTGAATACAGGGCCCAGGATCAGTTGTTATATTGAAATTGTATTCTTTAGGAACACCAAATCTAATTTTATAGACAGGTATACATAGTATCTGTATATAATTGTGAACTTGTAAGATTTACACAACAGTGCTTGGTAAGGGCTGCTTTGGGTCTTAAAAGGTGTTCACAGGTGCTGGTAGACTGGCATTCCCAATTCAAATGGGCAGAAGGAACACAAGAAAGATGGCAAACTATGAAGTCTTATCCCCCACTCAAAACAAGCAGGAAGCAGAGCAGTCAATCAAAAACATAGAAGAAAACCCCCAAAATGCTCTACAAAGTCTACTGATAAACATGATAAATGAAAAGTTTGAATCTCTTCAGTCAATAATTCTAGAGTATGAGGAGGCAAAGCAAAAATTAATGGAGAATTTTATGGCATCCACAAATAGAAAGATAAATGAACTTCAAGAGTCATATGAAAAGATAGCTACCCAGCTTAAAGATTTGAGAGACAACACTCAAAACCAAGGTAATGAAGTTAATGAAGTAAAGAAGCCCATACAAGACCTAAGAAATGACATGGAAACCATCAGGAAAGACCAGTCAGAAGGAAAAGAGATTCGAAATCAAGTAGCTAGCCTACAGTCCTGACTAACTGAAGCAGAGGATTGAATTTCAGGAGCTGAAGATTCCTTAGATTCTATGGAGAAAGATCAAAAATCAATACAAATCCAGTCCAATCAACAAAACAGATTGCTACAGGAGATTCAAGACACGATCAGGAAGCCCAATTTAAGGATAATAGGTATTGAGGAAAACTTGGAGAAAGAGGTTAATGGGATAGGCAACCTATTTAACAGAATATTATCTGAGAAATTTCCAAATATCCAGAAGGAAAGGCCTATACAGATACAAGAAGCATTTAGAACCCCAAACCGACCAGACCAGAATAGGACATCCCACCGACACATTGTGATCAAAACAGGATCAGTAGAATACAAGGAAAGAATCCTTAAAGCTGTTAGGGAGAAGAAAACAATCACATATAAAGCAAAAGCAATCAGAATTACCCAGACTTCTCAGCAGAGACCATGAAAGCAAGGAGAGCCTGGAATGAAGTACACCAAACTCTAAATAAAAATAACTACCAACCAAGAATTCTGTACCGAGCCAAACTCTCATTCATAGCCGAAGGTCAAATAAAAGTCTTCCACAGTAAGGAAAAACTGAAACAATATATCTGCACCAAACCAGCTTTACACAAAATCCTCAAAGATGTACTATACAGGGAAAGTCATCTATCCCAATACAGACAGAGAAATGAACCCTAAATAGTAATCATCAGATCAAGAAATGGGAAGACACAGCTTTAAACAAGATAGTGATAATGAAAGGAACAAACGATCATCTCTCAATCCCAACTCTCAACATTAGTGGACTTAATTCTCTAATCAAACGACATAGGCTCATAAGTTGAATCAAAAATCAAGATCCATCTTTCTGCTGCCTCCAAGAGACACATCTATCCAGCAAAGTAAACATCTTCTAAAAGTGAAAGGCTGGAATCAAATCTCTCAAGCAAATGGCCCGCATAAGCAGGCTGGAGTTGCAATCCTAGTATCAGACAAAATTGACTTCAAATTAAAAAAGGTAAGAAGAGACAAAGAAGGTTACTACATACTAGTAAAGGGATCTCTCCTACAGGAAGATATAACCATTCTAAATATCTACACACCAAATGCAGGAGCACCCAACATCATCAAACAAACACTACTGACTCTAAAATCACTCATAGACCCAAACACATTGATAGTTGGGGACTTTAACTCTCCACTATCACCTCTGGACAGATCAACACGCCAAAAACTGAACAAAGAAACCACAGAACTAAATAATTGCATAGACCAACTAGACTTAACCGACATCTACAGAATATTCCACCCAGCAACAACAGAATACACATTCTTCTCCGCAGCACATGGAACATTCTCCAAAATAGATCACATCTTAGGGCACAAAGAAAATCTGTACAAATTCAGAAATATCAAAACCATCCCCTGCATTCTCTCAGACCACAATGGAATAAAATTAGAGCTCAACTCAAACAGCCACCACAGAAAATCCTACAACTCATGGAGACTAAACAACACACTGCTGAACCATCAGTGGGACACTGAAGAAATTAAAACGGAAATTCAAATGTTTATGGAATTCAACCAAGTTGAGGACACAAAGTACCAGCTCCTTTGGGACACAGCAAAGGCAGTACTCAGAGGAAAATTTATATCTCTGAGTACATACATCAACAAACTGGAAAAACAGCAACTCAATAATTTAAGGATGCACCTTAATTTCCTTGAGAGAGAACAACAAGCCAAACCCCAAATCAATAGATGGAAGCAAGTAATTAAAATCAAATCAGAATTAAATCAATTAGAGACAAAAAAAAAAAAACATCGAAAGAATCAACAAAACAAAGAGTTGGTTCTTTGAATAAATCAACAAGATAGACAGACCCCTGGCAAACCTGACCAAAAAACGAAGGCAGCACACTCAAATACACAAGATAAGAGATGAAACAGGTAACATCACCACAGAAATAACCAAAATTCAGAAAATAATAAGGGACTATTTTGCAAACCTTTATGCAACAAAATCAAGAACTTGAAGAAATGGAAGATTTCTTAGAAAAAAATTCATATCCCCAAATTTAACCATGAAGATTTAAACCTTCTAAACAGACCCATATCCAGTATTGACATAAAACGGCAATAAATGATCTCCCATCCAAGAAAAGCCCAGGTCCAGACGGATTCACTGCAGAATTCTACAAGGCCTTCAAAACAGAACTCACACCAATATTTCTCAAACCCTTCAATGAAATTGAAAGCGAACGTTCACTACCAGACTCATTCTATGAAGCCAGTATAACCCTCATCCCAAAACCAGGCAGAGACTCATCAAGGAAAGAGGACTATAGACCGATTTCCCTGATGAACATAGACGCAAAAATTCTCAACAAAATTCTGGCCAATTGATTTCAACAGGTCATCAAAAAAATCATACACCACGATCAAACTGGATTCATCCCAGGGATGCAAAGTTGGTTTAATATATACAAGTCAATTAATGTAATTCACCACATCAACCGGAGCAAGGTAAAGAAGCACATGGTTATATCTCTGGATGCGGAAAAAGCGTTCGACAAAATCCAGCACCCATTTATGCTAAAAGCCCTGGACAAACTGGGATTCCAGGGATCATTCCTGAATATAATCAAGGCAGTTTATGACAAACCAACAGCAAGCATAACTCTAAATGGTGAAAAACCATTCCCTTTAAAATTAGGAACAAGGCAGGATGTCCACTCTCTCCCCTGCTCTTCAACATAGTACTAGAATTCCTAGCCAGAGCAATCAGGCAAGAAGAAAATATAAAGGGGATCCAAGTAGGAAAAGATGAAGTTAAACTTTCTCTCTTCGCAGATGACATGATCCTATACCTAAAGAATCCCATAGACTCAACCCCCAAGCTACTAGAGCTGATCCAAAACTTTGGCAAAGTTGCAGGATATAAAATAAACCCTCAAAAATCAACGACCTTTCTCTATGCTGATGACCCGAAGACTGAGGCTGAAATCAGGAAAGCAACTCCTTTTGCAATAGCTCCCCCCAAAATAAAATACCTAGGAATAACCTTAACCAAAGAACTGAAAGACCTCTTTGATGAGAACTTTAAAAGCTTGAAAAACGAAATTAAGTCAGAACTAAGGAAATGGAAAAACCTCCTATGCTCCTGGATTGGGAGGATTAATATAATCAAAATTTCAATATTGCCAAAGTCTATCTACAAATTCAATGCAAGACCCATTAATATCCCAACACCATTTTTTAATGAAATAGAGGAAGCAATCCAGAAATTCATATGGAACAATAAAAGACCTAGAATAGCAAAAACAATCCTAAGCAGAAAGAACAGTGCTGGAGGAATTACAATACCCAACTTTAATCTGTATTATAAAGATATAGTAATAAAAACAGCTTGGTATTGGCTTCGGAACAGGCCTGAAGACCAATGGAACAGAATTGAAGACCCAGAAATGAACCCACAGAACTACGCCTACTTAATCTTTGATAAAGGAGCTAAAACAATAGTTTGGAAGAAAGATAGCCTCTTTAACAAATTGTGCTGGAAAAACTGGCTCAACACATGCAACAAACTAAAACTAGATCCTTATATATCACCCTGCACCAAAATCAATTCCAAATGGATTAAAGACCTCGAAATCAAAACAGTCACCCTGAAAACACTAAAGGAAGGAATAGGAGAAACACTTGGGCTCCTTGGCACAGAATGGAACTTCCTTAACAAAGACCCAAAAAGGCTACAAATCAAAGAAAGGTTGGACAAGTGGGACTGCATCAAACTGCAGAGCTTCTGCACGGCAAAGGACATAGTTTGCAAGATAAACAGAAGCCCACAGACTGGGAGAAAATCTTTACCGGCCATTCAACAGACAAAGGCATCATATCTAAAATATATGCAGAACTAAAAAAATTACCCTCTTCCAAAACAAACCGCAAAGAACCAATAGCCCCCTCATCAAGTGGGCTAAAGACTTACAAAGAGACTTTTCTGATGAGGAAATGAGAATGGCTAAGAGACATATGAAAAAGTGCTCTATATCACTGGCCATAAAAGAAATGCAAATCAAAACAACATTGAGATTCCATCTCACCCCAGTAAGAATGTCATATATCAAGAAAACTAACAATAACAATTGTTGGAGGGGATGTGGCCTCAAGGGAACCCTACTTCATTGTTGGTGGGAATGTAAACTGGTTCAGCCACTCTGGCAAGCAGTATGGAGATTCCTCAGAAGGCTAAAGATAGAACTCTCCTATGACCCAGCAGCCCCACTTTTGGGTATCTATCCAAAAGACCACAAACAAAATCACAGTAATGTCACCAGCACAACAATGTTCATTGCAGCACAATTTGTGACAGCTAGAATATGGAACCAACCCAGGTGCCCCTCCGTAGACGAATGGATCAGGAAAATGTGGTACATATACACAATGGAATTTTATGCCTCTATCAGAAAGAATGACATTGCTCCATTTGTAAGGAAATGGAAGGACTTGGAAAAAATTATACTAAGTGAAGTGAGCCAGACCCAAAGAAACATCGACTCTATTGTCTCCCTTATTGGGAATAATTAGTACAGGTTTAGGCAAGTCATAGCAGAGCATCACAAGAGCCCAATAGCTATACCGTTATGAACACATAAGATGATGCTAACTGAAATGAACTCCATGTTATGGAAACGATTGTTATATCACAGTTGTAACTACTTTCAATGTCCCATGTGTATCTGTAGCTTCTACTATTGATGATGTTCTTGTATCTCCTTCCTGTGGTTGTACCTACACTATCTCTTTTTATCTTATCTGAGTATATTGGAAACCGTGTATACTGGTATTAGAACTAGGAAATTGAAAGGGAATACAAAAATTAGAGACACAGGGTAAAAAGACAAACAACTACAAAAGCAATACTTGCAAAACTGTTTGGTGTAAGTGAACTGAACACCTCATGGGGGGAAAGGGAAAGGGGGAGGAGGGAGGGGTGTGAGGGTCAAGGTAACAAACAGTACAAGAAATGTATCCAGTGCCTAATGTATGAAACTGTAACCTCTCTGTACATGAGTTTGATAATAAAAATTTAAAAGAAAACCTTACCAATCTTAAAAGGCCAGTAGTGATACACTGATTTCAAAAGATATTCACTCAAATAAAAGAAATGTCAGATGCATAAATACTCTTCATGATATCATGAGGATATCGACTGTCTAGGGATAGACACCTGCTTGGTGTGAAATCTGTTTGGGCACACATCTCCACTGGCATGTCTGCAGAGACTAGAGCACTGTGCTTGAAGTAGAGTGAGAGCAGAGTTTAGCTTGGCAGGTACAGTCTTAACTGTTATCTTTTCCCCTCTAGACATTTCCATGAGCCTAGGTAAGATGCAGACAGCAAACCAAGAGGCAGCAATACAGCAAAGGCATCTTATAAGAGCTCTGGAGCCTCACAGGATGGTAGAGTCTCACTAAAGGAAGGAACTAGTACACTGGAATGAATTGAGGCCAGCAGAAAGAGAGGTCAGATAGAAACAAAACAGAGATAAATAATAACGACTACAGAATCTGAAGAGGAGTTGCATCTGTGAATCATTTTCAAAGACTAAGAAGTAAACTACCAATCTATCCCATAATTATCAGAAACCTTTCTCTTGCTTCTTTCCTCAAGCTATCTTTCCTTCTTCCAAGTCTCCCAAAAATGTAAAATTACAAAAAATAACCACAAATCAAAACTTACTTCAAATGTATATCATGTCTTGGAACATTATGCTCATCTATCTATCATCCATCCATCCCATCTATGTATGTGTCTGTCTGTCTGTCTGTCATCTCTATCACTATGCTTTCGGTTTTAAAAGCGTAAGCCTACCTCTCAGCTCCTGGTTCTTGTGAATAACATCTGAACCTGGTCCAGGAGCCCACCATAAGTTCAAAGCTTGCAAATTGCATTGAAAAAGTAAATTTTTCTTTTCAGCAAAAATATGACCAGAATTACTTTCTAGGTAATAAATCAACCAAAAACTTATTTGGGGCCAGGCACAATGTTATATGCCTGTAATCTCGGATACACCACACATGGAAACAGGACTGCAGATTGAGGCCAGCGAATATGAAAGTATGAGAACCCTGCATCTCAAAAGGCCTGGTGTGGTGGCTGTAGTCCCAGCTACTTTGGAGGAAGAGATAGTATTACAGCTCCAACTAGCCTAGAAAAATTTAGCTTGAGGACCTATCGGCAAAGCAAAAGGGTTGGGAGAAGGGTTCTGTGACTTGAATTCAATCAATAGTATTAGAAAGGAAACAAAACAATACATATATTTGATGGGAGGTATGGTTAATTTTGAGCATACAGTAAAAGGCTGTTCAACATGGCAATCAAAACTGTCATAGCCTTTTACTTATTTATTTGAACCAGTAACTCAGAAGTGTCAAAATGAAAATGGAAGTAGAAATGACAGCTATCTAACAATTACTGATTATTATGAATGAATACATTAAAATTGAAAGAAATAGTCTTATTCTTCTCTGAAATGTATTTGCCTTAATGTATATGTCCTGTTAGATCATTATTGAAACACACTTGAATTTTTTTAAGTAGCTATATTTTGAAGAGAAAATAAGAATTGATCGATCCAGGAGTATTAGATAACATTTAGATCTTTGTGAACAATTTCATTCATCCAAAAATACTTGAAGACATATATATGTATGTATATATATGTATATATATATGATTGTTTTTGAGACAACCTGAATTAGCCAAACATAGTTCTTGAACAAGTAACAAAAGGAAATCAGTAAAAAAAAAAATAAGCAAAACAGTATAAGCACTGTGAAGAGATTGCAAATAAACCAGGAGGATAGACCTCAACAAGGTGGCTCCCTTAGTTCTGGGAGGGCTGCTCTGGAAAGGTTGATATTAAGGTGGACTGCAGACAACAATGTAAACATGAAATGAAAGAATGTTCCAAGCAGAGAGACCATTGTGTTAGTCAGCTGTGATCACTATGACCAAATTCCTGGCATAATCAATTCATAAACACAAAAGGTTAATTTGAGTCATAGTTTTGGAGGGTTCTGTTCATGACTGATTGGCTCCATGACTTTGACTGTGGGGAGCCAGCACATCATGGCAGCAGGGTGGGGTGAAGCAAAATTGCTCACTTCATAGCCAGGAAGCAAGAAAGGAAGAGAACAGCCAAGGGTCTCAATCCCAATTCAGGCTCCTCGATCCCCATTCAGGATCATGGCCACAATAACCTAAAGTCCTCCCTCTAATGCCTACCCCTTAAAGATTCAACTACCTCCCAACAAGAATAAAACTTTAACTCAAGGGACTTTGAGGGTACATTCAGAACTCAAAGTAAAAATGCAGACATGGATAGATAGCAAGGTAGGTGAGTTCAAGGAACAGAGGAGAGAAAACAACAAAGAGTCATTGGAAAAAGTGCCAAGTGGAAAGGAGCAGTTCACAAGGGGCATAGTACAGAGATGTCAGTATTTTTGCACAATGGGGTTTAACTCAGCATTATGACGATGTGCATTTTCAGATTGGTTGGATACTGCTAAATGGCTCCACAAATATTCACATCAATTTACACTTTCTGCTTGCAGACATTTCCCCTATCCGTGAATATTATCATCCTTTGAAAGTGTTGATGTGTGGAAAATAACATTCTGTTATTTTTATATTGTGTTTTCCTGAATAATCACACATTCTTCCTGCTACTTGACATTGAAAATTTTATTCCTTCCTTGCAAAAACAACATTTTCCCTTCACTGTTTCCCCCATCGCCACTCTGGTTACCGTAGTAATTTACACACACTTTTATTACAGCACCTGCCACTTCATGATCAGTCACACACTGATCTGTGTCACACACACACACACACACACACACACACACACATTCTGATTTATGATGACTGTGAGACCTTCATTATACCTAGGTCAGGGTTGAAGGTTAAGAAATGTTTAATAAATTTAAATACATACTAAACATTTTCCTTTGCTTTTAAGCTTCCATGTGGTTTCATTTTTTTAAAAAAACATATTAGCACTTTCAATTACTATTTGTGTGCCCATTTCCTTTTTTAAATGTTTTTTTCCTTTGTTCATCTTCTTTCTTTCTTGATGTATCTCCTCACTCCTTCCTTCCCTTCCTTCCTTCCCTCCCTCCCCCCTTCCTCCCTCTCTCTTTCCCTCCCTCTCTCCCTTATTTCCTTCTTTCCCTCCTTCCTTTTCTTTCTGCTTTTCCTTAGTGTTTTTGCTCAAGTTTGGCATTCTACCACTTGAGCCACAGTTCCACTTCTGGCTTTTTGATGATAATCATAGATAAGAATCTCCCAGACGTTCCTGCATGTGCTGAATTCAAAAGACAATCTTCAGATCTGCACATCTTAGTAGCTAGAATTTGAGACTCTGGTGCTTGGCTTTCTAAATTTAAAACAGCAATTTAACACTCCTTCCTTAGTGAACCTGACACTTTATGTATCTGTTTATTGAAACAATCTTCTTCAGTAGGCTTCTGGAGGAAGAGTTAAATTCTAGTACTTGTATATAGGGTGAATCATAAGCAAACATTTAATCTAGTACAAGTAATGATATTGGAAAGTCATCATTTAAGTAAAATTCTATTAGATATAAGCACATGCTTTTTGTCAAAGCAAAACTGAAATCTTTAGAATTAGCATGTGGACTAATACACTTTTACAACTTGAGTTTCTTTAAAACACAGGAAATGACATTTTTGAAATACGTGTTTAGTGATAACAGTTAAGACTTAACCAAGAGCTGCTAGCACAAGTGGCCCATGCCTGTAATTCTAGCTACTTAGGAGTCTAAGATCCAGAAAATCAAGGTTCAAGGCTAGACTAGGCCAAAATATCAATGATACTCTGTCTCCAAAATGCCTAGCAGAAAGCAAGGCTAGATGTGTCATTCAAAAGGCACAGTGCCAGCCTATTAAGTAAGCTGAGAAAGTACGAGGCCCTGAGTCCAAATCCCATTACTGATGTACCAGAAAATATACAAGGCTTACTGGGGATGTACAATGAGGATGCATTCCCTAAACATCTTATCTTTGCAATGACCTTGGATATTATTACCATTTTCAACTTCATCCCAGTCTTCTCAAATCGGAAATGAAGGAATAAAGTGGTGAAGCATATTTCTGGGTTTTTTTTTTTTTTGTTTTTTTTTTTGGCCAGTCCTGGGGCTTGGACTCTGGGCCTGAGCACTGTCCCTGGCTTCATTTTCCTCAAGGCTAGCACTCTGCCACTTGAGCCACAGCGCCACTTCTGGCCATTTTCTGTATATGTGGTGCTGGGGAATCGAACCCAGGGCCTCATGTATATGAGGCAGGCACTCTTGCCATAGGCCATATCCCCAGCCCGGTGAAGCATATTTCTCAAGGTCACAGAACAGACATTTCCCCCCCAGATGGCCCTCTACTATACTCCTGGTCCAACTATCTCTGGGCATCTTTGTAGGGATGTGCATCAACATTATTTCAATCCACTGCATCCCTCTTTTGTCTCTTGCTTGGTTTCAATTATGATGGGTTAGAAATATTGACACAATGGTCTTTTTTTAAAAAATCTGGTCTTGGGGATTTGGCCTTAGGACGTAGGACTTGCTCAACTTGCTTGTTCAACTGACACTGTACCACTTGAGCCATGCCTCCAAATGATCTTTTTTCTAGTTATTTTGGAGCTGGAATCTCACAAACGCCATTGCTTGGGATTGTAGGATCTCAGTCTCCTAAGTGTGACCTACACAGTCTTATAAGTGTGACTTACAAGTGAAGACTTGTAAGTGTGAACCACAGTCATCTGGCTTTGGACTTAGTATCTGTTAAACAGAAAGTAATTCATTTCCATATTGAGCAGTTTAGAAATATTCAGATTCAGAGATTTTGAAAAAAATAGATTTTCAAAATGAAAACTTCCAGTGGCAGCTGGGCATCAGTAGCTCACACCTGTAATCCTAGTTCTTCAGGAGACTGGGATTTTTAGGACTGTGGTTTGAAGCCAGCTCAGCTAGGAAAATCCAAGAGATTCTTATCTCCAATTAACCACCAAAAGGCTAGAAATAGAGCTGTAGCTCAAGTGGTAGAGCATCATCCCTGAGCACAAAAGCTGAAGAACTGCACCCAAGCCCTGAGTTCAAGCCCCAGGGCCAGCACAAAAGAAAAGAATCATTTCAGAGGCTTCTCTTGGATTGCATCCGCCGAACAACTTGTGTTGTTATGGAGGGTATGTCAAGGTTAAAATCTACTGCTTTTGGTTTTCTGAATAAATCATTGCTTTGGGAGCATGCCGGAAGCCACACCTTCAGTAAAATTGCTTTGAGGAGCATTCTCCAGGTAGCACAGAGTAATTGTAACATCATCCAGCAGAGAAGGGGTTCACAAACCAGAGGCAGGGCCACAGCAGGCCCATTCATCATTTTCCTGATGACTAAAAACACAGAGAGCAGCTTGGGGTGAAGGAAAATAAATTTTTCTTGGAAATAGTTTCAAGAAAAACAGTATGTTTCTCAAAAAGCAAGTCTTTCTACAGGTGTTAATTTCTTTTAGAAAAGATCAAATTTGTTCAGATGAAATTACTACAATAGAAAGTTCTACTAGTTGTGTTCAAATTAAGTTACTCCTTGATTATATACCTAAGTGCTTGGGCACCAGAAAAATATAACTGTACATACTTACACACATACATAGTATTACCTATCTTGATATCTTAAGAAAAAATGTTCCATCATTTATCCTTAAGATACTTAAACTCTCTATCTGTGTTCAAAATATTTGTGTTCACATAAGTTTTGCAGTTTCTTCTATAATACCTTCATATTTGTTTTTATAAATGTATAACCCTATTATACCCTCGCCTAAAGAGCAAAACCAGTCTGCATTGAATCTTCAAACTTGCTGAAGACACCACACGTTCTCCTTTCCTACATCCTTCTAAGCTCTCTTCCCATCAAGAAGCAGAGATTCAGACAGAATATCTTCCACGTAGGAGGAAGATGTTTAAAGACCATTATTATGTTTATCAAAAGGTATCATTTAAGAATTGTTACCAGAGTGTGGAATATTTTCTTAGGGTGTTTTGTAATACTAAAGGCTGGATATTATATCAAGAAAAGAGGTTTGCTTAGCTCATGATTCTGATGGTTGGAAAGTCTGAAAAGTATGGCATCAGCTTCCATTTAGGGCCTCTTGGGTGCATCATAAGATGGTAGATGGTATCGCATGATGGAGAGGATATAAGAATGCACATGTGAAGAGGGATAAAAAGGATGGTGTGAGGAGAGAAGGCTCACTCTTTCACAATCACTTGATTTTGCAGGGGCTAATCTACTCCTATGAGCAGCATGTTAATACCTTTACAAGGACTTTAATGACCCAGTGGGTCTGTACTTTTCTTTGTTTGTTTTTGGTGCTGGAGACCAAACCAGGACCTTGCATGTATTGGAGAAGTGCTTTTCCACTGAGCCGCACCCTGGCTCTTAAAGTTCTTATGACCCTTAAAACTACTACACAGGAGAACAAGAGTCAACACATGAGTCTTGTTTCTGGGTTTTATTTATTTTTGGTACCAGTACTGGGGTTTGAACTCAGTTTTTTGCACTGTTCCTTAGCTTTTATTTACTCAAAGCTAGAGTCTACCATTTGAGACACAGATCCACTTCCAGCTCTTTTCCTGCCCAGGCTGACTTTGAACCACAATTCTCAGATCTCAGCTTCCCCAGTTGCTAGGATTACAGGTGGGAGTCAACAATGCATGACTTGAATCTTTAGGAAATAAACTACAGCAAATATTAACCTCATAATTACCTTTCCAAAAATTGTATTCTAAATATATCTTGGAAAAATCCAATCACTTCTATAACTGCATAAAAGATAAGTCATTAGATTCACTCAGCTTTCAGAGAATTTAAGAATTCTGCTCATAATTATTACTGAGATTCATCAACTTAACTTGATTACCCAGAGACAGTTATCTTTTAAATATATGGCAAAGCACATTCTATTTGCAAGGCATAAAAACAGATATAGATAAACTTCCCCAAAGCTTTGTTGGTGTTGAATGGGTAGGAGGAAGCAATTTTAAAACTTTTAATAATTAGGCTGAATTATTTTTGACTTAGCTAGGAATTCTTTATAAAATGGCATGAAAGTTGTTCTTATAAAGTGAAAAGAATGCAATGCTTTCTTAGATAAAAATTAACTCACAGACTCATCATCATAATCATCTGATGTATTTACACATATTAGATATTTATATGATTCGAGGTTATATTTATAATTTCTTAGAGCAAGCATAACAAAGAACACATGTACAAACTTGTGAACTATTAAGACAACTCCAACTGCTGAGACATTATTTGTTATGAAAATGAGAAATAAATTATTAATGTGGCAATGTAAAATAACATTTCTGACTCAAAAATGACATTGACTTGAATTATTTCCTAATATTCAGCATATAGAATAAGGATAATGGTCAATGCCAAGGATGAGGAAATTTACATTTAATAGAAATCGTAGGGCTGAGCATGGTGGCTTGCATCTGTAGTCCCACATACTCAGGATAAGGAGGTTAGGCGAGTCATGGCTCTAGGCCATCCCCTGCATACAGTTAGCAAGGCTCCATTTCAATGAGTAAGTCAGGCAAGGTGGTACACAACTGTGATCTAATGGGAATCCATAGAGAGGAGGAAGGAAGTCTGAGGAGAGCTATGGGCAAAAACACAAGACCCTACCTGAAAAATAACTAAAACAAAAAAGAGTTGGGCTCGTGACTCAAGTGGTAGTATAATAAGTGGTAGTACAATGCCTAGAGTTCAAATCCTTGTGCCTCGAAAAGGAGCCCTAAGTGAAGAGAGAGGAGAAGGGTGATAATAGGATCACTGTGGAACATGATCACAGGGGCAAATGTGGGTGCTGACACAGGGCGAGGCCTTTCCTGTTCAGATGCCCCCAGTGGCTTGTTAAAACACCCTGATGGATGCTTTACTTCTATAATGTTTCTTTTCTGTGTGTGTTTTTTTTCTTTCTGATAAAACTCACAAATTTTCACTTCCACAAATTTTCTGGGTGATGCAGATCCTGTTGGTCTAGAGATCCAACTTTGAGAACAGTTGACAGGAAAAGTTTAGAATATTTCTGCATAGCTAAGATGAAACAATTATAAAGTTTGAAAAAAAATCTATTCCTCTCCTTCGAAGATGGTACAACTCATTTAGATTTTTGCAAAATATGTAGTTATTGGTAAGGTAGAAGCACTTTGATATCCCAAACCTGTGTGATGTGATCACCCCCCTGTGTATTCACACTCTGTTAAATAAATGTTCTAACAGAACTCTGTCACTGAGATAGATCCTCACCTCTCTACCAGGTGCTTTAGGTTCCCTTCAGGACAAACATTAGGCTAGAGGAATGATCATTTCATAAGTGATGTCTTTGGGAGTGGTCCTCATGTGACTCTTCTGAGTTGTATACTAAATTCTTCCTAAGGGCCATTGGTCTGACTGGATCATATATCAATTCTAAAACCAATCTCAATTATGGATTGCTCCAGAGTAAATATTGGCTCAGGCTTTCTCTCTCCTGAGACAATCTTGTGGAGTGGGGATAAGATTAATGTTTTCTTCCAAACACCTAACTGCTACAAAATAAGAAGAGCTTCAGAAGGATATTGTGAGGCTGCTACAAAATAAGAAGAGCTTCAAAAGGATATTGTGAGGCTGTCTAATGCCATCCATCTTTGAAAGGTATAGGATCAGAGAGGAGTCAGTTGTGTCCACTAGTAGATCTGAGCAAACCACTTCATGCTCTGTTTCTGTGAAGAAGGACTTAGTGATTGTCTTTGACTGGGGATACATAATATTAAAACAATACATTGTATTACTCAGAGTCCAATCAAGAAATGCAGCCCATACAACATTTATGAACCCAAAGCTTGGTGCAGTTGTCTCTTGGTATCCAACGGGTGGGGCGAGGGGGACAGGGAGTACTAGTTTCAGGACCTCTGACAAATATCAAAATCTACAGATGTTTTGGTCTTTTTATAAGAAGCTATTTTATTTGTATATAACCCACATGGTCTCTGGTATACTTTAATTCACGTCCAGATAAATAATAACAACTACAGCAAAAATGCTAATCAAATAGTTGTCACACAGTATTGCTTAGGAGAAAAGGATAAGAAAAATGCTCAAGTTTGGTACAGAAACAATTTTGATTCTGAATAGTGTTAGGCCATAATAGGTTGTATCTGAGGAAGTAGCTCCAGGGGTAAAGATGGTTTAGTAACAGGGCTGAAGACATGGCTCAAGAAGTAGCACCCCCATCTAACAAGCACAAAGCCTTAAACTCAGCCCTCAGAACCATCATTAAAATATACTACCAGAGGACTGGCATAATAGAGAACTGTTGAGAGTTAAAGATGAGCTAAAGAACTCAAGAGTCACAGATGGAAAGAACAATTATGACTCCTAGGACTAATACTTAACATCCAGAGAAGTACCTTCTAGCCACACTAATTGGGATCAGAGCAATGGAAAGGGCACAGCTGTCACTCAGAAAAGTTGCTCATGTATCTTTTGTTGGAAATCATTCCTCTAGGGGTGGGCTATTGGATATTGCAGGCTGTTGTAAGGGTCCAACACTGTTCTCTGAGTGGCTTAGTGCAGGAAGGCACTAGACAATTTGTCTGTGATGAAGGGCAAGTGCTAGCATTCAGTGAGTATGGAATTCAGTTTTTACCAGCACAGATGCTTCCAGTATTGCTGGAGCTTTGTAGAATGACACACCAGACTCATATCACTTATCTGTCCCTCATTTTGCCAGGGGATATTGGACAAGTGACTTTGAACCTCAGTTTTATGGTCTGTATAACAGAAGTAATAACAATATTCATATATTGGAATTGCTGAGGAAGTTAAAAGGAACATAAAGGCAAATTGCCTGACACCGTAGCTACCATGTATAATAGGTTTCATTTTTGAAGGTTAATATTGGTTCACTTTCCTTTTAGTGAATACTCCTTGGCAGCAAATATAAAACTGAAGGAAAAAATAAAGCAGAGCAGAAAATAAATAAGTCGAATAAAAGAAGGCTAGGTGGGTCCTTTGTTGTTGATTTATTTTGTTCTGGTTTTGAAACAGGATGTTGTGTAGCTCAGACTGGCCTCAAACTCTCAATCCTTCTACCTTGGCCTCCAGAATGCTGAGATTTCAGGTATATGACAGAATGCCAAATGAGTGATTTTAATGTAATTTATTATCCAACTTATTTGCTTCTTGAATAGGAATTTATGAAATTAGTTCTAATCAAAACCTCATATAGTATTAGTAAGGGTTCTAAATGCAATTATGAAAATTTAATACTATAAACCGAAGTGCTTTATGAGCCAACAGAAAATTTACCGATGATTCTGCCTTCCAAACTCTCATATTAATACTAATCAGTAAACTTCCATCATTCCTGTGGGAGAGCTGAAATTATTAATTCATGCCAAATAAACTAAACATCTGGGTTATGTACACACATGAACCTTGGCCTTTTCTGCATAAGTCAGAGAAACTGAAATTATATCTTCTCACTAGTCCTAGTAGTTATATTTCAATTTTGCTATATTTCCAGGCTTATTATGAAATTAGACTGTTTATAGGTCTGGTGAATTCATCCTGGCTGCTGTAGCATTAGATTTAGTTCTAGAACACATAGTGGTCCAGCTCTTGATTGAACCATTATGGATATCCACCTGCTTAATATAGAAACAAATTTCCCTCATTTCCAACTGTACTCATTCTAGTGCAGCTAAGTCCAGAAAAGGGAGACCTTACAATGCAATGAGTTCCAGTCAAACCTTAGACTAATCATCAAAGCTGCCTCTTTCCAAAGGCTAGGCAGCAACTTTTATTAGCAGTGTTAAATTAGTCTAGCTCAATTACCATTCTCTAGTGACAGAGCTACCATGGTTCAGGATTGCAGTATATTACTACTAGAAATATTTCCTTCCATTTTATTCACTATGCTTCCCTTTTGTTCTTCATAGTTAGCACATATAAAGAGCTGACTTCAAATTGAGAAATCAACTGACCTATGTGAATATCTAAAGGATTTTTTAATAAAGTAAACAAACATCTAAGATTCTCTTTATTTAATAACTGGTATTTGTAGAGATCCCTAGTTTGTTAAATATTTATCCAAAAAGTCTACAGTCATTGGCAAGACCTCCATGGCAAAGTAATTTCTAAAATAAAAGTCCAAATAGAAATAGAATGTAGAAAAATAATGCTTTGATTACAACTATGAAAGTAAAATAGGAAAATCTGGCTTGATCACCATGATCTGATAGTAGCAGTAGAAAATACAGTGGATTTTTGTTTTTCTATAGGAATTTTGACACTTGATATTAGATGTTACTCTGTTAACCATGGGATAATGACTTGTGATATTAACTACATTAGATAATTGCTTTCTAAATATATGTATATGTATGCCCTAAACACTTCTAACCAATTTTTATATTAACATAATGTTCCAGAAATGTGTTCCTATTGCTTCCTTTTTATTTTATAAGAGCTGTTATGTCATGCTAGAGATGTTGTCCATATGGTAGAGTGCCTACTAAGTACTGCACCCCCCCCCAAATTTTATCTCAAGTCTCTAAATGTATGTAAATGAATTCTAAATTATATCGATTTTTAACATTATATTTTGATATACATTTGTGCTTTTCTTACATATTAAAAACAGCTTTAAATTCTTTGACCATTCTCCCACTGAGATATAGTCAATTGCTCCTCCCCTTTGGTCTGTGATGACTTATGATGGCTTTGCTGTAGATATCACAGAGGAAATGATGCCAAAATCATTCAGGACTAACCCTCCCAAGATCCTAAAAATGTCTGTTTTTGGAGTCCTGGACTATTTTATATGAAGCTATGTCTATGCCTGACTAAGCTAAATTATGCTTGATGATGTCTATAAGAGGAACCACTTGGTAAATGATACACTTTGAACAGGAAAGTGGCTCCCCTGGGCCCAACATCCATCCAGCTGCAGCAGGAGTACAAGCATAAGACTGGAGACATCTAGGAGACCCATGTGACCCAATTTCTACCAGCCACATGTGACTATTGAGCACTCAACATGCCGATAGTCCCGACTCCTATGTGTAAGAATCTCAATAGTAATAAAATACATAAGGTGTTCCAAAAATATGTGGAAAAATACTAATTTTATTGTCAATACAATTTTATTTTACAGAGGGGTTAGAGTTACATACATAAGGTAGTGAATACATTTCTTATCATACTTATTATCCCCTTCCTCATTGTTTTTCCACCTTCCTTCCCTCCCAATCCTCCCATGCCCCAAGTTGTACGAGTAATTTCCAATATATTGTTTTGTGAGCATCACTGTTGCATTGGTTCACCCTTTTTGCTTTGTCTCACCATTTTGATGTTCCCCTTTCCTTCCCTAATTCAGATAATTGTATATACGATAACCAGGGTACTGAAATCAAATACAGTGACAACATGGGATAAGCCATAGGAAAGAAAACCAAAACAAAACAGAAATAGTTTCACATAGTACATTAAAAATAACAACAACAATGAAAAACCTCATTTCCTTATCTTGGAGTTTGTTTCACTGATTGGTGAGAGTGTGAACTTGTTCAACCACGCTACAAAGCAGTATGAAGACTCCTCAATAGACTAAAAATAGAGCTCCCCTATGACCCAACAACGCCACTACAGGGTATTTACCAAAAAGATCACAAACAGACATACTAAAGCTACCAGAACAACCATGTTCATTGCAGTATTATTTACCATAGCTAAAATATGGAGCTAATCCAGAGGCCCCCCAGTAGATGAATGGATCAAGGAAAAAAAATATATATATATATACATATATATGTATATATATGTATACACACACACACACACACACACACATGGAATCCTATGCTTTCATCAGAAAGTATGACATTGCCCCATTCGGAAGGAAATGGAAAGACTTGAAAAAAAAAACCATACACAGGGTAAAAAAAGACAAACAACTACAAAAGCAATACTTGCAAAACTGGTGTAAGTGAACTGAACACCTCAGGGGGGGAAAGGGTAAGGGGGAGGGGGGAGGGGGGTATGAGGGACAAGGTAACAAACAGTACAAGAAATGAATCCAATGCCTAACATATGAAACTGTAACCTCTCTGTACATCAGTTTGATAATAAAAATTTGAAAAAAAAAAACAAACATATTAAGTGAAGTGAACCAGACCCAAAGAAACTTAGATTCTATGGTTGTCCTCATTGGTAATAAATAGTATATGTCTAGGATAGTCCTAGCAGAGGATCACAATAGCTCAATACCTATGTACATATGATCATATACGATGATGCTAAGTGAAATAAACTAATTTTAAAATATTTTATTTTTATTTTTTAAGTAGTTGTACAAAGAACTTGCCAATCAACAAGGTAGCTTATGAATACAATACATCTGGCTCAATGTTAATCCTTTCTTCATTCTCCCCCATCTTTCCTAACTGCCTTTGTTTGATTTTGTTAAATTTGTAGGCTATGCATTGAGTTCTATGACTACTTTATAAGTCCCTTCCTCATTTCATTTTTGCTTTTATCTTATTGAATACTAATATAAATAAGTATAATATATTATATAGATGTAATATATACTATCATATATTATATACATGTATATTATATGATATATAATGTATAATATTGTAATGTACTATATATAGTATAAAAAATATAGTGGATTAACTAAAATATAATGTTAAGTTAAATTCTACATTAACTTTAGAAATGTCATTAGTAGTCTTATTTTATATTTGTTCTCTCACACATGTGCATATGTGCAACTGGGCCACACAAAGGTTCCAGCCCTCACCGGAAACTAAGTGGCTTTTGTGGGTTTCTCACAAAGAGAAGAACCAGTCACTGGAGATAGTCCTGAATCTTTCACTTTCAAAATCTGTGAGATGTGACAAAATAAAGTGTCTTGAAACTAAGTTTGGGACTAGTCTCTGGGAAATAGAAAATTGAATGACTTAAAAATAAAAGTGTCAAACACTTGACAGCAATATACCCTACTTTTAGAATTTAGAAGAAATTAATGTGATTGGCTGAATGCAATTCCTACCATTATAGTCAATGAACTGTGATCTAGCTGAATGAGTTAATAGCTTACTTTTTTTTGCAATGTACAGGTCAGAGCTTTTTAAGTAGTAAAGAGAACACATAAGGAAAGAAAAGCAGGACAATTTTGAAACTGATAATTTACTTATATGGACACAAATGCTCTGAACAGGAGATCCCATTGCTTTCTTGATTAGTTCCATTATTTGTATTGGTATTTACAATCAATTGAAGTTTCAAAAGCAATCATTAGGAATTGATTCTTAAGTCACAAAGAGCCCGGCTGAATGTCAGGAACATTATTTTCCAGTTACAGAATGTAAGTAATGGAGCCTCTGTGAACTTCAGGTCTCATCCATTCAATGAGTACACCATTAATTCAAGTTATTTTGAGGATTAAATGCACGAATGTGTGCAAAGCACTTAGGACCTCACAGAAAGAAGGATGATATACCTATAACTCAAGCTGTTTGAGAGGTTGATATCACAAGGATCTCAGTTTGAGATCTACTCGGGCAGAAAAATACACAATACTTCTCTTTAATAGAAGAAGTTGGGCTCGGTAGTGCGATTTTTGTCATTCCAGCTATGGCAGAAACATAAAATAGGGTGATCAGAAGGTTGGTGCATGCTTAGGCAAGAAGTGAGACTTTATCTGAAAATAACCAGTGCAAAAAGAGCAAAAGGTGTGGCTCATCAGTAATATACCTTCCTGGCAAGTGCAAGGCTCTATGTTCAAACTCCAGCACCTCTAAGATTAATGATAGGTAAGTAGCAGAGAGAAAGGGAAGGAGATGTTAAGGGAGGTTAGATATTATCAGTTGCATGATATATGCATTATGAAAATGTTACAATGAAACACATTAATTTGTATAATTAATACATGTTAACTTAAGATGACACTTAGAATGATGAATATAATAATTTTGAATCTTTAATTGTAACAATTATTACAACTCTGGTTTCTATGAAAAGGTTATAAGCTTGACTACCTCTTATTCATTTCTCATTTAAGTAGATAAAGCATAGCACATGATTTGAGACTCATGACAGTACTCAGTCTGTGTCTGGAAAGATGTCCAATCTCTTGGACTATGTGATACTGAGCATCCCATTGGACATGGAAAGATTGAGTTTAGACAATCAGGAAGATTCTTCTCTCTCTGAAAAATCCAGATGTTTGGCAAGTTTATTCAAGACCTTTTGTGCTGGGAATAAAGTGAGTGTATTGAAAGAGGAAGTAGATTCTGTGAAAAGCACCACCGGGAACAATTCAATTAAAAACGCAGGAAACTCAACCCAAGTTTGATTTATGTCATTGAATTTCCCTCCCCTCAGTTCCCTTTTCCTAAACCCCAACACACACAGACGCATACACACCTGCATGTATACACACATGTTTTCTGCAATTTGTTCTCACCCCCACCTTTCCTTTCAAATGAATGTCAGAAAACCTTTTTACCCAAGTCTCCCTCTCCTGTCTCTCTGTAGAGCCTTAAAGACGTGTTTAGAATGAGCATTTGAGGGCTAGAAAATCTCTAAGGGAAAATTGTTACATGGACTACTTTTCTTTGTAATTTTTGAGCTCTGAAATAGTTAAGAAAGAACTGGTCTACCCTCTATTGTAGTCTCTGTTTCTAGGCAGAATGAAGAAAGAAAAAAACACAGGAATGAGGAAAGGAGGGGAGGAAAGAAAGAGAGAGATGAAGGCAGGCAGGGTGGCAGGCGGGCAGATAGGGAGGGAGGGAAGGAGGGAAGGAGAGAAGTAAAGAATGAAGTCAACAATGAAAGAGATATGTAACATGTTTTGGAGCTTGCTTTATGCAACAGCTCAGGTATGCTTTTTTAATTTAATTTTATTGTCAAAGTGATTACAGAGGGGTTACAGTGGCATACATAAGGTAGTGAGTACATTTCTTGTCATACTTGTTACCCCCTCCCTCATTTTTCTCCTATCTTCTCACCCCCTCAACACCCCCTCACTGTTGTACAGTTAATTTCCAACATATTGTCTTGAGAGTATCTCTGTGGCATTGGTTCGTCCTTTATCCTTTGTCTCCACCAGGGGAAAAAGCAGAGCAAAAGCACAGCTCTCTTGTATGGACACAGGGCAAACCAACTGGAGTTTCCTAAGACAGGACTATCGAGGAGACACAAGCAGACTTTGACTAGAAGCAGAGGAAATGTTTGCTTCCTCATAAACCAAGTGTGCTGAAAACTGCCCTTTAAAAAGAAAGACCATATTGTTCAAATCAGTTGCTTTCCTGATGCACACTGGTAAAGGGCATTGTGCAACCACTGGCAGCTGCCAGTGACAGCTACCCCCTTGGCTCTCTCCAGGTTCTGAGACGGGGGGGGGGGGGGGGGGGGGGCATGCAAGTTGCACTGATGTAACAGATCGTGGATAACTGCCCTCCTCTACACTGTCCCCGAGTTGGGGGATGACTGCTGAAAATATCAATCTCTGTCCTAGTAAAGACCTGAATCAGGAGACAGTGAATGGTTGTGGTCACTCAAATGCATGGGGAATTAGAGCCAGGAGCAGGGCGTGGGATTTTGCTTGCAGTAACAGCCGTGAAGCCACGTTCACACAAGCTCATGGCGTATTCCAGGCATCACATAAGTAAACTTACACGGGAGATCATGTGACCCCAAATCCACAGAAAAATAAAGCTCCAGGAATCCAAAATCTAGAGTTTTGGAATAAGCACCCACATCTAAAGGTAACAGCTAAAACGTTTTGAACTGGGTTTTGGTTTCACTTTAAGATGTTAGTTCTATCATCAGAAAGAAACAATAGCAAACTGTAAGTTACCACAGATTGAGCATCAAAAATCCCAAAATCAGAAATCCAAAACATTCCGCCATCCAAAACATGCTGCCACAAATACCAGTTATGATGCTCAAATGGAAAATTCTGTATCTGGTGAGCTCACAGGCTGTTTTACAATGAAAACCCAGGTGCAAGGAAAATACCGGGCACTTTGTGGCTAATGCATGTAAGTTGGGAATTTCATGCTACTATTTGGGCCTTCCTTCCAAGGTATCTCATTATGTATACTCAAATACCCAGTCCAAGTATATTTTAGATAAGGGAATGTCTTAGTATTTTTTAGTACTGTTTGAATTTTCTTTTTCAGGCATTTCTGGGCTAAGATGCACAACACCAAAGACTGTGTCCAGAGTAGCCCTATACACTTATTCTATACAAAATTAATACTCAATTAGCTATTTGCTTAAATGGACCATGAATAAATAATAGGTTTCCAACAAAAGGCCATTGAGTAAATGGATGGGCTGTGTGCATTTATGTGAACACAGCCACTTCACTACAAATCAGAAGCAATTTTCCTCTGGAAACTGTGATCTTTGTTTCCCAAGATGAGAAATGCCCTATTTTCACATTCTTGTTAGAACTCTATTAAGAGTCTAATACCTTCTCTGAGACTCAATCAACAAGCACTGTGGAATGTAGTTGCTATAAAAATGCCACAAAGACAAGGAGCAAAACTGGATGTCATAGAATATGAATTGTGCTTTTTTAGTGTATACCAGCTTAAAAAATGATTGGAATCCACTTGCCTATGTGATAGGCCTTAAACCAAGTGTCATCATTTGGAAAGGAGGGAAAGGCTCCTAGAAATGGAGTGCTGGAAAAGAATTGACACAAAGTTTGGAACTTAGGGCCATAGTGACTCTGAGGACTTGGCCTGTCCAATCTAGGTGACAGGTGTGTCCCAAGTATGAAAGGTGACTTCATAAATTCCTGATGCTAGCTAATATCCAAGCCACACAATCTCATTCTCCATGCTGACATGAGCCTCTCAGAGTACTCCTGGCAGGACTTGGGTTTCCTCTCAAGTTCTTCTCTAGCTGGAGGTGGGATAAAGCAGAGAATCCAACTATCCAGTCTCTCTGGCAACTGGGATTACCGACTCATGAACTTCTTCCTTCAGACAATATCTTACGTTGCAGGACTGGTAGTAGGCAGCATCCTGTACTAGTCTAACAAAGCCTGATACCAAAGAACCATTGTGTGTTTACTATTAATATGGCTGTCTTTACTTTTTTCTTTATTTTACTTTATTTTTATTTTGTATAGGTACTGAGACTTGAACTCAGATCTACAGCTCTTCTTTAGCTTTTTCACCCAAGGCTGACACTTTACCACTACAGCTATACCTTCACTGCCCTGGCTGGCTTTGAACTGAGTAGCTAAGATTACAGGCATGAGCCACCAGCACCCAGATGGTATCCTTTTACTTAATCAATTTCAGAAGAAAAGAAAATAATAAATAAGTAGATGATCAACAAATTAAAAAATATGGGCTATGGGATTCATACATAGTGTTTATTGATGATTCAAGAGCTAAACTACTGACATTTTTTCTTCTCCTTGGAAATCTAAAATCAATGCAAAAGAAGGATTTCATAAGGCTGCGGTGTGACTTAATAGTTAGAGCCCCTGCTTAGCATGCTGGAAACACTGAGTTATTCAATACCCAGGACTGTACACACACACACACACACACACACACACACACACACACACACACACACACACACACACAGTGAAGAATACTAAGTTTTATGGGAAAAGATACCAAGGATTCACGTGAAAGAGAATTGCAGTAGGAGAGAATTTTGCCCCATACTCAGTTGGATGTGTTTCTCTTCTGCATGTGGAATAGTTAGGGGTGTGGAGTAGGCCACACTAACTTACTCCAGAAATATCTGCTCTTTGGAGTTGTTGCCTGTTCCTCATTCCTCCCACTGCTTTTTATAACATAGAAGTCTTGGATCTGCCCAAGGGTAATAAATAATGATAAAGGTCACAAGGATAAGCATAGTGTCTTGGTTCAATCATAGAAGAATAAAGATGTTTTCTCTTATAAGATTATTTTCTTCTTTTGAATTTTATGTTAATTTAGAGTTTAGGCTGGTAATACATTTAATCACTGCCTTTCATCATTCTATAAATGGTGACATCCAGCTTCAAAACACATTGTAAAGACAGACGACATAAAGAGAGATGTGAGATCACTCAGTACTTGGGGAAAATGCTTTGTACCCTAGTCACAGAAGACACATTATGCCTCCAGTTTCTAGCTGTTAACAGCTGCCCCCATATTGCAGCACATCTGAACAATGGGTGCATCTCTGTTGTGCCGTTCTCTGCTACCTGCTCTTCACTCTTTCTATGGGGATTTTCTTATGACTTGCAATGAATTTTCTTCATCTACATATCGTCTTTCTCTCCTTCTCTCTCTCTGTGTCTCTGACTCTTTCTTCCTGTCTCTTTCATTTCTTCTTTCCACCCTTCATCTCTCTTTCTCTCCTAATTTCTCTCATGAAGCCACAAATGCTTGTGGAGAGCTCTAACAATCCAGGTGGCCAAAGGGGCTGGGGTGGGGGATGCTGAATCCCATCCTGTGCCCCAGGGAATTAGCAAATGCTCCTTGGAAGATTCTCCACACGCTGCTCCAAGCAGGAAATGCCTGCACAGACCTTAGGATGCATTCAGGTAAGCTGAGAAAGGCCGAGACACAATGCTGGACAAGCAAAGAGGATGTCTCCAAATCTCCAAAGGAGAAAATACACTTTTCCCCCTTCTGGATTGGCTATGCATAAAATACTACCTACTGGGCTGTAATATGTTGTTTTAACTACACACACACACACACACACACACACACACACACACACACACACACACTTTCCCACATCTAAATATACATCTGCCCAAACACACAAGAAATCGAATTTAAGTTTCTTTTTGGTAAATTATAGGCTCCGGCTTTCTATGACTAAGTCTGGGGAGATCATGTTACCATGTCGTAAAGCAGCATTTTGTGCTTTGCACACCAGCGTCCAGGGTGGTATGTGCTGTGTGTACAGGAGCCACTTGGATGCCAGGAATGCTAATCCTGGCTCTTGCATCAGTGCTGCTCTCTGGCCTTGGTAGAACTCTGGGCCATATGGTCGGCTGTTTCCCCTGGGCTCTCAGCATGGCTTATGGCTGTGACAAGGGAAAATGTTAACATGTATTGCAAGGTGATGACAAGGTTGCCGAGAGACAGAGGGTTTGGGGATATGGTGATGACAGATGGTTGTCTAAATGACCCTGAAGGAAACAAAAGGTATTCATATATCCCTGGCTCCCTACATCCCTCCCATGAGGGCCTTTGAAAACTATTTTTCTGACTCCTTCATTACTCACTTTTAATCAGACCTCTTACTTGCCAATTTCCTTTCCTAGTGCCCCTTTGGCCAATATACTGACCATTAGCCACGTGTGGCTATTTCAATTTCAATTCAATTACAGTGAAATAAGCTTTAGCTTTAACTCAGTAATGCTAGCCCTATTTTAAACCCATGATAGCTTTATGTACCTTCTAGCTACTGAAGGAGACAATAGAGAATAATGTGGTTCAGAATATTGGTCCCCATTCTTACTGTTTCCATCCCAATCCATACTGGCTCTTTCAGCACCTAGTGTCTTACCATGCCATCCTTCTCTTCCACCTGCAGCCTTTCTTCTTATTTCATTTTGACCCATACTCTTCTGCACATCCTCCATTAGCTAATCTAGTTCACATGTTTCTTACTCAGATTGTGAGTTATTACTGTGAAAAGCACTTCCTTAAAAAAAAAAAAAAACTTGCTATTATACCCAAGACCCAGTTGTTAGGTACAATCCAAAAAGAGATAGACTATGACTTTAAGCCAGATCACTAAAGAATTCAAGAGATGCTTTTAGGGCAAGAAAATGTAGTCATATTCATAAGGTATATTATGCAATATCAAGTCATCTCAGGTCAATGTCCCTCTAATATTCTCAGGGAAGTGATTAAAGCTAATGGATTGCTGCCATTCCAGGAAGGAGAAAATGTAGTCACTAGTAATAACTGTTAATAACTAATAATAATGGCTGTTGAATGCACAGCCAATACCAGGCCTTCAGTGACCATTTGCATGCATTACCAAATTGTCCCTTCAATCCATAGGAACCTATGATTGTAGATGTTGTCTGTCTCCAGTTCACAACTCGAAGAATTAATGTTCTTAGAAATTATGTAACTTGCTCAAAATAACAGCCAACTAGCAGAAACAAAATTTTGAGTCAAAATTTTTCTCATTTCAGAGTCCAGGTCCTGGAGTGCTCTGTAGATTTTTTTGTCTTCAGTATGATGTACTTGGTCTTCTGAAGTTTTACTAATTATTTCCTTTGATTCACCCAGAAGTCTCAAGAAGTCTTCTGGGCCTCTTCTTATGCTTGCTACATTATGTCATTAACATTATTTTTCCATCTTGGAAAAACTGACCCTAGAGCTAATAAAGACACAGTGATCCCTACGTGTTAAATAGTAGGGCTGGAAATTACAGCCGAACCTTCTGATCTCACTAGAGCTAAAGCTCTGCTATATTATTTTCAAAAATAAAAAAGTGTTTAAATTAATAAGGCCTATATTAGAAACTTATTCCTGGTGAAGACGTTTTTAATCCAGAGATGACAAGTTTGAATTAGCCGCTCCCCTGAATTCACAACACAAAAACCACAGAAGGAAGGAAGTAAATAATCTCTGAATATTACATCAAGACCATGAGGAATACTTGATGGTAAAAAAATAACTAGCTAGAAAGAGGGACCACTTTAAAGACAGGGAAAAGCTGAGAAAAAGAGACCAAAGCTGTACCTCTCCTCCTTTTATTATTTTAATTTATGTTTTAAGTTATCTTTAGTTGTACAATGGAGGTACCACATAACAAAGTAGTTTATGAATGCAATGTATCTTGATCAGTGTCTCCCTTCAATATTCTCACCCTCATTCAAAGCCACCCCTTCCCTTATTTTCTTAATTTTGTGGCATATACAATGAATTTTTTTTTTTTTACTGAAGTCTTCCCTTCTCCCCTGCTTCAATATCTTCATCACTTTCCTTCTCTCTTCCCCTTTGGAGGCATCCATTTACTGGTGGTGATTTTCTTGGGTTTTGACATAGCCTTTTTGAAAGATTATACTATTTGAGATTTTCGTAGTCTATTATACTTTAGTTAATCCATTTGTAACCACTTGCATATCACCCAGTGATTTATAGTTACATTCTAACTACCAAAAATTAAGGAAACCATGAAACCTTTCTTTCTTCAGGTGTGGCTCACTGCACTTAATATAATTAAGCCTCTCCTCTTTTATACCCTCATTGGGCACATAACTGTGTACTTAGGTCCTCTGAGTCTTTCTGTGTGGAAAGAATATCCAGGTGTCAGCCTGTGTCAGCAGAAGGCAAAGTAGTGTGAAACATGGGAGACAATCTGGAGTTAAGTCTCCAGTAGCAAGACTTGAATGTGGCATGGATATCTGTGAGAATCCTATTTTCTTTCCATCTTCCCAGATGCACTCTTTGATTCAGATGTTATCATAGAATGGCATTGTAGAGAAGAGAAATATTGGAGAGAACTAATTGGGTTCCTCAGAACAGACCATCAGAGGAGATCTGGGAAATGGAGATGGAAATGAAGATATATGGGGCACAGATAACAAAAACAGAGGCTCCTCTTTCCTTAGTCAACATGCCCAAATCTCCTACGAGCAAGACCAAGCTGGGATTGTAGAGTATTTTGTTAACCCCAGATCCACATTTTGAGCCAAGATGAACAAACTTCTAAAGGAACTAACCAAAATGGGGAAAAATACAATGGAGAAGCATCTGCACTTGAAAGGCCAAGAAACTAAATTGCCTGTTACAGGTTATAGAAATAATTAACCAGATGTACCAGGAATTTCAAAGAAGCATAAACAAGCATTTTCTGGGATGGAAGGACACAAAACAGAAGAAGCAAGAGGCAGATGCTTGAAGCAGCACAACATTCCATTGAGGATATTAAGTGTGAAAAATTCCACTGCTGAAACAAAGAATGCATTTGATATGCTGAACAGCAGAGTGCACAGAGAAATAACCTAATTCCACACTGGAAAACACAGTTGAGGAGCTCCCAGGCCAGGCAGCAAGAAAAAACTGAGTGATAGAATTGGGGAACCATCAAGAGATGGGAGCAGATGGGGAGGGATGTTGGTAAACATCTAATAAGCACCCCAGAGAAAAGGATTAAGAGATAGAAAGAACACACTTAAGAAACCATTTATTTGAAATCTCCCAACTTCAAAGAGGATAGATAAGATCTCAGTACATGATGCCTTATACACAAAGACCCTGATGGCTTCTGGGATACGCTGACCTGTAGCAACATACACTTACAGTGGATGAACTGGAGAAAATCATGTTAAATATACCATAGAAGGGTAGGGTTAGGAAGAAGAATAACAAAATAGGATCAAGGTAAAAATATGCTTTTAGAAACATGAAAGACAGGAATCTATGGTTAACTCAATTCCGTGCCCCTGATGTCCCAAATAAATAATGAAGTCAACAGATGGGTCTGCCAATTATCGAAAAGCTTCTGTCTTTAACAGGGAGCTAAGGTAGCACAGAGCAGCAGGTAAGAGAAAATCATCAGACAAGGAGAGGGGATGGCCGCTTGTGAGGTTTTGATGGCAGGGGGAGTGTTTCCTCCATCCTCAGAAAACACATATAGATCTTCTATGGAAAACAACAAGATAGAACTTTGCAGTGCTTCCCTACTCCCAGAGCAATGACTCAAACGATAAAACCAACATTTTTGAATCTCAAGTTCCTGGGATCAAAGACCAGCTGTGAAAGGAAGACTAGAGTCAGTCCAGTGCTTCCTACCATGGTGCCATTGTCTGTGAAGAGCTGGGCAGTAACAATATGGACTGGAGTGAGGACCAAATAAAGTCCTATTTGTAAAATAGACTAGAACCTGCAACAATTGAGTGGTTGATCAAATGCATAGCATGGCACAAAGTTAGTCAGATTGCGGGATAAATTCTGGTTTTCTGGCACACAGTACAGTGTCTCCAGTTGGCATTGATACATATGTCAAAATAGCTAGAAGAGAGGATTTGGAATGTTTTCACCACAAAGATATGACAAATGACATGATGAACATGCTATTTTTATTTTATCATTATAGATGATAATGTAATATCAAAACATCACATATGTATGTTCAATAATAGGTTAATTAAAAATAGAAAGAAACTTGGAAAATGATGATAACTTCATTTCTTCTCTTAATAAAATCACTGACAATATTTCATAGATTTTTGAAATAGGTATACAAATGTTTCTGGAGCTTGAAATATGTCATAGCAATGAAATAAAGAAAATATTTCAGAGCAAAACACATAAAGAAAACTAATTCCTTGAGGGATTCTAAGTCTTTGGATTAAAGGGAACCCTAAATTACTCTGAGCCTGAGACAAGGCTCACAGCAAGTAGCAGCTTGTGAAGGAGGAGGCTGTTCACCTTGTGACAGAGAGAGAGAGAGGAGAGAGAATGAGAGAGATACAAATAGATGAAGAAGAGGAGGATGAAAGGAGAGGATAAGAGAGGAGAGGAGAGACATGGGTAGAGCTATTACCACCAGAGTTAGGCTCTCAGTGACTCCTGAAGTTTTCACCCTCCAAAGAGCTCCACCATGTGAGCACAGGGCCTTCAACCAATGAGCCTTGAGTGACATTTCACACTCAAACTGTGACACCTACGAAAAGCTTAAATCATAGTATAAACGCTCAAATCAGTCGCTGAGCGTATTACCAACCCAACAACCAGAAAAGTCTTTTCCAATGACCAGTTCAGCAACCACTAGTGCTTGCGTATTGTTTTCAGTCTTAGGACAGAAATAGCGACAAGTTGCAATATTATAATCTATCTAGGGGATCAGATGATAATGATGAAAGGAACATGTTACCAACCATTCATCAGTTTTTACTTGGGAGTCTCGTTAAAATTCAAATGCCTTTCGGTGTGCTTAAATTAGGGGCTTACCTCACTTGAATAGATCATGCAAAATAACCTGCTTAGTGATCACTTTTAATTTTAGTTTAGTTGTCAGACAGCTATATTTTGTTCTCTTGTTGGTCTTCAGGCTGTAACTGAAAACTCATAGATATTCAGACTGGCATGTAGTTGCTAGGGGAAACTGAAGGTGTTTGTTTCTTACTGCCTCTAAGTGTGACAGTTCTTATTTTCAGCATTTAGAGGATTGCCTTCAGATGAAACCCCAAGCCTCATCTTTCCCTCAATGTGGAAGACACATAAGATCACATGAAACTTCAAGTGGATTAATTTCCGGGTGATACCAAGTAGGGGAATTAGCACATCAACTTTCAATTATATTTTCTATTATTTTATAGGTCCTGGCACTGAATATGTACTCAGACATACATACTTTCCATTTTGCCATTGTTCTGTGACCACCTGCCATTTGACTCCCACACTATAGTGGGTCTCTTATGTAATCTTTGCAAATTACATAATACACAGAAGCTTTCACTAACTTTAGAAAAGCAAAATGGACAGTGCATCCTTTTATTGCTCCTTATAATTCTAAGGTAATGTGCAGCTTATTGCTAGAGAAATTCTATCCCTTTTTATCAAACATGAAGATCTATATTTTTGTTTATGTTTTGTAATTTTGTTAGCATCAATGTCTTATTTATTTGTTTGTTTATTTTTAAGACAGCAAAACTAAGCCAATGGGTTTTTTTTTCCCTCCCTGCTCCTCATGTTTATTTAGTAATTGTTTGGTTTTAGAGACATACTGTAAAGTTGTTGGCCAAAACATGTGGAAATACCATTTGAAAAGAAGTTTGTCATTTTACAGACATGAACTCTACTGTTCTCCACCCCTACCCCCATCCCCTCTGACTCACAACCACATATCAGGGAGACCATGTGCCTTTGTTCTCTGTGTTCTAGGCTTGTCTTGCTCAACATTTCCCTGCGAATGCCATTATTTTATCATTTCTAATCGCTATGTAGTATTCCATTGTGTACAGATACCACATTTTTGGATCCATTCATCTGTCGTGGGGCATTTGGGTTGTTTCCATATTTTGGCTATTGTGAATAGCATCAATTAGTTTTAAAAGAGGGTTTCAGTTGATAGGCTCATCTATACATACGGTGTACCATGACCAGACTTACCCCTTTTGTTATTCTCCCTCTTCTTTCCCTTTCCAAAACAGAATTGCAATGACTTCATTTGTATTTCTCAATTTTGATCCAATTTCTCAAGTAATTCAATCTTGTAGAAGTGACCTGGTATGATTTCTATGTATACTCCAAATGTGAAAAGGTTATAATTTAAAGTTTTAATAAATGCAATACTTGACACAAAAATACATCTTGCCCTAAGAATCATTCTTTGGCTGTGTTCACATGTGGATCTCTGAGAGTTCTTTGTTGTTCTATTCCCCTGTAACACAGAGTGTGTTTTCACCACCCACACTAGGTATTTGTGAGCACAATCCTCCAGAAGCTGTGTAGTCTCAGGATTTCTTAATCACAAGGTATGTAGAATTTATACATGAACATGTAATTGTTTTATTCATACTTTCTCACACTCATTCTTTACCTCCCTCTCCTGTCTTTCCTTCTCCTTCTTCTGTTCCTTTTCTCTTTGTCTCTCCCCTTTCTCTCTGTCTCTTCAGTCCTCCATCTGGTCACTATGCCCATCTCTGGTTCCCTTCAACCATGTGCTGTGTCCTGGCTTCCTGCTGGTGAGCTTATACAAGGAAAAAGACAAACTTGAGAAATCATTCTGACCAATACACTGCATTTTCTTTTTTTCCTAAAATTTCTCTCATTTTGTAATTATTCTCAAAGAGTTTCTTCTTGTAGTCCTTTGCATATCAAAAACCCTCGGGCCACACTGTAAATTTAGATAGAATTGGATGCCAGAGAACAATCTGTATTTTTACCAGATACTCGCTTGGGAGCATATGGTTTGGACTGTAAATATCTCCCAAAGGCCCACATCTTACAGGTTTCTTCTCCACCCTGTTGTACAATTGGGAGGTAGAAGAAATTTTAAGAGGTGGGGTTTGCTGAAAAGGAATTAGGTCATTAGGAGGCATACACTTGACCCTGGCTCCTTCTTCCCTGTCTATTTTCTTTCCTGCCATGGTCAAAAGAAAAGTTTTGCTCTCCCTGTGGTGATGGTCTACCTCATCCCAGCCCCCAAGCAACAGGGCAATCTGAAGCCTCTGAAACCACAATCCAAAATAAACTTTCTCTCACTTTAAGTTCTTTAATCTCACAAATTTTGTCATAGCAACAGAAAAGCAACAAACAACTCAATTTCCCAATGTAAAATTTATTCTACTTGAAAGATGAAAGAAAGAATATTTCACTTACTTTACAAAAAAATGAACTGCATGGCACTGTACATAAGAGTTGCTAAGTTCTCAAAAAACACACACATTCACATGTTCATTTGACATCTTTACTGACCTTTCTTGTCATCTTTCAACATTTGTGTTCTCCATCCCTCCTAACTTTTTCTTTTTCAGATCTGCAAGTAGCATCTTTCTCTTGCACAGACACCAAATAAAAAATTATGTCACCCTTTCTTTTTAGTTCTACTTAAGGATGTCCAATACTTATCACTGTTGTCATACAAGAAGCTGCTCAGAACAAAATGTGTCCTAGATGCTTAACATGTCTCCTGTCATACTTAAACCCCTCAAAATTAACAAGAAGGGCTGGGAATATGGCCTAGTGGCAAGAGTGCTTGCCTGGGTTCAATTCCCTGGCACCACATGGCCAGAAGTGGCGCTGTGGCTCAAGTGGCAGAGTGCTAGCCTTGAGCAAAAAGAAGCCAAGGGCAGTGCTCAGGCCCTGAGTTCAAGCCCAGGACTGGCAAAAAAAAAAAAAAATTAACAAGAAAAAATAAAAACCCATAGCATATATTTTGTTTTCAGTGAAACAAAATAAAGACTGAAAAATATGTCCTAAGAGGTACCTAAGTACAGGTAGAGCACAAAGAAGTGAAGAGAAACCAAGAAGAAATCTCACAGTGAATCTAAAGCTTTCATTCTAGAGACAGTGATACCAAGAATACTTATACTAAAAGTGAGGGCAATACTCTCAAAGATAAAGTTAGAGCCTTAGCAAAAGTATTGAAGAAATATTGCCAACTGGATGAGGCAGAAGGCACTTCTAAGTTTGGCTTAGTTCTGACAAGCAAGAAAGACAGAACTTCCTAATTAACCACATACCACATATTTTCAGTAAGTGATCAAAGTTTGGCAATTGAGAAGATATTTTATGTATAGACATTGCTTATCTATAGGAAACATTTGCAAAGAGCTAGTCCAGGGAAATCAAACTCATTCAAAGATGAGTGATTAAAAAAAAGAGCTATTAGAAAAATATATAAAGATTGCCCAGAGAATAGAAAGAATGCCAAATGTTCTCCAAAGATAAAGAGATTTTTCATAAGAAAAAATCTCTATGCAGTATATACAATGTAGAAAGAATATTTTACCATAAAGTTAAAATAGAAATGATTAATGGAAGAAGGGTATTTATGGTAAGACCTTGATGTTCAGATATGAGAACTCAGGAGGATAAAGGTAGAGGCAGGATCAAATGAAATATGAACTGTAGAAGCTCAATGGATAAGTAGAAAAAACAGCCTTGTTGTATAAATGAAGTAAACTTAAGGGAAAAGTGAACAGACACTGGACACTGTTATAAGACATGTGGAACAGAAGCAACATAATCTTAAAAGTTGCCTTAATTTTATGTGGATACAAACCAAAGTAATATGTAGACAATTATATTCCCAGAAGAAAAAAAGTAATACAAAATGATGAACTAGAGAAATCATAAGTGATACACCTTAAGAAAACTTACCTAAGGGGAAGAAAAAGAGAACATTAGAAAGCAAAGTCAAATGACTTAGCATTAAAGAGAAAGTTAACTTGAACATAAAGAAATATGAGGAAGAGAGATACAACTAGGAATTTCAAAACAGAGCAATTGTATTTTGATATAAAGTGAATGACAGTTTTGATCACTAAAGAACCCAGAAAATAATGTTCACCAAAAAAGAATTTCTGAAAAAGCTACTACAGGAAAAATTCAGCCAAGTGATGGGTAAGGAAATGGTGTCACATAGATTTGGGGCACACATTAGCCATATTTGATAGCAAAACTACACTAGATTAAGTCTGAATGTAAGTGGCAGTATGTACTCTTTTGTGTTCTTGTCCTGTAAAAATAATAAATATATTTCAGGAGAAAGGATTGGAAGTGAAAAATACATACATTAATTTTTTTATCTATAATAGTGGGGTTCAAAAATTTTCCCAACCAAGAAGAAAACTGAAGTTATTAATATTCAGAAGTTCAATGAAACTAAAAGGAATGTTGTGTTATAAAAATAAATAGTGGTAGAACAACGCTACTAAGAAAACTAAAGAAGTTGGAAAGGATGGGAAAGCAACTAGAGCAGCTAAGATTCAGAAAAATGAAAAGTAATGAAGAGTGTATGGTATAACTTTTCTCTTAATGTTTTCTCTGGGGGATTATGCTGACTCTACTATCCATATGAGGTAAAGAACAAAGAAGAAAGGAGCAGCTAGCAGGAAAAAAGACTCAACTGGGCCAGGATCAGCCTACCAGGTTCAGTGTACAAAAATCAAGTCTAAAGATTTAGGTCATGTGCCGAACCTCAGGACTTCAGTGGACCACTGTTTCAAAAGCATACCCTTTAGGAAGAGTATTGAACAATATATGGATAGTTAGTGACTATGTTAAAGCTCTGATTATATTAAAATGATCTATCTTTGCTGTAACCACCTACAGCTATAAAAATAAACCTTCCCTTGGATACTCCAATTACCCTGATATAATCATTACATGTTATACACAAATACTGAAATATCTCACTGCATCTCTAAGTATATATAATTATGTACCAACTAATGGTGAAAAGAATAATAAAGAGAGCAAGTTATCCTTTAAAAGGGGAAAGAATACCTTTAACAGTCTCCATCTTTCTTTGTAATGCATCAAATACATTGAAAGTGTATTCGATCAAGAATTATCAAACACACCAGGAGATAAGAGTGTGTCACAAATCTCCTAGGGAAATCACAGATAATAAAATAAGATAGAGTTATAAGACAGGCTTTTAAAAAGTACTTTGATTAATATATTCAAGTAAGAGGAAAAGTTCAGCAGAATATTTTAAACTAAAAACATTTGAATGGAAAAATGAAATAAGTGAAATTAGAACTGTTTCTGTCAGCAGATTACACACAGCTGTAGAGTGAATTCTTCTGCTGGAAACTAAATGAGAAGATTATGTCCTGGACTAAAAATACACAGAGGGAAAAGTATACATAATAATGAAGAAAAAGGAAAGAATATATGTGTGTGTGTGTGTGCGTGTGTGTGTATGTACATACATACATACATATGTAGCTAAAAGCTTATCCTATATGTAATTATAGTTGCAGAAGAAAAATACAAAGAACTGGATGTTGAAAAAAATTTAATACATCATAGTTTGTATTTTTCCCAAACAGGTAAAATATTAGGTCATAGACTCCAGAAATGTTATGTAACCAAGGAGGGTAAATTTAATGTATTTCATGGTTTCTTGAAAATAGAAAAAGTACAAGTCCTTAAAATAGCTATAATAAAAGCAAACAGCTCCTTAACAAAAGCAAAGAAAGACAGAAATGTTTAAAAAATGATTGCAAAAATAAAATACATTTCAAAACAGCAACAACAACAACAACAACAAAGGAATGACATAATCACAAACTGGCCTGCAGTGAAAGAAACATTAGGAAAGATGGAAAATTGAATCATGTATAATTATGAATAATCAAGAAAAGACTGAACTAGGTGGGTACCAGTGGTTTACGTCTGAATTCTAGTGTTTCAGGGTAGCTAATATTTGAGGATTGCAGTTTAGAGCCAGCCTGGACAGAAAACTCCACAAAACTCTGATGTCCAATTAATCAACAAAACTCCAGAAGCAAAGCTGTGGTTCAAATGATATGGCACTACTAACCTTGGGCAAAAGAAACAAATGAATTAAAATGTTCTAAATTTCCTACATTACTGAGAAAGGTAAATAACAACATTATATTGCATTCCATGAGTTACAAAGATCTGTTGAATTTTCTAAGGCATCTATTAAAAATGATAAAAATCAGTAATCAGAAGACTCATATATTAAGCAAAGTGGAAAAATAAAAACAATCTCAATAGAAATAGTGATAGAATAAAATAGAAATAAAACAACAAATAGATAATAAATATTGCAAAGGTATGTTTGAACTCAAGCCTTTTAGCATCACTTACAGTAAATGAGCTAATTTATTCACTTGAAAGATGAGCATTGTAAACAGAAAAATAAAAATAAATCATACTTTTATAAGCAATGTAGTTAACATATGAAAGTAGAAGGTTTTAAAGTCCAATGTGGTTAAATGTATACCATGAAAGTATTAGTCAAAAGAAAACTAAGGTATCAGGAACAATATACTTTAGACAATCAAGATTTCTACACAAACGTGGAAATATTTTTAAAATTTTTTTCTTTCTTGTCAAAGTGTGGTACAGAGAGGTTACAGACACATATGAAAGGCAGTGAGTACATTTCTTGTTCTACTTGCTACCTCCTCCCTCATTTCCCCCCCTTTCCCCTCCCCTCTCCCCTCGAGAGTTGTGCGGTTGGTTTACACCAAATGGTTTTGTAAGTGTTGCTTTTTGAATGGTTTGTCTTTTTATCCTTTGTCTCTCGATTTTGGTATTCCCTTTCCCTTCCCCAGTTCTAATACCCATATAAACAGTACCCGGGGTACTCAGATGAGATACAGTGGTAGCAGGGGTACAACCAGAGGAAGGGAATACAATAGAAACAAAGCTAAACAAACCAATCAAACAAACAGACAAGAGAGGGAAAAAAAAGTACGAGCTCACATGGCATGTTGAAAATAATTACAATAGTGGTATAACTCTTGTTTCCACACCATCTTATATGATCATATGGGTGTAGCTATTGCAGTACTTTGATCTTCTACCATGACTAGCCTAATCATATACTAGCTATTCCCTATGAGGAACACCATAGGGTTTATGTTTCTTTGGGTCTGGGTCACTTTACTTAGTATGATTTTTTCCAACTCCTTACAAATGGGGCAGTGTCACTCCTTCTGATGGAGTCATAGAATTCCATTGTGTATATGTACCACATTTTCCTGATCCACTCGTCTACTGAGGGGTATCTAGCTTGGTTCCATGTTTTAGCAATGACAAGTTGTGCTGCAATGAACATAGTTGTGCTGGTGGCTTTAGTGTGGCCTTGCTTGTAATCTTTTGGGTAGATGCCCAAAAGTGGGGCCAATGGATCATAGCGGAGCTCTATGTTCAGCCTTCTCAGGAACCTCCACACTGCTTTCCAGAGGGGTTGAACTAGTTTACATTCCCACCAACAATCTAGTAGGGTTTCCTTTTGGTCACATCCCCTCCAGCATTTGTTATGATTAGTTTTCCTGATAATTGACATTCTTACTGGGGTGAGGTGGAATCTCATCGTTGTTTTGATTTACATTTCTTTTATGGCCAGTGATGTAGAGCATTTTTTCGTGTGACTCTTGGCCATTCTCATTTCCTCTTCAGAGAAGTCTCTTTTTACGTCGTTAGCCCATTTCTTGAGAGGACTGTTGGTTCTTTGATTATTTGTTTTGGAGGAATTTAACTTTTTGGGTTCTGTGTATATTTTAGATATCAGGCCTTTCTCCATTGTTTGAATGATAAAGATGTTTTCCCAATCTGTAGGTTTTCTATTTATCTATCTATGTCCTTTGCCCTGCAGAAGCTCTGCAGTTTGATACAGTCCACTTGTCCAGCCTTTCTTTGATTTGTTGCATTTATGGACTTTTATTGAGGAACTTTTTTGAAGGAGAGTCTTCCACTGCTGGAAGGACTGAGAAGTGAGAGACAGCACAGAAGACCCAAGAGGGTACGGCAGGATGTCCAGCCTCCAGGACAGACTGCAGGTCCTATAGGAATAGTAGACCTCTATAACATGGGGAAATTGCTAACTCTTTGCAAGTGCACACAAAATCTAACCAAGGCTTTCAACAAATATTTTAGTGTATTTGATAAAATCAGCGAAATAATGTAAGATCTAAGTATAAAATCAAAATGGAAGAATCTTAAAATTTCATTTTCAAGATAGAAACCCTCTCCTGTATTGCGGAAACAGAAACTTTTTACAACTTAGAAACAAACCATGAATATCTCTTGTTTTGTGATTAAGGTGTTTATTCTTTTCCTTATAGACCCTTGACCTTCCTGAATGTTGACATCCACCATGAACATTTTCTCTGTGGCAAAAATCATCATCTCGCTGTGCTTCATCAATCTGCCCATTAACTACGTACAAGCATGCAGTTACCCAGTGTTAAGTCATCTCAGCAGGAAGCCTGGGAGCAGCAGAGCTAAACAGAATTTATGGATTCTTCTGAGCCTCCCTCCTACAATAGTAGACACAATTCAAGATAGAGCTGTTTGGTTTGGTTTGTATTCTTCTTAATTTGTTTAAATTTATTTATTTCTAGTTGATTTATTTTTTCAATACTAGGTCTTGAACTGTGGGCCTAGGTGATGTCCCTAAGCTCCTTAAAGGCTCCCTGTAGAGAAATCATTGCTCTCAAGGCTAGCAGCCCCTCCCTGCTCATTTGCACATTGAAGGCCAGTGTGACTTCTCCAGAGACTCATCTGTGTTAATCACCTGCAATTGCACAGCTCCTAGGATGAATCCCCACCTCCCTCCCACTGTTGTCTACACCTTTCCTGAGGTTCTGTCTCTAACAGGCCTCCACTATTTTTCTGACTCACTGTTGCCTATATTGCAAGTCACTAAGATGATTCAAATCCATCTACATTAAGAGTCCTCTTCTAGATCCATGGTAACATTTGGCACCCTTTCACCTCACACTCCTTTCCTCTTGCACTACTTTCAGTATAAGTCCAGAAGCTTCTTTCCTTCAAACTTTTCAAGCAAGTGACACATCTCATGACCTGTATCTCCTAAACTCTTGTAACTCTTGGGTGCTTTCACACCTAAGTAGCTCAAGTCATCTTAGAAACTCAAAACATGACCCCAGATTCAAAGGTTCAGTTAATTCTCTGAAGCTTAAGAAATTACTTAAGTAATTCCATGGTCTTTTTTTCTCTTCTCGAAATGGATGAGACATCAAAGTTCCTCAAAATATTGTTTATGGAGTGAGGACTACAGCTTCAGGCATGCTTGGCAGAGCAGTCTGTCTCTTAACCTTTATAATATGAACTCTTCCAAGATCCTTTGTTCCCAACTTTTCTGTAAATGAAAGTCACATAGTAGACATCATGGTGCATGCGTGCAATCCCAGCATGTGGGAGGCTGGTGTACATACATACAAGTAAAGGATGAGGTCTCAATGAGCAGATTCCAGTCTCAGAGCCCTCTGTCCTTTGTACTTGGTAAGTAGCCCAGTATGTCCAAGACTGTAATACAGATACGGCTTACGAAGAGGAGAACCAAGAATGCTGTTGTGCTGTCTGTTGTCCTTTTGTACATCTTAACTAAAACTTCATTGATTGTAGAATCATTCTTGCTTTTGACCAACTTCTTCAGAAATTATTAACAGACAGCCAGTTCTAATTATACTGGAGTAACATTACAGCTTCTAATATACTTAACTGTTATTTTTGTGACTATTGTCATTATACCTAACAAGAATATTAAATGAAACTACCATTTTTAAAGGATGAATCATTATGAGAGAAATTTCTAGCACCCAACACAAAATCCTAAATGAACAGCCACCCTGTGGCTGAGTTTTTTTCAGGATTTGAGCCATGGTAGCACCAAGGTTGCTACAGAAGTTAGCTAGACATTTCCAACTTGCATAGAATCTGATTTTCTAAATCTTTCCTCTAACACAGACCGTATTGCATCTTTCTGTTTGCTATGCTTTGTCCTCCACTCTCTAAATACCCTTATCACGTCAGTTATAAGAGTTATCAGCAGTCTAGACACTTAGTTTTTCTCTCATCTCCTCCCAAATATCTCCATGTAATAAACTATAATACATGTGGAAAAGACATAAAGGCTCCCAATAGGAAGGTGCTCTGTCTACTGACAAAATTGTTCAGAATCTCAAATAAATGTAATGCTTACAGAATCTTAAAAATAAATAAGAAAAATCAATGATAGAGAAAACCATTCTTTAGGGGCCAAGGCATGTAGCTCAGTGATAGAACCACTGCCTAGCATGTGCAAGGCCTGTGTTTGGGTCCCATCATGATCTCACAAAAATGAAAGCTAAGAGAACCATTCTTCAGAGAATGCAATCTGCCTCAAAAGTCTTTTGAAGGAGTCGTTATTACTGATATAAGCTTCAAGAGCCATGGCAGTGGTTCAAAGGCTCCCAGAAAAATTCCACATGTAGCTCTGATATAGTTCAAGTGGTAGACCACCAGTCTTGGGTGGAAAAAGCTACCCAAAAGCAAGTATATTGGTGCTTACTAGCATAGTGACCTCATCAGTTAGAGAAGTTCCAGACTTTACAAGAATATGTGCCAGGAAGTATTTCCAAGGTAAACAACCACATCAAATAGACAAATAGGTTTTATGAAGATAAAAGGAATGACTTCTTTAACCAAAATTCCAGGATTGTACCTGCTATAACTCCAGCTTCTTCAAATTTCTTCTACAATTGAAGATAAAACATCTGATTCCTAACAGAATTCAATTCAGAAATAAGTCTTGAATGTTAATATTGAGTAATTTTTAATTATTTTTAATTGGGCTTGGAATATGGCTTGGCAGTTGAGTGCTTGCCTTGCATACATGAAGACCTGGGTTCGATTCCTCGGCACCACATAAACAGAAAAAGCTGGAAGTGGCATTGTGGCTCAAATAGTTGAGTGCTAGCCTTGAGCAAAAAGAAACCAGGGACAGTGCTCAGGCCCTGAGTCCAGACCCCAGGACTGGAAAAAAAATAATTAGAAAGATTATTAAGCCCAAAGAAAGATCCCACAGTTTGAGAAGAATTGACTTTACATGCTTACATTAGTTGTTGCGTCTTTCTGAAATCATAAATTTTGTTCTCAACAAAATTTGAAAGGACATCACACTTATGATATTAGCCTAAGAAGCTGGGAAGAGGAGAAAACGTAGACCAGCAATAACTCTTTCTGTAGTAGTCATTTTCCCATCACTATTACAAAAATCTGAGATAACCCACTTACAAGAAAAAATGTTATTTTACCTCTCTCTTTGAGGTTCTAGTTCATGATTGGTTGGTTCTTTTGCTTTTCTGTCCTTGGGAAGGCAGCACATCATGGTGAGAACCATGGCAAAGCAAACTTGCCCCATTCCTAGCCAGGAAGAGAAAGAGAGCAAGACGAGGGGCCAGGGTGCCACAATTCTATCCGATAACATACCTCTGATGACCTACGGCCCTCCTAGTGGACTGTGTATCAAAGGTTCTATCACCTCCCACCCAACGACCCAACTCTAGAGACCAAGCCATTAGTGTGTAGGCCTTTGGGGGAATGGTAGGTTTTAAACTCCAAAGTGTAGCATTTGTTACATTTCAAATGCCATAGAGAGAGTGCTGCATCTGCAATGTGTGCTGTTCCTTCCCAGCCCTGTGTCCTGTTTTCCTGTTGAAGCTCACTCAACCCTAGTTTCCACAGGCGAGCCCTAACCAGTATTGTATCCTACAAAGAGAAGGAGCAAAGGGATAGACTAAGCCATTGGTAGCTTCTGCAGGTAGATATTCACACACACACACACACACACACACACACACAATTGCCCACACAACTTTGCACTAAAATCTTGAGTGCACCCATTAAATTAGACATAATTAAAAACTGTTTTGGCTAATATACGGCATATTTTCCCAAGTAAGTAGGTGTTTGCTAGTCTAATCTGAAAAAAAAACAAAAGTGACAGAAATTGGCAACAGCTGAATTAACTGGGCCTATTTTGGCACATGAAAAACTACAGGATGACAAGGAATCAGATTTGATGTAACGGCCTAGGTTCCAGAACTGAGATCAGTGCCATGCAGAAGGTAATTGTGGTGAAAAGAGATCTGTTCAATAACAAGAAAAAGTATGATATACACCAGTACTGAGAACTTGGAATAGTCTGCCATGAAAATATTAAACTATCACACACACACACACACACACACACACACACACACACACACACACACTTCTTCTGCAGAGACAAAACTCTCAGCGTTCTCACAGAATCTTTTATGACTATTGCAAGTAGCCCCAGAGAGCTTCCAACTGAAACTTCTTACCTAGGAGACCCCAGGACACCTTAGATCTGGGTATCTTATCAATATTGTTCTCAGAACACTCAGGTTACATGTGTAATATTGTAAGAAGCAATGTTAAAAATGTTTTTGCTGGGCCTGTGAATTAACCAGACGTGAGAATGGGGCCCACCTCACTTATGCTTTGCATTGATGATCTGATCTGAGTCTACAGTTCACTGATAAACATCTTGTGACAAAAGGAAAACTGCCCCTCAGATGGCAATGCCATTTTTTTCCTCTTAAAGAGAACAACCAAAAGCTATAGACTACCTTGCCAGGCCATCTGAGATAAAGACTGGACTGAGATAATAGTCAACTAGGCCATATGTGTGACTTGGAACTATTTTGTTTTATTTTATTTTTTATTGATAGATTTTTTTTCCTTCTTCCTTGTACTTTGAAATGAACAAAGCCTTGAGATGGGACTCTTTTAATTATACATGCCTTTCTTACTCTGTGCCCCAAATTCTCCCTACTTAACCTGAATCCAATGTCTCTACCCCTGGAGATGACTGAGGATGTACTGAAGTGTTGTCTTTCCACACCTGCAAATAAATCTCCTTTCTCTTCCCTTCACCATGTATTTTTATTGGGCATCTGGGGGGAAATGGACAAAGAAAAGGATTCCTGGAGTTTAGGCTAGAGGTATAAAAAAGTTGGTTTCAAAATAAGAGTCACAGAGCAAAGTAATTTTTCCTTTGTTTATACTAAGCCAATTCTCACCCCTCTGCAAGTTTCTGATATTATAAATTCACAAAGCATGGACTCCCTTGGTCTTTAAATGCATTAAGTTCTTTTATTCATTCCCTTCTTTTCTCCCTTTTCTTTGTGTTTGTCGTTTTCTTTTCTCTATCATTTTGTATATACTGTACAACCAACATCACCTAAATAAATAAAAATTAATTATTTTACTATAAAAATATGGAATAAAAATTTAAAGGTATAGTTCTAGCCCAGTTTTAAAACTACAATGGCTAGATAAAAATTTTCATGATTTCATAGAATCATCTCAATTTTTGCTTTCTATGTGACTTATTCTTGTTTCTATCTCTTACAAATAATCACTTGATGGCCATAAATATGACCAAGGCTCATGACTTGAGATTAACAAGTATCCTATTCTTCTGCAACCAAACCTCTTTTATTTTTTTCCATGCATTTTATTGCTATTACAAAGGTGATGTACAGAAGGGTTGCAGTTACATGAATCCGATAAAGAGTACATTTCTTTTTGCAGTAATTCAATAATTGATTCCTCTAAAGAGTGTAAAAGTACATATGACATTTAAAAATGGAGGCTTTTATTATTGGTTTCTTGTATCAAAGTCTTAGTGTACTATACCAGTGTTGTACTATAGCTATTTTTATAAATGAATTTCACAGATTTCTTTTATTCGCTCCAATTGTTTGTTGTATATAAAAGAAATTCTGGAAGGGAAAAGGTAACTAAAGAAATTGCGAACTTCCCAGAAATATTCAGCTTTTATATTGGAAAAAAGATATGCTGGACAACTCCTCACTTCCCTCCCACCTCCCATATTACTTCAAACCATGGCAAGTAGTGTAAGAGTTATTAAAACAGGCAAGTGTTGATCGAGAACGCCATGCAATATTCAACCAGAAGAGAGAACTTTCTTTTGCCCAACTGCTGGCCTGCAGAAAAGTCCAAGGCAAATTTAGGAGCAAGAGAGGGAGAGGGAGTCCTATGCCCAGTGATGCCTTACCCAGGGCCATGGCAGGGGGATGTGGCCAGGTGGATTAGGATGTGACCTCAGGGAAGGGAGATGAACAGCCTCCAGTAAGCTGGTTACTTAGGTAACCAGAAGGAGACTTAAAGGGGGGGGGGGCGCATCTGCATGGAACCCTCCCTGGGGAGGGCCCTACAAAGAGATATTTCGAATCTCTACACTTTGGGGTTGCTTTGTTTCCCCCAGGATTTAACTGATGTCTTTAATGGGCTGTTTTTAATGCTGGAGCTTTTCTTCTGTAGAAATGCAATTCTAAGCAGAAAAAAAAAATATTTAAAGGCAGCAAAGGGTAGTTTACATCTGGTGTCTTTTTAAAGTTTTTTTTTTAAGAAAAGCTGGTGACATAGTTACACATTTTGGGGCAAAAATAAATGAATGGCAATAGATTTTTACAAAATCCTATTATCTATTTCTGCATGAAAAGGTCGTATATTATTTCCCTTAAATATGCATTCTTTTACTTTTGAGTTTTTACTGAGTTAATTTGAAATGCACAAGCCCTGGATTTGCTACAGAGTGAGAAGTTATTTTAGTTTTGTTTCTTTTTGAATTTTTCAATTCTGGAAATTCTGCAGAAATCAGAACTCTTACCAAGAATATATTTCTTATGAACAATGTCATTTCTTTTGTTATAAGGTAATTTACCAGAGAAGCCATATTTTGAAAGACTGAATTTGGGAGTCTTTATTAGAATGCTAGCAGTCTGCAGGCAGGCAATTGTTACAAAGGCCTGCAGCCTGCAAATACACTTAACACTGTTAGGAAACAGTCCAGAGAGGAAAGAAAGAACAAAAACAATACCAACAAACCAATTCAGCTCCAAGGGAGAGCTTAATTGGGATGCCATTGTGACCAGAGAAGAGCCAGGAGACCAGACACAGGATGCCAACACAGAGACATAATGGTATCAACGCTCCCAGGCATAAATAGACTCAGGTCAGGGGCAAGGTCATGGGAAGCTCCCAGTCCCAGGCACTGGACCGACAGATCCAGCAACCTATCAGCCAAGTGTTAGTTCCTGATTCCAGGGATCCAGATCTGCCCAGCACCAGAGAAGGGGCAGGGGCTGCACTTTCCTGCACCATGAAGACAAGATGCAAGACCTTAAATGGGCATGCTCACGTACCACCACTTTTCCATCTTGGGAAAATAGGCCTCAACCTTCCATATAGGATATACTTACAAGTTACTCAAAGGCTGGTGATTCAAGCCATTTAGGGAGTTGAGGCACAATCAGAGCATTCTCTATATGCAACGCTTTCCTAAGGCTATGCCATCTGCATTTCTCTGAAGCAGGGTCCTCCTGGTTTGGCCTATTGCACCAGGCATCTACAATCTAAAGGATGGCTCTTCTCACCTCTAGGCCTTGAAGCTGGATGGACCACCCCCAGTCTTCTGGCTAGGAGCTGTCTGTCTGTGAAACCAATAGCCCCAAGAACCTGGCCAGGGGCTGGGATGGCTGAGAGAAATTATTTATATTCACCCCCCCTACTACACTTTCCTCCCTTTCTCTGTTTTTCTTTTTCTGTCCCTGTCCACAAATCATTCAGTTCATTTTCAACGTAGTATCTTGTGTATACCAACGTGGTATCTTGTATATACCACTGCTGCATTTGTTCACCCTTTGTCCCCCCATTTCTGTGTCCCCCTTACCCTCCCAAAGTCAATAAATGAATAAGACAAAAGAAAAAAATAAAACAGTGACAAAGAAAAAATATCTCTCCTCAATAACTGTAAGAAGGCTGGATAAGGAATGTATGCACTGCCTTCCATATCAAACTGTAACTCCTCTGTACATCACTTTGACAATAAAGAAATGAAAAAAAAACAAATAGACTACTTAAAAATCCCCCCCCCAAAAAAGAATGGAGATACACAGTACAACCTGTGAACAAAGGTTGCTCTGTTGTTGTTAAGTGTGTTTTGTGTTCTTTGTCATGTTGGCAGAGATAATAAGCTTAGGAAACTGATTTAGCACCTACTGAGATGGAGGCAAAGTAATCTACATGTGAAAAGTATGATTCCCACTATAGTTTAGAATTACACACCCATGTATTCTTCAGCTTTTCAGAGAATAGGATTTTCTTAAGGAAGATTTTCTTAAGTTATTGACCGAGTTGAAGCAGGAAATAAGCTGAACCTGTGTCAGGAGGTAGGGTTTACTGGGGTTTACTGTCCCGAGTCAGCATAATTCAGTCTGTTCTCTTTAACACTAGTTATCCAGGAGCCGATTCCCTAAGGCACATTTGAGAGCAAAATACCATACATCCTAATTCATATACTAATTAATTGTCAGTCACTTCTCAAATTCCAAGTTGCCCAGAAGGAATCTCTGCCAGATGCAGTCTCAGAAGGGGGTCAAATGTGTATGAATTTCCTCCACCTCACTTGTATGGCTCCAAACAGTTGTTCCTACCAGGCTCCCTGTTCCTCTCTGAGTCTCCAGCTTGCAAGTCTAGTCTCCATCCTCTTTCCCAGCAAAGTCTCCAAGGCTTAAGTCTCCAAGGCTTAGCTTTTAGCCGTGGAAGATTTGCATATTTATGTCCCTTTTAAATAGAAACTGATTTGACCCTTGCAGAACCTCTCTGTAAATAATGCATTAAGCCAGACCACTCTATTATTTTTCCTCCAAAGCTCAGAACTTCCGTCCCAATAGAAAGCTAGAGAAATGCCTAACAGAAAGAACAAGAGAATTTCTGTAGTCGAAGCTGGATGGAATATACTGTGCCCACTACATGACTTCTTCACGCCTCCTCCAGGAAGCACCTGAAAGGGCGTGCAGAGCGCTGACAAATTTGGTCATGCTATTTGGATGCATGTTTCTGATACCAGCCCACAAGAGCAGTGTTAGATTACAGGGCATCAGCAAAGCATTCATGATCTCTCCAACACCAGGACTTCTTCCTATTCTTCCTCTGGAACAGTTCATCATGCATTGGAGATAACGTATTTCTTCCATTCACCTATTACTATACTTTCAAATGGTTAAAAATAATCTATCATTCCTTACCTGCTGCATTGTTGTCATGCAATGCACAAAAGAGACTTCCTTTCTCTAAACAAAATATTTTATTTCTCCTTTGAAATTAATGTTTGAGTTTTTTTCTTTGATTCTACCAATAATTACTATAGAAGAATAACTTAAGAACAGGGGGACAGCAGGGCATTGGCGGCTCATGCCTGCCATCCTAGCTAGTCACGAAGCTGAGATATGTGCATTAAGGCTAAGAACTAGCCTGAGCAGACAAATCTGAAGACTCTTGTCTCCAATTTACCAATGAAAAGATGGAAATGGAAATGTGGTTCAATTGGTAGAGGTTAAGCCTGAGAGGAAAAATCTATGTGAGAGCTAGACGTCCTGAGTTCAAGTCCCAGTAGTAGCAAAAATTTGTTTTAAAAAAAGGAGTTGTCTCCTTTCCAGCATTACCTTTGGTAATTTATGTTGGACATCATAATGTCTAGCACACATATTTTTATAGGTCCTTTAAAATTCACTGTATATTTTTAATTAAATAACAAATTAATGAATTTCTCTTTTCTTTTCTTTCCCTCTTCTCTTCCACCTTGGTTACTTTTGCCTGTATCGAACTCACATGAATTTTAGCATGATCCAAAAGTACATGTACACAGCATGAAAATAAAGTAACACCGGCACTTTCAATGAGGCACTAGATATTAACTCAGCCCCACTTGATCTTGATTTTTAAAGGAAAATTCCTTAGTCCTGCTGTCCATCTTTATTAGGAAACTTGATTCCATCACTTTCAAGCAATTTCTGAGAAATAGGCCAGTGTTCAGCTTTCTCCCATGAAGCAATGATTTCATTATAAAATACACCTTAGGTTTTTCAATCTCAAATTTTATACATTTATTTTCCATAGATAATGATGTTTCCTTGTGTTAGATAGTACAAAAAAATAAAAGTGATAAAATATACATGAGGATTAAAACCATTAAAACTTCTCATTAGGGGCTGAGAATATGGCCTAGTGCTAGAGTGCTTGCCTTGTGCACATGAAGCCCTGGGTTTGACTTCTCAGTACCACATATATAGACAAGGCCAGAAGCGGCGCTGTGGCTCAAGTGGCAGAGTGCTAGCCCTGAGCAAAAAGAAGCCAGGGACAGTGCTCAAGCTCTGAGTTCAAGCCCCAGGACTGGCAAACAAAGCAAAAACTTCTCATTAACTAAAAAGATAACCTGATAATAGTTTCAACACAAATTCTACTTTGGTATTCTGATACATTGAAAAAAGAAAAGAAGAAAAAGTAAAAACTAAAGATAGATAAGGAGAGAGGACAGGAGGGAAAGAAGCAACAAGGAAATAAAGAAAGAGGAAAAATATTACTTTATTAGAAAAGCACATAATTATTTATATATTGATTTAGTTAACAAATGTGTAGGGCCTCTGCCATGCATCCTGAAAGTTATTTAAAACTTCTTCTTAAAATTGTCACATCTAAAGATGATTATTGTCCCAATTTCATGGAGAAGTAAACCGAGGCACACAGTTCATTGTCATACCATGGTCAAAGAAAGCTATAATTCAGTATAATCTAATATGATTTATTAGTATAATCTAATATAATTTATAATCTAGATAAAAAACTATAGGCATCAAGAAATATTGTAACAAAGTAAACTTTGTAAATTAAATAAGAAATATATTTTGTTATGATCTGACATTAGAAAACCCATCAGGGTGTTCTGTGAAAACTTTTTCAGCAAAATTAGTTTCTAACCAGCTAAGTGTTCTTTATATTGACCCTCAGATGCTTTAAATTTCATTTTAACTTAGAATAACATTCTCTTATAGATAAAAAGTTAGAAACCATGAAAAAACTTCCAAAAAACATTTGCATTTATATTATAGCACTTTAGTAAATTTCTATTCTTAAGTTTTACTTTCTGAGAACCTTAAGCAAAACCGAAATTTCATTACTGTCCTATTTTGCATTTACTCAAATGGTATATTCCTGCATCAGAATTGATTATATTGGATTATAAATGCTAGAACTTCAATAACGGTGTTTAATCCTTGATATTGTCAGTCTCTCTGGCTAGTCTTTCACTTCATTAAATATGACGAACTGCATATAATTCCACTTAAATTACCAGCAAACTCTCCAGTAAGCTCTAAGTACATTGACAAACTGAGCTAGATGAAGCATAAATATTTTTAATTTTGTCTGATCACATAAAAGTATTGGCTGTGGCAATGCTTCAGTTGGCCGTGGAAGTATGACATTCTAAAACATGCTTGAAAAATCACTTTGGGTATCCTATATATAATCAGGCATTCCTCTGGGAAAGCAGCTAATATCAAAGATCCATCAAGTGGCATAAGAACTGACAAGAGCTTCTGAACTAATCCTTTGGCTAAAAGGCTGGCAGACATTGTAGAAAGGACCAACAAAATAGAAAACTATCCATAAGGATCCTTTCATACAACATTTTCCAGGCCACTTCTTTGTAACCATTGGCAATAAGTGTGTGAATAGTGTTATGGAATAAAGTTGTGGAACTCTTATTTGCACATGGTAAACTTAACAACAAAAAAAATTCATTGTACTAGGTTATCCTGAGTTATGACTATATCCAAGTTGGCCTTGGATTGGGTGGGGAAGGCACATATCTGTTAAGGGAAAAATATTTTCTTCCGTCCAAGTAGATTTAAATATTTTTAAAATATTATGTTCCATCCTCAAGTTCCAGTATCCATTTAAAACAGTTATCAAGAATATATTGTGATGCCTGAAGCAATCTTGATTGCTCCCTTACTTAGGGAGATCATCTGGCCTTTGCATACACTGTATGGGCCAATGTTTATGAGCAACACTTTTGATGGCTCAGTTCTCATGAGTTCTCAGAATGAAAAGGCCCTGTTAGTGTCAGTGTTTCTGTGTAGATGACCTTGAGCCTTCATTAAACAGATGCCTATGTTTAAAATTGGTTCTACATATACCGAGGTTGGAAATTTGAATTCATTATTCCGTGATGATCCAGACTTTGCAATCTAAGTTTACAGTTATGGGTCTGACCAGTGTGCCATTCTACAGCTTCCTACAACAACTAAAGAAAAACAGAGACTGAGACACAAAATTCCGGAAAAGCAGTAACCCTTGCCAGGATCCAGAAGATGCGGTGAGACAGGGATATAAACAAATCATAAGACACACCTAAGACAGACAGAAGTCTTGCACATGTCTTGCAATGTGAGGAGAGAAGAGGATTTTTTTTTCATTCCTTCACAATGAGGTTCAGAGTTTTAGTAAATGATCCACACCACAGATGCATTTTCTGTAAGTTTATGTGTGTTGGATAAAGCACAGAAATGAACTAATAAGTTAAATGGATATGATTAATCTTTATATAATTATGTAGCAGCAATAAAATCTCTTATTAAGAAATTCAGCATTTCCCACATCAATTCTTTCTATCAAAAGTTTTGTTGGGCCAAGTGCTAATAGCTCATACCTGTAATTTTCGCTACTCAGAAAGTTGAGATAAGGGGATCTTAGTTTGGAACCAGCTGACCAGGATAATTATTGAGATTTCAGTGTTGAAGCATGGCCCATCGGGTAGAGCACAAGCTGAGCAAGATCAAATCCAGGAGTTCAAGTCCCAGAGAATATTTTTGAAAGAATATTGCCATTAAAAATTTAACACATTCCCAGAGCGAGTCTCTTCGTTACTCATGTACTGTTTGGCAGTATTGATCTCTGAAGCACTGATCCAAAAATACTTGCTTCAAGCTTTTTGATAATGTCACTAATTGAAGTATAGCTACTGAGGTATAGCAGTTAAATTGGTTGAAAAAATATATTTTGTTAAATTTGTAACAAAGGACCAAAACTGAAGAACCACTACATGTTTTCAACCTAAAATGCCTTTTCTTTCATACGTTCTTTCTTTCATTTGTTGATGTGTTAGAATGCCCTTTACCTTAGTATCGGTTATGGCTCATAGATACTGAGGCTTTGAGCAATATGAAAGACTGAATCCTTTCTTAGGCTTTTTATTCCTAAAAATCTTCAATACCTTAGTTATTTTTAACAAGTAGTAAATTTTCAGTATGCCTACTTTGTTATCAGTAGACTTCATACAATCCGGGGTGCCAGTGGCTCATGCCTGTAACCCCAGTTGATCAGGAGGCTGAGATCTGAGAATTGAGGTCCAAAGACAGCCAAGGTAGAAAAGGCTCTTTATCTCCATTAAACCCCTTTGGGAAAAAAACAGAAGTGGTGCTGTGGCTTAAGTGGTGGAGTGCTAGCCTTGAGCACAGAGAGGCTCAGGTAAAGCACCCAAACTCAAGAGTTCAAGTGCTAGGACTGGCAAAAATAAATAAATAAATAAATAAATCTCATACCAAGAAAATATAATATATAATATATTTTTATGAGAAATGCCAAAGATAAACAAAAGGAGAGAAAATTCATTCAGCTCATGTTTCAGAGGTTTTAGTGCATAATCACTTGGCACTACAGGTTGCTTTGTGCCTATAGTAACCACATTATATCATGGCAAGAGCATATGGCACAGCAAAGTTGCTCACCTCTCAGCAGCCAGGAAGTAGAGAGAAAGAAAGAGAGAGACACAGAGAGAGACAGAGACAGAGACAGAGAGACAGAGAAAGAAAGACAGACACAGAGACATAGATAGAAAGACACACAGAGGGATAGAGATGGGAGAGAGTGGGGGGGTGAGGAGGAGGAAGAAGAAAGGGGAGAAAGGAAGAGAAAAAAGAAAGAGGAGGAGGAGGAGAAGGGAAGAGAAGGAGATGGACAAAGGGAAGAAGAAAGGAGAGGGGGGGAAGGGAAGTGGGAAACTGGGAGGAAATCAGGTAGGAGAGGAAATCAGAGAGGGGAGGGGAGTAAATGACAGGGGAGGAGAGACACAAAGTCCTGATATCTTATTGAAAGGCAGCCCCTCAATGCCTAGCTTCCATTCACAAGGTAACATCACCTCCTGATTGTACCACAGTCTTGAGAACAAAACTGTGACACACAAGACGTTGGAGGGGTTTCATCCAAGATCCAAATTATATCACTGAATAACTAGAAGGAAACAGGACATTGTAATTTTTGTTGCTATTATAATCAACACAAAAGAGAGAATATATTACTTTAGAATATTGCTTTCTAGTCAAAATAACTTGGAATCACACTAAATTTCTTGGAATAAAGGAATACTAGAAAACAATTTCTTTATTTCTTACTGGTTAAATAGACTACACTGTTTTCTGACACATAAAGCATAAATTACTTTTGAAAATGTAAAAATATTTTAGTATATAATAAGGCTTTATTTTATATGGTTTTAAAATATGTCTTCATTATTTTTAAATAGTTGTACAAAGGAGCTTCAGTTCCTCAAGACAGCTTCTGAGTGCTCTGATTCGCTATCACTGTCACTCCTGTGGGCTCCCTTCCTTCCCTTCCCGTCCCCAGGAAATAGATCTTTCTATCTAACTTTATGTCGATCTGTGGCATTAGAAAAAATGCCCCCATGCCTTTGCTATTTTTCAAGTACTTTTATCCTTTAAGAAAGAGTGAAAATCTAGGCATAGAGTGTAAGAAATATAAGTAGTAAGCTGGGTAGGCAGCTTAGTGGTAGAGTGCTTGCCTAGCATGCATTAAGCCCTAGGTTCAATTCCTCAGCACCATATATACAGAAAAAGCCAGCAATGGCGCTGTGGCTCAAGTGGTAGAGTGCTAGCCTTGTGCAAAAAGAAGCCAGGGACAGTGTTCAGGCCCTGAGTCCAAGACCCATAACTGACGAATAAAAAGGAAATAAAAAATATAAATAAGTATCATAGAAATGAAGAAAACTCAACATATACTGAAAAAAATAGTATTAGCTGTAAATATTCATCAGACTTTTAAGGGGTATTGTTTAGATTTGTGTCCTCTCAATAACATTTTCTTCAGATCATGTTTTTTTTTTTCTGGGAATATGTGCTAGTGTAGACATTGACCCAGAGGCATTAAAAAGGGCTCTGCATCTGAGAATTGGACTGCAGAGGGAGAGGGGGGTAAGAACTTAGCTATAGATCACATCAAAAGCTTTTAACATAAGATTGATGTGAAAAGTAATCTTATTGCAGGGCTGGCTGTGGTCTGAAGAGCAAGACAAGGCTTGGATATCCTGTTGTACTAACTAGCTGGATTCTTTCAAACTGAAAAATCAACAAAACCAATGTTCTTTACATTTCGACTGGAAATAGCATTCACACAGACAACATGGGTATTGTTTGAGTTCAAAGTTCATTTTAAGTAAACATATGTGCTTAAACAAAATGATCTGACTTAGCTCAATAGATTGATAATCTACATCAGAAAAAGATGTTAAAAAAAAGTTAGAAAAGCCAAGTCGGATAAGAAGGAGCCGTAACAGGCCACTCTGATGGCTTATATTATCCAGAACAGAGTCTACATGAGAACGAGCGACCAATCGTAAATAATGGCTTAATTGTTCTTAAATTCACAAAAGAGAGCATTTATCTAAACTGTAAATACTCGTGACTGGGACTTGGCTTAGAATTAAAGGTAGATCATGTAACAAATAATTGAAAAAAATGTGCAAGATTTTTAAAGCTTGTTTTTGCCTTAGGGGCATTTTACTTACTTGATGTAAAAGTTATTGAGTCTGACAAATAGAAAAAATCTTATTTTACCATACAACTCTGAATTCAGTTATAATTAGTGTTTCCTCAACAACAACAGAAAACAATTATCTAAGAAAAAGGGCAAAAGTGTATAAGCAAAAGCCATGTGTTATACACTTCCCTTCATTCCCAATTCACTGAGCTCTAAAATGCTAACATTTCATGATTATGAGGATATAGTTTCACTGTGTCCTCACTAAGTATAGGAAGTTTTGGAAAATGTGACATTTCCTACGAAATAAGTTCTAATTTATTTCCTGTATTTCATGAGACACTGAAAAGCTAGTTAAATGAGGCTTGCTACCACAGTGATAAACAATCCCTTCAAAACTCATATTCAAGTTTCTCCCATGGTTCTTCCTATTTCGGAGATGTATCAGCATTTACATGAGCAAAACCTTCCTCAGAAAGTAACCAAGCAGATGGAGTTCACTGTCTAAGAATCAAGAGTCAGTTTAGATTTCTAAAAAGAATTCTTCATTTGCCCTTCAAAATTCTCAATGTAATTCATTTTGTCTTTTACTGCAGGCTATTTCTCACCACTGAACAAGGGCTACAGCTCTCGAAGGAAGATGGCAGACACTGACTGCTAAGGTGGAGTGCTCATCCTACCAGCTGGAGACACAGAGAGGAATGTGTTCTACAACAGTAATCTCTCAGAATTGTATTTTGCTATTGTGAACATACCTACAAAGCAAAATATTACGTCTCAGTTGTGTGCTGGAATTTCACAATGCTGCTAAGTATAGCATCTTGAACAACCTTCTGTGGAGAAAATGTAGATGCTCTTGTATATACAGTAAGAAATATCACTTTCATTAAAATGTACATATGTTCCTTACAAGAGCAAATGTTCTTCTTGATCAAGAGAGCAGGTATAGTGTTTGTTTATTTTGTATTAGGTATGGGAGAAAAAGATTGGACTTGTTACGTGCACTTTCTTGGAAAGTTGAAAGGAAGGGGGTCCGATTTCTTTAACATTTAATGCTTACTAACAACAGAGATACTGTAATTTTACTCAAGTAATCAAATACATTTTTTTGCAACAGATAAAATAGTTGTATTTTGCATGGCCACCTTTTCTGGAGGATGTCATAACTGAGATGTTTCAGTGTGATTATAAAAGATGGGAATGAGGAATTCTTCAAGGGAAGAGGGAAAAGATATATTTGTTGAAGCCAACAAAGGGCTCAGGTATTAGATACCTTAAAGAGTGCATCAGGATTCCTCTTGGAAACCCAACTAGGAAAATGCTTGGAAATGTGGGAGTGGGGATTTGCCATTCAGCCAATGAAGTGGCACATTGAATGGAGACTGCAGGCCAAGGGCTTCAGCTCGCACACTGTGTGCTATGTGTCAGTGCTTAACCCAAATAAAGTGTCCATGTATTGTGTTTCACAATGAAAGATACTGTGGTGAATGTGGAAAAAAGAAGAAAATGGGGAAAGGAGGAGGGTGAAGGTGAAAACAAGTCTTCATGCTCTTCACTTGCTTAGAAGTCTCCTTCTTCTTCTTCTTCTTCTTCTTCTTCTTCTTCTTCTTCTTCTTCTTCTTCTTCTTCTCCTCCTCCTCCTCCTCCTCCTCCTCCTCCTCCTCCTCCTCCTCTTTTCTTCTTCTCCTCCTCCTTCTTTTCTTCTCCTTCTTCTCCTCTTCCTCCTCCTCCTCCTCCTCCTCCTCCTCCTCCTCCTCCTCCTCCTCCTCCTCCTCTCCTCCTCCTCCTCCTCCTCTTCTTCCTCTTCCTCTTCCTCCTTCTCCTCCTCCTTTTTCTCCTGCTTCTTCTCTTTCTCTTCCTCCTCTTCCCCCTCCCACTTGTCTTTCTCATTCTCCTGCTTCTGCTTCCTCTACTTCCTCCTCTTCTGTGTTTCTTTCTTCTCTTAGTCTTCCTCTTCTCCTTCTCTTCATTGTCCTCCTCTTCCTCCCTCCTTCTCCTCTTTCTGCTCATCTTATTCTTCTTGATACAACTGAAGTTTGAACTCAGAATTTGCATTTGCTACATAGGTAGACTACCCCTTGAGCTATGTCCCAGGCTCCTTTTGCATGGAGATTCATGCTTTTCTTTTGTTCAGGAATTTGGATATAGCCTCCATAGATACTGCCTTAATTATTTGTTGAGACTTTGGTGCAAGAACACAACAGCCACTGTATTCAGCATGCTTGATTTTATGGAAAAATAACACAGGGTGTCATTTTTATGTAGGAGTTATTTGCCTTCAGCATCTTATAGCACTGAATTCTATGTCTAAAATCAGCTCTCAACATGGAGATAAGAAGGCTTTGGAAAATATCCAACATTTTTCTTTTGATATTCTAATCTGTAAAGAGTCATTAAAAGCATAGAATCCACTAGCACAAAATTAAATGGTCAACAATGAGTTTGGAAATACATAGAGACTATCGAATGCCTGGAATCTGAGAAAAGGTGTCCTCAAATCTAACTTTGTCTATACATAACAGCACTAACATTAAAAAAGGAAGAAAAAAAACACAAAAACAAAACTGAAGCATTAACAAAGAAATGAGGGAGATATGGATTACAACAAGGCCAACCTCAGCTAAAGGCAATTGCAGGATGGAAGAGGAGATGGAACAAAATGATAAACTACTCCATGTCAAGGGGAAGGCTTTGTTGAAAGGAAAATGAAAGAAGTGCAGACAGAAGGAAGAGAAAGCATGGAAATAACCTGAAAACAGATGGGGGAAGAGGAGAATGACAGAAAGCAACTCAGGCACGGAACATCAGTGGGTTTTTTAGTGGCACAGTGATTTCACCATGGAGTCTGCACGATCACAAGTTATTTTTCATCTTATAAGCAGTCATTCTCATTGCCTGGGCATTCAAAGGCCCAGGGGTTTTCAACTCACAAAACCAAATCTCTCTTTTTTTAATGTTTACAAAATAAAAGGGGGAGAAAAGGAAGGTAAGATGAAAGGAAGGAGGGAGGGAAGAAGGGAGAGGAGGAGAGAGGGAAGAAGGACAAAGAATTTGGTTGCTAAAAGCTTAATTCTAATCTTTTAAAGTAGATTTCCTCAATCAGAGAAAATAAGATAGGTGCAAACATTTTATTAAAAAAATAGAAGAAACACATGTTTCTGTTGCTAGATGGACAAAGAGACTGTAGTATGGATTTCCCAGTATTCATAATGGAAAAGCATTCAGACTTGCAATTCTACCATTTGCAACAACATAGCTGAATCTGGAGAACAATACACTACATGAACTAAACCAGGCACAGAAAGGATGATCTCACTTATATGTAGAATGCACAAGTGTTAAACTCCCAGGAGCTGAGCGCAGAACCATAGGAAGCAGGGCTAGAGTTTGGGGAAATAATTCTGGTTCAAAGCTGAAAACTTGCTATTATAAGGTAAATCATTATGCTCTGATGTACAGCATGGACTATCGATGATGATGACGATGATGACGATGATGAAAACAATAACAATAATAAAATAATACATTATGTACTTCACATTGACTAAGAGAATAGGTGTGTGTGCTGTGTGTGTGTGTGTGTGTGTGTGTGTGTGTGTGTGTGTGTTGGGGTGTGAATTCAGGGCCTGGGTGCTGTCCCTTAGCATTCTCACTCAAAGCTGGCACTCTACCATCTAAGCTACAGCTGCTTTCCCAGCTTTTGTGCCAACTAATTGGAAATAAGAGTCTCACAGACTTTTCTGCTTAGGTTGGATTTGAACCTTGATCCTCAAATCTCAGACTCCAGAGTATCTATATTTATAGTCAAGAGCCATAGGCGTCCAGCTAGGAGTACAGATCTTGATGTTTTTACATACACATGCAAAGGTGACAATCAATGAGACAATGGATGGATGGATGGATGGATGGATGGATTCATCCATTTGATTGTAGCAGTGTTTCACAGTGCATATGAAATACAAATATCCCAATATACACCTTGAATATATACAATTATTTGTCAATTAAACCTATAAAGCTGGAAAACAATGAGAAATAAAGGAGTGACAACTAGAGAAGGAGGAAAAACACAAAAGTGTGCACTGGAAGGCTGCAGGTATGAGATGCCTCCTGAGACTTCAGCTGAAGGAAAGACTCCCACCAACTCATCTCCCACACAACCTCACCCCCATCCTCCCCCCCCCCACCCTGCACAGCCTGCAGGCTCTCTCTAGGGCTGTGTCTCTCCTGCATTGCTCAGCTGTGCTTGAATGTGGCTGAAAAGGCCTTCTGTTTTTTACCAAATGACCCACAAAAATACTAAGGCAGAAAAGCAAACAGACAGTGGCTGATTTGAGGGAATGCCAAGAGCAAGCACGGGCGGAGCCACAAGAACCCAGGACAACAGTGGAGGACACAGGAAACCTTCGCTGAAGTTCCTCTTCACCCAGCATGGATGAGCGCCTGCTTCCTAATGAACTCTGTCCTTGACCCCTCGAGGTAACAGCAAAACCCCCAATAAGCAGTAGGACACGCAAAGGTTACCAGTCTATAGCTAGCACCCATTATAGCTAGTACCAAGGTAGACATTGGCTTTGCCACTTTCCTCCTATGCTCCTTACCCTCTTCCAGCCAACTTTCTAGCTGCTGTAGTGATGTGTCCCATATAAACAACCTTGAGCATCCTTGGTTGCTTGTTTGTTAACTCCAATCATCAGGCACATGAACACCAAGAGATGATTCCCCTGGAACTCTGCCTCTGTCCTGCAATAATAACACTAGCAGCTCAGGAAATAATTATGGCTATTTCTCTTGGCCAGGACTCTAGCCATTGGGAAGATTCCAGAATGACCAAAGTTGCCATGATGTTTGCAAGTTAATATTTGTCTTACTCCATTCCTTAAATCTGAGACCTTTACCGAGTTTTCTGGGTATCATTATGCAGAAGGGATTTAAAAGTTCTGTATTGCATTTCCACACCCAGGCACTTACTTATCTTTTCAAAGGATGGCTATAGTAGGCCACTGCACCTGCACTGTTTGGGAGAACAGAGTTACCTTTGTCATTTTGTCAGCATGAACTGGCTTTTACCAAGCTACTCTGTTCTGAAGAAGGAAGGAAGAAGGAACGTCATGATGAAGTGCCCTCTGTTACCACCACTCCCGAATAAGATAAAATACAGGATCCATGTCAGCAAGCTAGGCACTCCCTAAGCACGAGACAATGGTAGTGTTTCAGAGTATCTGAGTTATTACTGTAAATATTGGGACAGAAATCAGAACTAACATACAATGGAATAAGAGTAGCTGTGTATGGCTGGACTACTCATGCAAATATAAATACTGAGGGAAAGGGAATATCAAAATTGAGAGACAAAGGATAAAAAGACAAACGACTACAATAGCAATACTTGCAAAACCATTTGGTGTAAACCAACTGAACAACTCTTGGGGAAGAGGGAAAGGGGGAGGTGGAGGGGGGAATGAGGGAGGAGATAACAAATTATACAAGAAATGTACCCACTGCCTTACATATGAAACTGTAACCCCTCTGTACATCACTTTGACAATAAATAATTATATATATGTATATATATATATACATATATATATATAAACTTCTTTTGGTCATATCTACTTGTAGGTATTAAAAATACACTTGCCAAATCTGTGGCTTTATGCCAGGAATAAGAGGTCTGTTTATCTATTTTAGCCAAGAATTCACCTGCAAACACATCCAAATGGATCTTACAATCACTTAAGTTTTTTTTTTAATGAAGCATCTTTTTATCAATAGAAATTGTGGTACATAAAAACTGAGGAGTTTGGCTCAACCAGGTAGACTGCCAGCCATTAACCAGAAGAGCATAAGACCCAGTACCAGTAAAAAGGAAATAAATAAATTTGAAGTAATTTAGTTTACTATTTATTCTCTTCTTATCTACACTTTTATCTGCATTCTGTCTTTTAAATTTTTATTTATTTATTTATTTACTGTCAAAGTGACTTACAGAGGGGTTACAGCTTCATATGTAATCTCCCCTATGACCCAGAAGTCCCTCTTTTGGGCATCTACCCAAAGGATTACCAGCAAGACCACACTAATGCGACCAGCACAGCTATGTTCATCGCAGCACAATTTACTATTGCTAAAATATGGAACCAACCCAGATGCCCCTCAGTAGATGAATGGATGAAGAAAAATGTGATATATACAAACAATGGAATTCTATGCTTCCATCAGAAAAAATGACCTTGCCCCATTTGTAAGCAAATGGAAAGACTTGGCAAAAAAATCATACTAAGTGAAGTGAGCCAGACCCAAAGAAAAACAGATTCTATGGTTTCCCTCATTGGGAATAATTAGTACATGTGTAGGATAGTCTTAGTAGAAGATCATAATATTTCTATAGCTATGTACATATAAACACATAAGATGGTGCTAAACAAAATGAGCTCCAAGTTATGGAAATAAGTGGTTTATCTTTGTTGTTGTTATGTTCAATGTGCCATGTGAAATTATGTCTTTTTCTTTTGTCTTTCTTCCCCATGGGTTTACTCCTGATGTCACCATAACTGATTTTGGTACCCTGGGTATTGTTTATATGTTTATCGGAACTAGGGAAGGGAAAGGGAACATCAAAATGGAGAGACAAAGGATAAAAGGAGAACCAATGCAACAGCAATACTTATAAGACAATAAGCTGTAAACCAACTGTACAACTTGGGGGAGGGGAAGCTAGGGAGAAAAATGAGGGAGGAAGTAACAAGTTTGATTTTAGAAAATGCACTCGCTTAAGTTTTTGAATACATTATCATCTACCCTGATCCACTGAAGTGATCAAAAGGATGACAGTTCAAGGCCAACCCCTTCAAAAAGTTAGCAAGATCTCATCTCAACAAATAACCTTTTTATAGTGGTTCACATTTGTAGTTTCAGCTATGCCTATGTGGTAGGAAGTGCTAGGAAAAGACTCAGAGCTCAAATTCCAGTACTACCAAAAAAGTATATTTATAATATTTTAAAGTTCATAGAGACTACCTAATAGTCATATGCCGTGTTTTAAAATAAAACAAATTTGTATCTTACAATTCCGTTCCATTAAAATCCAGAGGCATAAATATTACTGAAACAAAGAAGGATGTTTTTAATATGAAAAGACTCAAACTATCAAGAAATTATTCAGGAACCTTTAAGGATGCAATGACATTATAATAAAATATATCATATGACATCATAATAAATGACATCATAATAAAATACATACAAAAACACTGAGACGTGAGAATTCAGAAAAGGCATTAATATGGTGGGGATTTTAACCTCTTATTATATTAGAAAAGAAACAAATATGAAAGACATAGAATAAAAATGAGTTTATTAATCCTAGTAATGTTTGACTCAATTATATTAAACTTCAGAGCTCTTATACAAAGGCAAAGAATTTAATATTCCAAGAAAGATGCATAGAAGATGTCCACTGTGTTATTGTTCTCTAGCAAAGACATTGTTATAACATGACAGTCACTCCCATTAACTGATCCCCCAAATTAGGCTCATTTCTCAGGGTTACCATTTGTTTCTACCAAGAACTGAGAAGTACAGTATACATAAGTGAAAATAATGTCTGCCCTGCTGGTCCACGGGCCATTCTTTGAGAAACTGTTTCATAGTGAGTTGTCCAATAGAAAAGAAACGTGCTTAGTTTCCAATGATTTTTTTTACTGTGTGATGTTTTATATTTACTAAATGCATGCATTGGGGGTGCAATACAATGCTTTTGAAATTAGAGGAAATACTGTAATCAGAGCGTCTATCATTAAATATCTCTATCCACACAGACACGACTTTCTTTTTTTTTTTGAGATGTAACCACTCATTCCATAGATACCCTTTCTTCCTTCTTTCCTTCCTCCCTCCTTCCCTCCCTCCTCCCTCCCTCCCTCCCTCCTTCCTTCCTCCCTTCCTTCCTCCTTTCCTTCCTTCCTCCCTTCCTTCCTCCCTCCTCCCTCCCCTTCTCTCCCTTTTCTTTCTTTCTTTCTTTCTTTCTTTCTTTCTTTCTTTCTTTCTTTCTCTTTCTTTCCTTCTTTCTTTCTTCTCTCTGTCTCTCTCTCTCTCTTTCTTTCTTTTTTTCTTTCTTCCTTTCTTTCTTTTTTCCTTTCTTCCTTTCTTTCTTTCTTTCCCAGTCCTGGGGCTTGGGACTCAGGGCCTGAATACTATCCCTGGCTTCTTTTTGCTCAAGACTAGCACTCTGCCACTTGAGCCGTAGTGCTGAGGAATCGAACCCAGGGCTTCCTACATGCTAGGCTAAGCCACGTTCCCAGCCTCAGACATGACTTTCATTCTTAGATGAAACATTTGTTGCGGCATTTCTTTGGAAGATTAGAGAGTCAGCATGTTTTGTGGAGGATGTCTGAGGGCTCAGAATTGTGAAGACTAGACATGTGCTATACTGGCTTTATTCTTCCCAAGGTGGTGAAAATTCTTTACTTTTACTACATTCCTTACATTTTACTCATTACAATACAGCCCTAAAGGGTTGAAAGAGAATCATCATTTCATGGAGAACTCTCTTTTAACTGAATCATATTTTGCCACGCCAATGTTGATTTTCTGTAATGAGATTTTTTTTTCTTTTTCCCTTTTCCCCTCCCCACTCCTCTCCTCCTCTCTCCTCCCCTTTCTCTTCCTCTCCTCTCTTCTTTCTCTTCCTCTCTTCTCCTCTTTCTCCTTTCTTTTCCTACCTGCTCCTCTCCTCTCCCTTCTTTTTTTATTTATGTTTCTGGTACTGAGGCTTAAACTCAAGGCTCCATGCTTACTATCTCCTATACTGATGCACTATTAACTTGAAACATCCCTCTAGTCCAGCTTTTCACTGGTTGTTTTGGATCTGGAGTCTCACAGACTTTTGTGTCCAAGCTGACTTCAAACTGCAATGATCCAGGTCTAAGCCTCCTCAGAAGTTAGGATTACAGGTGTGAACCACCCCACTAGTGCCTGACTTAAAGATTCTTTCAAATAAATGTCTCTATATAATACTTAAGTAGTTCAAGTTATATCTGCCAATCGTATCATAATAACATTTTATATTATCTATTTTAACTTTATTGTTTTCCACAGGGAAGTGTAATTTCATTCTACCTCAGGAACATGAGAAGCATTTTTTATTTGGTATCCCTAAATATGAAATAAAATGAAATTTTCCACCTACTGAAAACAAAGAATATGCAGACTACAGAGATCATTTAGATTTATGAGGTGAAATTTGTTTCCAGGGTAAAATGCAACATTTCACTTCATTTTTGGTTGGTCGAGCTCTTCTCCAGGCTTCAATCATTCTGTGAAAGTATCTCAAAAAACTGAATAGAATAATGGGATTTTTAGAACTCTACTAGTGAAATCAATTTCTGCAGTTCATACCTTGTTTCTTTTTTGAGTATTTTTCATTATCTTATAATTTCTTACATAAAAATCATGCAGCAATCTCCAGCTGACTAGTGTTATGACTTTTATTCCTATTACAGGATTGTTTTAGAGGAAATTACCCAAAGACTGCCAATTTCAGCTCTCATATGTGGGCTAAGAACACAATTCTTCAGTTCAAAATTATGCCCTTCCACATTTTCTTTTAGCAATAAATATTCAGCACATGGTGTTTAAAGAGGTGGTAGAGATAATTAAAAGAAATAATAAGGCAAGTTCAGCTGCATATATGAGAATCAGAAAACAATATAACTAGCTATAGATAGTAACATAAGCCAGTGGGTCAGAGGGGTCTGGAAGAAGATGCTGGAAGGAGCCATGATAAACTGACAGGAAAAGAGTTCACAAATGACCACTAACTTCCAGGTATCGATACCACTACTCCTCTTACTAAAGTATGGTATGAAAAAGAAGACTAACAAATGCTAAAACCTGGAGGCTAATATTTATAAGACTTGTCAACAAAAACTGTTCTGATGGAATATTCAATCTAACACATAATTCTGATGTGAATGTGTCTCATGATATATAAATGATGAGGACTTACAATTTAATTTAGGATTGTCCTATTATAATCTGACAAAGACATAAAGAAATTGATGGGCAACCTTCACTTATGAACATGGGCATAGAAATTGTAAATGAAATATTGGTGCTTCAGACACAAATGTACATTGGGGCTGATTAAAGATGTAAACACAGCATTATACCTTTACTATTTCTTTACCTTTCTGTAATGAGGGAGTATAACTACATCTCCACACCAACTGGAAGGAATTGAAGCCAAACTCTTGCTGCTTTTTACTGAAATAGAAAGTCATCTTTATATGTCTCAAAATTCGGGCAGAGCAAAATGGATTATAAAACCCTGCCACAGAGTGCTTGCCTCCTACACATGAAGCTCTTGGTTCGATTCCCCAGCACCACATATATGGAAAACGGCCAGAAGGGGCACTGTGGCTCAAGTGGCAGAGTGCTAGCCTTGAGCGGGAAGAAGCCAGGGATAATGCTCAGGCCCTGAGTCCAAGGCCCAGGACTGGCAAAAAAAAAAAAAAAAAAAAAAAAAAAAAAAAAAAAAAAAAAAAAAACCTGCTACCTGAGAAGGCCACAGAGAAAAATCTATTCCAGGGACAGCTACAAAAATAAGACCATTAGCTTAGTGCTCAGGTTGCAAATGTTCTGAAATCCAAGCATGGCATAGAAGTATCAGAAAATGACAAGAGCAGAAAAAAGCCATGGTTAGAGGGTGACTTGGCTCTAAACTAAGTAGGCCACAGGTGACTGCAGCCCTTCTTTAGATTCTGGCTCCCTGATAAACCCCTGGAGGAGAAGGCATTAGCCCTTCATGTGCTTAGCACCTACCAGAGTGAGAAATGGGAAATAAAACCAATATTGTTCTCACTGGTGGAGCAGGCTCATGGAGGACCATGAGTCAAACCCAGTTTGGGAAGAAAAGTCTGGAAGACTTCCTCTCCAAAAAATCAGCCAGCTAAAAGCCAGTCTGAGGCATGGCTCAGCTGGCTGAACACTAGTCATTAGCAGGAACTGATAATAACTAGTTTTGGAAGTGTGCGCTCACAGACTCTGTTATCTACTGCTGTTACAAAGAAAACAAAAATGGCCTCATTGTGGGGAGAAGAAAGGGTGTTTTTTTGAGACAGAGTATGGCTATAAAACACTGGTTAACCATGAACTCACTATACAGCCCAGAGTGGCTTCAAACTCATGAAGCTCTTGCCTTAGCCTTCCAAGTGCTAGAATTACAGGAATGCACTACCATGCTTAGCATAAAGATGCCTTTTAAAAGATAGGTAAAATTTTGGAAATATCCATCATGACTACAAGCTTTTTGTTAACAATTTTACTAAGAATTTACTTCCAAATAAATATTTAAAGATGCATATTACCAAATGAATATGTACTCATTTATTCAAGAATATGTATCAAGCTCCAACTACAATGGTCTCTTAAGTTGTACATTCTGTCCATGTAAGTTCTACACTACAGTACATGTAACAATGAAATTGATGTGCATAAGCCAAGTTGCTAAGCTGCTTTTTTCTGTAACAGTCGTGCCCATTTGCTCCTTTATCTTTTTAAAAATGTATCCTCCTTTAATTGTCTTAAAATAAAAAAAAATAAAAAAAGGAACCCAAAGCAGCTTCCTGAGAGCAGCTGTCTCCCACTCTTCCCCTAAATGACCTCCTTTGCAAATGCCAGGCAGGAAAAAGAAGTCACAGTTAGGAATTTTCACAGCCATTCGTGAGGGGGAAGGGACTGTCGCTCTTCCTTGTCCGCAGGTCTGTTTGGTAGTGACCTTGCAATGGAGACCATGGTGTTCCTTCAACCTAAAGCCAGTGGCATCAATGGGCTTCTCATGGCCCTGCACGGGAGGCACTGGGATCTTCATGGACCCTTGAGGACGTGCGCCTCCCTCCCCACCTGCTCCTGGAGCTGGATGCGCACTGGCAGACAAATTCACTCACAAGACCATGCCAGAGACCAGTAGATGCCAACTTGGCGAATGTCGAGGCAGGCCCTGCTTGCGTTGCATGCTGCTCTATCCATGCTGAAGGCTTTCTCAATGGACGTGCGGAGCCATGGATCCTGCTGGGATTTCATCCCCGTGGAGCAGGGCTGTTGCAGCTTTGTGTGGAGGCAGCAGGTACTCGTTTTCTCTGCGTTCTGCAGAGTTCCAGCCTTGTGGCTGATGTGCATGAGCTTCTTGTCCGCGTCCACGGGCTTCGGGAGGTGACCGGATGGGAACTTGGCGCACTCCAGCAGGTCCTTGCGGCCCTTAATGCGCTTGGGGGACTCTTGCATCCTTCAGGGTCCTCCACCCTGATCCGGGGAAGGGCGAAGACCAATCAGAGCCTCTCCAGAGAGGTGCCCAGGACGTGTGGTCCTCATAGAAGACGCTGGATTGGACGGTGGGCCAGAAGAACTCCTCCAGGAACACCCTGCGCACGGCCTCACCTTCTTGGATGCTGAGCTTCAGTGCCTTCTTCCCGGCTTCCTCGAAGTCCTCGTCGGGCCGGTGTTGGCCAAGTAGGCAATGAGGTCGCGTAGCCTTGCTGCAGCCCTGGCTGGGCGTCTTGGCTGCTTTCCCGTGTCCGGGTCTGTCTTCATAGACACCGGCCCGGGCCACAGGTGGCAGACACAGAACAGGCGTCCCTTTCTTTCTATTGTCGTCTGATTCCCTGCAACACCAGCAGAGACGTCTGAAGTCTGCTGTAAGCCTAAGGGGGAATGATGAAAGACAAAAGTCAGAAGCACAGAGAAAGAGAGAATATCATTTTTTTTTTCTAAAGTTCCCAAACAAGAAATATTTTTTTCACAAAAGTTTTCACAAAATATTTTTTTCAAAGAGGGTTTGGTGAGGATGTTGGTTTTAGTAGTATCGTTTGTTCCCTTTCTAAATATAAATAGAAAATGTCTTTCCTCCATCCTGATCTTGATGAGAACCCTTACACACGGATGAACGAATTTGGGGGCCTGTGGTGTTGCTTTGAAGGTTTGGAAATTTTCACTTTCTAATGAACTCATTCTCAACAGAAGAGTATTCTGTACTATACTCTCGAGTTTTCCAAGTGTACCCGTTACACAAGTGTTCTTTTCTCTAGGAAGCCTAACAGAGCCCCTCCTTCCCGTCTTTACTCTACTGGCTGCTGTCCAACAACGAAGCTTCTTAAAATTTCTTGCTCTGAAAATTGCAGTCTTTGTAGGTTCTAAGAAATGGTTCCGTATTGTCTTCTTGGTGATTTTCTTACCTTATTTTCTATGTTCTCTCTTTCTATAAAACTACCTCCTCATCTGATCATGTGAATCTATTTTCATGCTGCAATTATCGTTGCTTTTTTTTATATGCTTTGAAATTTATTTTTACCTCATTATCAAGAGATCTTCCATTTAATTTTTTTATTTTTTCAATTATATTTTTAATCTTTAAATACCTTCTCAAATTCTTTGGATATTTTCTTAATCCTATATTTTATTAGAAAAAAGCTTTCTTAAGGTTTTCTGAATATTCTAATTGGAAATCTTTCAAAATTCTCTGTGAAGCAAAATGTAATCCCTCCAACATTACTTTTTCCTCTTAAGATTTTATAATCATCATTTAGGCTCTCTTTTTTCCTCAAAAACATGGTGACCTTTGGGGTATGTAAGCACTGAAGAATATGACAACTTGCATCTCTAGGTTTTCTTTGCTATGCTCTGGAAAGGTCTGTGTCCTCAATAGTCTCTCTCAATATGATATTTCTAGAATTTTAGGTACTGTTTGGTATCTTCTCTGAGGCTTTATTGTAGAACATATGTGTTGGCAAGAGTGTTTTCAGTGATTATGCCTGAGGTTCCTCAAGTATCAGAACAAAATGGTTTAACCCTGGAGGTAATGAACTTGAATAATCAGCCCTCAACAGTCCCAAATCCAACATTTTTATTTTACCCTCAGCCAACAGAGAAAATAGTAAAAAAAAAAAAAAAAAAACAGGTGTACTGGACATGTGAAGACTGTTCTAAACAATATAAAATGAAAACTATTTTTATTACATTTAACTTGTAAATGATTTAAAGTACAGGAGGGAGTTGTGTAGCTAGTGTACAAAAACTGTGCTATTTTATGTGACACTTAAGCATGTGTGCACTTCATATCCAAGGGATCCTAGAACCATTCACTAGCAGATATTGAGGGGCAACTGTATATCTAACAATTTTGGACAACATTTTGTCATCTTCCAAAAATGCAAGTTGAGTTTGGCCATTTCCTGTTTCCTCTCTGTCCAACTGCTGACTCACTCTTCTCAGAAGTGTAATAGAGGGCTGGGAATATGGCCTAGTGCCAAGAGTGCTTGCCTGTATGCATGAAGCCCTGGGTTCAATTCCTCACCACCACATACATAGAAAACAGCCAGAAGTGACACTGTGGCTCAAGTGGTAGAGTACTAGCCTGGAGCAAAAAGAAGCCAGGGACAGTGCTCAGGCCCTGAGTTCAAGCCCCAGGACTGGCAAAACAAAGTATTCATCAGATTTAAAAAGAAATACTTTTCCTCAGCTACAAAATAAATTTTCTCTTTGTTTTCTACTTTTCTGTTTTGCTACATCTTCTTATAGCATGAAGACTGTGGGCAGCCAAAGATACAGCTCTGTGAACTTTTTCTGAGTTCCACATTCCGGATGGTAACAATTTGAAGCTCCTTATCCATGGCAGGGTGGAAGGTACTCAGTAGCAACCAAGCGCAGTGCAGCTTGATCATGGTTGTCAAGGTGGGTTCAGTGATTGCTGGTAACAGTCCTTTCAAAAGTTTCATATCATGCAGGAAGGAGGGTGGGGAAATCAAGCTAGAATTAAAAGAGAGCTGATGTGAGCAGATGCATTGAGAAGGTTTCTGTTTACCCTTGCATGTGCCCCTCCAACCCAGCACTTAATGGTGTGATGATAATAAAACTTACATACAACCGGTACGTATTGACAAGTACACAATGCTCCTCCCCAAGCTAAGTTGTTTTCTGTGTATGTTGGCCAGTGCACAGAGAAAAGAAAAATAATGAAACAGGTTCTGAAAAAGGGAAGGGAGTTCTGCAGGATCCCATTCAATTGTTTTCCCTAAAGAACACCAACCTGTGTAATTGACATTTCCAGCAGAATGTACCCTTCTCGTGCCCCACTTGGAACCAAAGCCTGCAGTGAGCTGATGTTCAGATTCTTCCTAAATTTGTGCTTTGCAATGTGAAAATTTTCATTTAATAGTCTTATTTCTCTCTGTAGCTTTGTGTAGTTTCCACATACAGAAAAGGCTATCCAACTAGCCAGTATGAAATGTAGACCTTGATAAGTGATTCCAGAAGATACTCACCACTGAAGATGACTATGACAGAGAAGTTTAAAGATCATTGCATACCTAATTAGGATTATTTTTAAAATCAAGTAGTGAGTTAGCTTCACAATAAGGCTTAGAATTTCTATCATTTATTTTATTAATCTTTGAACATAAAGAATGAAATAGATTTAATGTTCTCAATTTTTCTTTAATGGACAGCATATTTTAACTTTTACTTCCTGCGAGTCTTGTATAAGTCACCCCATTGATTTTTATTCCTGGATATTAACAACCATTCTGGAGCAAATGCATCTTCTAAGTTTTCCTAAATTCTCTTGAAGTATCTGGACTGATTTCTCCAGAATGTGTTTGTTGACATATAGAGATTTTCCTGAGTATCTTTCTGCTAGGTGACCACTGCACTTAGTAGTTAGTGAAAGGCTCAGACACAATTTAAAATAGGAATTTGAATCCCCAAATTATGAGAAGTTTTAATTCATCTAATTTTTGAAAATACAATACTGAATATAACTTATTTGATGATTAGGTCCTAATTTGTTTGGGGCTCAGACCCAAGGGTTGGCACTGTTCCTTAGCTTTTTCACTTGAGGCTAGCACTCTAATACTTATGCCACAGCTTCACTTCTGGCTTTTTTTCTGGTTAACTGGAGATGAGTCCCATGGACTGTCCTGCTGTGACTGCCTTTGAACTATGGTCTCAGCTTTCAGCCTCGTGAGTAGCTAGGATTACAGAAGTGAGCCACTGATACTAGGCTCATTTATTTCTTGGTTCTTAAAAATCAGAAGAAGAAAAATACATCATATCATAATAAATCATGTATCAGAATTCATCTCAATCTCAGACATTTAAATATAAATTCTTCTTTTATTTTTATGCTCATTTATGTTTTGCAGTTCATTTTATATATGGATGGATGTTTTAATGTCTTTTAATTTGGCTAAAACTAGCCATCATTATGTTTACGTATATATTTTTATTGCATTGTGTCAACAAGTAATATGATAAATTCCATCAAGATATGGATTCTGTTTTGTAGACTTATCCTAAAAGATATAAACATTACTATGACTGAATACTTTTCATTGAATTAAATGCAAATATAAATAATGGAAACATTTATTAGCCAAGTACTCTCCATTAGGGAAGAGATATTAATGCTTTGCTGAAATACCTTTATTTTGAGATTGTTTCAAATTCAGTCTTTCAAATATCCTTGATATTATTTAAGCCCTGATAAGACCTACAGCATTCTGCTAAACCCAGTGGATGGATAAGAAGAAATATGAGTCTCAATGGAAGACAGTCCTTGAAAGAATTACAAAACACACACACACACACACACACACACACACACACACACACACACACACACACACACGGACATCTAATTAATCAGTAAGTTGTAGTATGAATGATAACTGAGAAACCAGTTTTGAGAAGGTTGTGATAGGTATGCAGTGATGTCAGAACATTCAGTAGACCACAGGCATGGATCAGGGGCTTTCTTCAAATTCTTATGTTTAACCTTAAATCTCAGTAACTCACAGGCTAACTTTGTTTGGAGAATGGGGCTTTCAAAGAGGTAACACAAGGGGCCAGGGAATATGGCCTAGTGGTAGAGTGCTTGCCTCGTATACATGAAGCCCTGGGTTTGATTCCTCAGCACTGCATATATAGAAAAAGCCAGAAGTGGTGCTGTGGCTCAAGTGGTAGAGTGCTAGCCCTGAGCAAAAAGAAGCCTGGGACAGTGCTCAGGCCCTGAGTTCAAGCCCAAGGACTGGCCAAAAAAGAAAAAGAAGTGATAATACAAATAATGTCATATGTTTAAAGTTCTATTCAATAAATGATACCCTTCTAAGAAGAAAATAAGAAATGGAGTTGCACAAGGTAAAGGTGGCTCCAGGTAAAGACCTCCATTACCCAGAGAAAATCTCTGTGCCACCCTGTGTGCAGTCTTGTGTTATATGACACTTCTAGAAAACAATTAGAGCTTTGGGGAATAGGAAGTATACAGTTGCTGAGACAATTTATTAATACATTAAAGTGACTTTCGAACCAGGTACTAGTAGAGACTGGTAAAGATTTGCAATACATATAAAAAATAACCACTGCCTTGATCAAACTGTTACAAGAAATATGGCTCCTGACGGTGCCTCTGGTAAGGCCTCAGATAGAGATGAGAAAAATATTACTAGGAAGTGAAAGAAGAATGATCTTATTATACATTGAAGGACTTATTATATTGCATTTTCGTGAGGTATAGGTAATAGTAAGGATATTTAGCAAACAAGATTTCTAAGGAAAGTATTTAAGGCACAATCTGGTTTTCCCTTGCTGCACATGATACTATATGACAGACAAATTGGAAGAATTACTAAGCAAAAAGGAAGAGCTCAAAGATGTAGACAATCTTCTTCCTTTAGAGTTCTGGAAAGAAAATGAAGGGTGTTGCTGAAATAACCATTTGGAAAAGCAATTTCAGGCATGCAATGAAAGATTCAATCAGATTTTACAACAAAAACTGGGGAAACAGATGGGGTTAACCACCCCAAATGCAAAAGGGATGGAAATGAGGCAAAGTAAAAAAACAACGAAAAAGGACGGATTTCTGGGGTTCTCCAGGAGGAGCCAGTATGGTTGTTTGCCTATGAACATGTATGATCTCGCAAGAACAGGGGAGAATGAGCAGGAAAGCATGCCAAAGTCTACACTATTCCACTGCGTCCTCCAGCCCAGAGAACACGGGCCTGGACGGGTGATCTGCTCCTGGCTTCCAGAGATTTTAGGGTCTCTGTCCAGGACTGAGGAGACAAGACCTTCACTCTGGTAATCCCAGAATTCAGAGTCTCCCTGTGAGAATGGAAAGCAGACATGAAGAAGGTTAATTGAGCCTTAAATTGCAATGGAATTTCCCTTGATAGGTTTCTAATTTGCTTAGGACCTATTGCTTATTTATAGTTTCCCTCTTTCCTACAGGAATGATGATCTCATTCCAGTTACATCATTTATGTTGTAAGCACACACATGATCTGATTTCACAGGTACACAGCTGGAGAAGAGTCATTCCTCTGTATCATCCATACCTATTTAAGGATTTAGATGATATTTTGAACATAAGATTGCTATTAAAATAGGTTAAAAATTTTTAGGATATTGACAGGGAATGCAGGAATTTTGCATATAAGAAGACGGTGAACTTGAGGATTCCAGAGGATTCCCCAAATTATAAATTAAATTGTATCCCCTATAATATTAAATCCACAACTCTCAGTACCTCAAATATAAGGCAGGGTTTTAAAGAGTTCATTAAGTTGAAAATGAATAGGTCTTTTTTTTTTTTTTTTTTTTTTTTTTTAGAGATAGAAGTTCATCACTTTATTCATCCCACTGGAAAGAACTTGCCATAAATTAGACAGAGGAAAACACAGAAGGAGACTGCTAAAAACAAGTGAAAGAAAGAAATTAAATGTAAGCATAAGTTGTAGGGATAAAGTAATAATAATAATTGTTCAGTCGCTCTAAAAATTATAATAGTATTAAATCTCTTAAATGGAAAAAAAATCAGTAGACAGTTTATCTAGGCAAAGAATGTCCATCTTACATTATGTATCACAATAAATCCAGTACCTAAGACATTCCTATCATCTCCTAGATTTGAAAATGCATTTTCATGCATAATCACATTTAACTGTGATATTTTCTCTGTGGACCTACGTTAGTTTTCACTAAAATTTCCATTTTTTTCTAAAAGGAAACAGATAGGCCCAGGATCATATGACTAATAAGTAGTTTACTTGAATTACTGATGCAATTTTGTGTTTTTAAATTAATAGAGAGTGATGTAGAGAATGGGTTTTAATGAGTTGAAGAATTTTGATGTTTTATAGGTTCTCTATGTGTAGACAACTTCTAACGACAATAGAAACATATCCACTAGAGAAACTAGGAGAAAGAATATATGATGTAACAATAGTGTACTTTGTCTTGGTCAAAAATCAATATCCACTTGAATCTACCAAAAATAGCTAAAAGACATATAGTTACACAGGTTAATGGCTTTCACTTGCCCCTAGCTTTGAAACATGGAAAATCAAATAACTGTTTTGAGCTTCAATTATCTTTACCTATAAAATATAAGTAATAACAAAGCATAGTTCATAGGACAGCTGTGAGGAATAAGTTAGATATTTATATAAGCCACCAGGGACATTTCTGACACATCAATTGTTCAAGACATATTTTTATTATTTCCACCATATAGACAGATATAGGTATAGATATAAAACATATCAGAATATTGATAGTAGATTTTTAGTAGAGCAATACCAAAAAGATTATTCAATTTGGGCCACACAATTCAAGTGCATATTTTCAATATGTAAAATCCTATGGATTCAAATAGATGAGACTCCATGCCAAAGAGCTGCCAAGAAACCCCACAGTAGTCTTTCCCAAAACATAACTACAAGGATGAAGGTCATGAAACAAAAGAGGTCCAAAATCTCAGTCTTTCCACAGCAAATCAAGGAACAAGTGAGCAAATCTCTGATAATCACTTCTATGCACTTCAGGTTAAACTAGTTACATCCCAATTAACAATACAACTCCAACACAGGAAGGAAAGAGGTACATGTGTAGAGAAGCCTCATTAAAAATCCTCCAAAACTGGATTAAATCCTCTTCCATCCCCTCCCTCTTAAGTAAGTCATGGCCTTCACACAATAGTCCCTGAAGTCCTGCTACTAATGAGCTGCAGCTCCCCTGCTCCTGGACCTTGGGAGTTTTGAAAATGAATAGGTCTTGATATGTGACTAGAACAGACACACACAGAGAAAACTGTGGAAAGACAGGGAGAAGATAAATATCCTCAAGCAATGAAAATCTTGCTTTCACCTTGAGTCTTGAACTTTGAGAAATGGGAGCAAACTAATTCTGTTCTTTAAGCCAGTCATTTGGTGGTGCTTTGTTATGGCTGCCCTAGGAATCGAATGTAGCTTTTGTGCTTCAGACAATCTATTAAAGAAGCAAGAGAGCCATTTTTACCTGCAGCCACTGAATGCTTTTTATGCCTTCATCTGGAAAATTTTGGCATTAAATCACAACTGTGCTTTGTTGCCTTTCCAGAAGATGATTTTGATCTTAATCCAGATGATGTGCTTTTTAATCTTCCTACTCTGAGTATTGAAAACCTGAGATGATCTTTCTTAGGTATTACAGATGGGATGGCAATATAATATTTTCAATTCCCATTAGGACATAGATCATAGTAAGCAAGAACATAGCCGACAAAAATAAGCTTGAAAAAAGAAAAGGATGAGAATTTAGATGGGTCACTCAGATTCTCAGCACTTGGAATTTTGCATCTGATAGTGTTCAAAACATGCAAAAAAAAATGAAGAACAAATACAAAACAACATGGAAAAGCTTATACTGATTACTAGCCTCTGTCTCACACAAATAGTGCTAATTCAACAAAGAAATTGCATCTTAAAATGTTTTTAAGTATTCATCCTAGTAATCACCTCTCCAACTGTAAATACTCTAGCAGTTATGACACTCCTAGTACTTCAGCTGTGAGAAATGTTCCTGGATTATTATATTGATAAATTCATTTGCTTGATTTTCTTCTGAAAACATTACTAGGTAAGACATTGGATCACAGGAATTAGCCAGTCCTATAAAATCACTTAATTCTGACCTATCTCACCTATCTTTGATTTTCTTGATGAATCATCTGCTTTTATGTCTATAAGATTTCTTTATCACTTTCATCTAATTACATTTTATTGTTGTTTTGGGCCATAATATTTTCAATTTATAAACCTTATTGTCACTGAAGCAGTTATTACTGAAAAGGTACTGTTTGACTTGTGTTTCTACCAGTGTTTTTTCTTTTTAATTCACAAAGAATATGGCAAATCCATTCAATCATACAACTCATACTATTATCAGAGTTCAAAACATTTCTGCCAGCTTATAAAGTTGAGTTAGGCATCTGCTCTAGGCAATTGCTGCTGTGGTTGTTTGCCTCAGTGAATATTTCCACTTGTATTAGAATTGTATTTAAATAAATGCTCTTCTGTGTACAACTTCTCTGGCTTGGCATCGTGTGGGAGATTTATCCATTTCCATGCATGTACATGTTCCTCTCAATATTAAGTGATGTTTTCTTGTACTAAAATACTCTATAATTTCTTCACCTATTATTTTGTTGCTAGACATTTCAAGATTTTTTCCAGTATAAAAGGAGGAGGTAATATGATCACTGTATGTTGTATGTAGATCTTTTTGTGGATTTTTTTTCTGTTGGGTTTATATACCTGGCAATGTAATGATTTAATGCATAATTGTATCCTGAGTTCTAAACTTGGTCTTACATTAATGTCTGTATATGGTTTAAGATAAAATTCAAGCCTTCTTTCTACCATACACATGTTCAATGTTTCTACTTTCAATTGTGGAACCCATGAAATTATTGTCAACACCTTTGTTGAACTCTGTCCTGCAAATGTGTCTGTTCCTAGACTTTGTTTCTATGCTTGTAATATATTTGAATATGTCTAAACCAGAAAAAAGAATGGTAATTCTTTTCTGGACATTGGTGGCCTTGTAAGTCTTCATATTAGGTAGTATAAATTTTCTGTATATCTTTATTTTTCTAGATTGCTTGAAATTTTACATGTTGCTTTAAATCATGTTATTTTTCTATAAAATTTCTATTATGATTTAGATTGAAGGTACTTTGAGTCTATGGATCAATTTGGAGATAAACCTTACTTTAACAATAGTCAATCTTACATTCCATGAGCATGTTATATTTGTACTTTTCTTTAGGGCATCTTCAAAACCTCTCGGCAGTGTTTGCAGTTGCAATGTAGAAGAGTTGCTTTTGTTTTGTTTTGCTTCTTACTACATACTTCATATATTAACACACAAATTTCCATGAGTCTCTTCATTTTCATTTGTTTTTGCACTCTTTGTGAAATAAAGTACTGACAGATATTTATCCCAAACTATCTTCTAAAGCATATTTGTGTAGTAAGCAGCTTTGAAAATCAGAAATAATATCTGTTATGATAGGGTAGTGATAGGTTTACTACATATCACAAAGCGTTCAGGCTCCATAAATAGCTCTTCTGTAAACCAGCCTGTTACAATACACACACACAAACACACACACACACACACACACACACACAGAGTGTTACCTGCTTCTTTCTTAAAGAGCATGGCTTTTTATTGCTGGCTAGGCCTCTGATACAATATAAAATATCCTTTCCTTCTTTCCAAATTTCTAGGGAAAAAATAGATTTTTTTTTCACTGAAAGTAATGTTAGTTTACATTTTTCTAGCTACTTTGTAGCAAAATAATTTCCTTAATATTATTCATATACCAAGTAGGTGTTGATTTCTACTAAATTCCTTATCTGCATGTATTAAAATGATCACATAGGTCTTCTCCATATTTCCTTAATATTGTAAATTATTTTAATTTTTAACACAAGTACACTGCATTATTATGATAAAAATACAAATATACTTTTAAGCTAATACATTACAAATATCTTCAAGTAGTCATTCTTGGAAATATAATACACTTTCTATTTATTTATTTATTTTCTTATTTGTTTGTTTAGGAAGTACTGAGACTTGAACTCAAGACTTCACACTTGCTCAGCTTGTTTACTGGGTGCTCTATCACTTGAGCTATGCCTCTAGTTCTGCTTTTTGCTGGTTATTTTGGAGATTCATTCTCATGAACTTTTCAGGTTTTTGCTAGTTATTTTGGAGATGGAGTTTCATGAACTTTTCAGCCTGAACTGGCTTTAAATTTTGAAATTCTGAATCTCAGCCTCCTAAGAAGCTAAGAATATACACACGAACCACAAGTATCTGGTTACAATATGTGTTCTTATGTTGCACTTTCCATCCTACCACATATGGTATGTTTTCATTAATATGAAAGAAAGAAATGGTAAGGAAATCTTCAAAGATTATAAAATATATTAATGGGATATTTTGTGCAAAAAGATGGTTGTGATTTTGATGGAATGGCAATTTAACAAGTAGATCGCTTTGGATAGGATTGGCCTCCTAATTGTGCTGAGTCTACCCATGAATACTGAGACTCTTTCAATGTACTTAAATCTGATTTAATTTCTCTGAACTATACTTTGCAGATTTCAGTATAAAGGCATTTTGCTTTCTTATTTAAATTTATTTCTATTTTATTATTTTTGAAACTTATGTAAATTCAACTACCTCTTCATTCCCTTTCTGGATTGTTTATTTTAAGGTACAGACTCTCACCTGAATTTCTTAAGTTGATCTAGTACCCACACTTACTTGAATTAATTGTCCTAGTTTATTGAAGAATATTACTCTAGTGATTGTTTTTTTTTCATAATATCTTTATTAGTTTGATATGTGGCTTTATAGAATGGTTTAGAAAGTATTTTCCTCTTCTCTGTCATTTTGAGAGGTAGTGTTTTGGAGGGGAAGAGGAGGTTATTACTGTTGTTGTGCTAGTCCTAGGGTTTGAACTCAGGGGCTAGGTACTGTTCTTGAGATTTTATTGCTCAAGGTAGTGCGCTGCCACTTGAGCCACAGTTGAACTTCTGGCTTTTTGGTGATTAATTGGAGATAAGAATCTCATAAATTTTTGTTCCCAGGCTGGCTTCAATCCCCACAACCCTCAGATCTTATCCTCTTGAGTGGCTAGGATTATAAAATCGAGCCACTGACACCCTGCTTGAGAGAATTCTTCAGGCTTAGGTAAAAGTGAACAGTGAAAGCCACCCAGTCATGGAGCAATCACTGGTAAGAATTTGACTCACTATACATCTGGTGAGACTCATTATTTCCTCTTGAGTTTACGCAATTTGTATGTTTCTAGGAACCTAGGTTATCCTTTGAACCTAGATTATGTAATTCATTGGAACACAATTATTCATGATAGTATAATCCTTTCATAGTTCTATAAGATTAATATTATGGGGGCTGGGATGTAGGTCAGTGGTAAAGCGCTTGCCTAGCAAGTGCAACTTCCTGAGTTCAATCCTCAGTACCAAAAGAGAAAAGATTTAAAAAAAACTACAGTTAGAAGATTAATATCACATTAAAGCTTTCACTCTCACTTGTGATTTTATGTACTATTCTCTTCATTTCACTAACCAAAACTCAACCAATTTTTCTGATCTTTCCAAATAACCAACATCTTGGCTTATTCAAATTCTCTAGTTATTTATACATTAATATTTACTATTTCCTTTCTCCTTGGACCTTTGCTAATTTTCCTCTAGATTCCTCAAGTACAAAGTTAGATTATTTATTTGAGTGGCCTGTTTATGACAGTCTCCTGTGTAGCCCAGTTTGGCCAGGAACTTGCAAATCTTCTGCCTCAACCTGCTGAATGTTAGAAATACAATCATATACCACCACACATGGCAAGATTTTTCCTTCTCAGTGTTTACAATTATAAATTATCCTGTGGATAATAACTGTTGTGGAGATTTAGGGTTATGTTTTTGTTTTATATTTGATTGTGCTGAGATATAAACTTAGGGCATTCCTTGTAGTTGCTAGGCAAATGTTCTACCACCTGAACCATACTTGCAACTCCTTATTATGCCTTAATTATTTTTAGATATGATCTTACACTTTCTGCCTGGGTCTCTCTAGGCCCTCTGTCCTTCTACATATGTCTCCCATGTGGCTGGGATTATAGATATATACTACCACAACTGGCTTTTCTTCAATACCCTATAGGGTCTCACTAAATTTTTCTTTTGCTCAGGATGTCATCAAACTGATTTTCCCATGTCTGCTGCCCTAGTAGCTCTGAACCCATAGCCAGCACACTTAGCCTACGTGGTTGTTCTTCTCTAATTGTCTAAATTCACTTGTGTTTTCTGTGAACCACTGGCTATCCAAGAATGTGGTGTTGAGATGGTTAATTTCTTTTATTTATTTCAAAGAACATTTCATTGTTTCTTTGTGGCTATTGTTTTTTGTAGTCTCTGTTTCAGTCATTTATCTCCTGGTTTCCGTTATTTCTTTACCTATCTTAATTTAGGATTTAAGTTATTCTTAGTTTTCTAAAACCTTAAGGTACATCATTAAGGCATTTGAGATTTTTATTAGCACATATTAATGGTTCCACTGTGATATGTCCATACACGTACACAATGCAATTTGATGAATTTCAAGGGATACAACAGTCAAGCAAACAAGTTGAATGAGCATGGGACTCTGAGTTCAAAACCTCACAATATGAGAAAAGGAGAAGAATGAATATTCTAACTTGGTAATGCTGAAAATCAGATTGTTTCTCTTCCTAATGTTTAGTGTTTTCTCATTTGTTGCTTTTCTTGCATATCGTAATTGTCTATTATATAGTGACTTTCCCTAGTTGTTTTTGTGAAGACCTTTGAATGTATATCCACTTAATTTTCTGTTCTTTGGCTTGTGGTCAGCTAGTGTGTTGACAGAAATTCTTTTGAACTGCAGAAACACAATATAAAACACATCACAGCAAACCCTAATCCCAGGCAGCAGATTGTCTCTGTGTCCACATACTCATGTGGCTGCTTAGCCAATCATGCACTGAGCCTAAGGTAAAAGATCTGAGATCTTTTTAGGGGATTCCTAAGCATGTGTCTTACACTAGATATGCACACATGTCTTTACTTCCTCCACATTTGGGGATGCTTTTGCATGCCCTAATTTCCTGAAAAAGTTGGTCTCACTCTTCTTTTTAAATTATGTTTTAGTTATCTTTAAATATTTCTATAAAGGGGTTACTATTCAACAACAGTTGAAGCACTCTTAAGATGCCTATGGTAACTGCAACATTTTCCTGGAGGAGTTTAAGAGCTGTGTGTTTGGCAGGTAGTGCTTTGGAGTCAATTCGTCTTTTCCTGTCCAAGTTTCAAGCTAAGTGTAACTGACAACAGCATCTTCACTAGTCTCCTGATGTGGTGGGTAAATGGTCACAACAGTGTTCATCTCTCTCCAAAACTCAAGTCCAGAATCCCAATGTGAGTGTGTGGTTTTATGGTTTTTAAGAGTACTAGTGCAGGCTGGGAATATGGCCTAGTGGCAAGAGAGCTTGCCTCATATACATGAAGCCCTGGGTTCAATTCCCCAGTACCACATGTATGGGAAACGGCCAGAAGAGGCGCTGTGGCTCAAGTGGCAGAGTGCTAGCCTTGAGCAAAAGGAAGCCAGGGACAGTGCTCAGGCCCTGAGTCCAAGGCCCAGGACTGGCAAAAAAAAAAAAAAAAAAAAAAAAAGAGTACTAGTGTAACAGTACTGGTAGCAAATAAAGCTATTGTGAACATTTCCTAGTATTTTAAAGTTGCCTTTCCTTGACTCAGCATTTACTTGACTGCTATAATCCTTTGGCTCTTTTCCAGGGCTCTGTCAAGGTCTGTTCTGACAGATTCTGCTTGTTTTTCAATGTTTCAGTGAGATAATGAGAACTTAGAAGTGCCAGCTTGGCAGCTTTGCTGACATCACCCCTATTTGCTTTTGTAACTAATCATTTACTTTGGTTTGTTTGTTATACAATATTCACCTTTATTAGAAGTAAAGCTCTTTAAGTGTATCATCGCATAAGCAATATGTCTTAAGTCTTCTTAATTCCATCACTTTTAATGCTTCATTTCTGTTTTTAGAATTTTTCTTTATGAACTTTGAGCTGATATTTCTTAGTTCATTTTTTTCTATTCTTTTAGAAATTGTGGACTCTATTTTAATATTATTGTTTGTTACTTTTGTTTGTTTTCTTTAATGTATTGTTTATTGTCAATGTGATATACAGAAGGGTTACAGTTTCATATGTAAGGCAGTGAGTACATTTCTTATCAAGCTTGTTATCTCCTCCCTCATTTTTCTCCCATATTCCCACCTCACCAAGTCCCCCCCACCCCCGCAGTTGTACAGTTAGTTTATAGCACATTGTCTTGTAAGTATTGCTGTTGCCTTGATTTGCCTTTTACCCTTTGTCTCACCATCTTGAAGTACCCCTTTACTTCCCTAATCCCAGTAAACATATATACAATACCCAGGGAACCAAAATAAGATACAGTGACATCAGGGGTAAAACCATAGGGAAGAAAAACAAAAGAAAAAGGCAGAATTTCATGTAGAATGTTGAAAAGTTGAAAACAACAATTATCTTTCTGTTTTCATGTTTCTCCAATACATAGTTTTTGCTAACAAATATCAAGGACAAAAATGAGCCATCGCTATTAAATTGTCATTTAAAAATACATACATATGATTTTTTTCTTCATGAACGGGGCAATGTCATTCTTTCTAATAGAGGCACAGAATTCCGTAGTGTATATGTACTGCATTTTCCACTCATATACTGAGGGGCATCCGGGTTGGCTCCATATTTTAGTGGTGATAAACTGTGCTGCGATGAAGATAGTTGTGCTGGTGGCTTTAATGTGGTCTTGCTTGTAATCTGTTGGGTAGATGCCCAAAAGTGGGGCTGCTGGGTCATATGGGAGCTCTGTGTTTCGCCTTTTGAGGAACCTCCATAGTGCTTTCCAGAGTGGTTGAACAAGTTTACACTCCCACCAACAGTGTAGTAGGGTTCCCTTTTGGCCCCATCCCCTCCAGCATTTGTTATTATTAGCTTTCCTGATAATGGACATTCACTGAGGTGAGGTGGAATCTCAGTGTTGTTTTGACTTGCATTTCTTTTATAGGAAACATCATGCTAAGTGGAGTGAGCCAGGCCCAAAGAAACATAAACTCTATGGTTTCCCTCATTGGGAATAATTAATACATGTCTAGGACAATAGCTCAATAGTTACGTTCATAGGAACACATAGGATGATGCTAAGGGAAATGAACTCCAAGTTAACGAAACAAGTGGTACGTCATTGTTGTTATTTTCAACATACTATGTAAAATTATGCCCTTTTTCTTTTGTATTTCTTTTCCGTGGCTTTATCTCTGATAGTTTTTCTTTGGTATTTCTTTTCCGTGGTTTTATCCCTGATAGCACTGTAACTGATTTTGTGTACCCTGGATATTGTATATATGTTTATTGTAAGTTGGGAAGGAAAAGGGAATATCAAACTTGAGAGACAGAGGATAAAAAGGCAAACCAAGGCAACAGTAATACTTTCAAAACTATATACTGTAATCCAACTGTACCACTCATAGCGGGGAGGGATATGTGGAGGGGAGAGGCAGGGGAAAATGAGGGAAGAGGTAACAAGTTGGATAAGAAATGTACTCACTGCCTTACGTACGAAACTGTAACCCCTCTGTATATCACTTTAACAATAAAGAAATGAAAAAAATACATATTATTTTTCAATGGTGATATGTACTAAATTTATGGCAATATTGCACTGAGCCGTTTTTAAAGATTTTTTTAGATAAGATCTTGGGCTCTTATGCCTGAGTAAATCTTGGACCACTTCCAACTTCACCACCCCAGTAGCTGGGATTTATAACCACAAGCTACTAGATCCTGCTCTACATTCATTCTAGCAAGATAGTTTCAACTATGTTGAGATGGGACTGCAAAGATTTTAATTCTCATTATCAATTTACATAATATGAGATTTTATAAAAAAAATAATATTAAGTAGCTCTAAAATAAGCATTTATTTCTCACAGTTCTATAGACTGGAAGTAGGAACTTACCGTGAAAGCCATTTGTGCTCTTGATGAAGACTTCTTCCTGTCCTAGTTAATAGTTTATCACCTTGTACTTTCTTCCTGGGTGGTCAAAGGGAGGAGAAAGAGAGAGAGACAGACAGGGAGGGAGACACAGAGAGAGAGAGAGAGGGAGAGAATATGCTGTTTTTCATCCCTTTTGTAAGAGCACCTTAATACTTCATCTGAACTCGGCATTACATTGGGTGTTATGGCTTCACCTTGTAGATCTGAGGATGGTGTTCAGTGTATAGCACATACTTTGTATGTGTCTATAAGTAATTTTGTTTTATTATATGCAAAAAATATTTCTTCATTATTGTCATTTTCAGTGTTTCCACATACATGTAAATACTTTGATTAAAAATGTCTGGGTTACAGGCCCAGAGTTCAAGCCACACGACCAGCAAAAACAGCAAATAAAATAATAATAGTGTAACTCTGTATTTAACTTACTATTTGTCTCTTTTTTGTTATAAGCACAAAAAATACAGCTAAAGTTAATATAGCTGTTAATGGTAATACTTAACAGTTAAACATTTAGCTAATCTGATCCATATTACAAATTTCCATTTTCTCTTTTGAAGTCCAAGGGAATCCTAAAGAGCTAGAATTACTCAGTAGCATGACACAGCAACTGGTTACTATTATTTTTGGAATAATATTTCAGTAAATTACCCACATGGAATTATTATGAAGATATTTGTTTATCTTACTGAAAGCAACCTAGTATCATTAAACTTCTAGAAAAATCAAAAAAAAATGTCTGGGTTACATTATTCTCTTAAAATCCTGAAAATAATCAGACTCCATTATTTTTCTAGAAGTAAGTAATTAGGCCAGAATTATTTTCATTTCTCTATAGATAGCCTATCTTTCTTTTTCTTTTTCCCCAGTCCTGGGCCTTGAACTCAGGGCCTGAGCACTGTCCCTGGCTTCTTTTTGCTCAAGGCTAGCACTCTGCCACTTGAGCCACAGCTCCACTTCTGGCCGTTTTCTATATATGTGGTGCTGAGGAATTGAACCCTGGGCTTCATGTATACGAGGCAAGCACTCTTGCCACTAGGCCATAATCCCAGCCCCAATAGCCTATCTTTCTACAGAATAATTTTAGAAATTTTATCTATGCTGGTAATTGAAATTTTAAGGTACAATATATGTACATGGGACATTTCTCAATGAAAAACACATTTAGTCAATATTTAGAAGGTTTTGTCAATTATACACAATTATAACTTTTATTCTAATTGTTCTGAATTCGTTCTCAGGACACGGTAATTTTCTCTCTCTCTCTCTCTCTCTCTCTCTCTCTCTCTCTCTCTCTCTCTCTCTCTCTCTCTCTCTCTCTCTCTCTCTCTCTCGTCCTGGGGCTTGGACTCAGGGCCTGAGCACCGTCCCTGGCTTCTTCCCGCTCAAGGCTAGCACTCTGCCTTTTGAGCCACAGCACCACTTCTGGCCTTCTGTATATATGTGGTGCTGAGGAATCGAACCCAGGGCTTCATGTGTATGAGGCAAGCACTCTTGTTACCAGGCGATATTCCCAGCCCCAGGACCCTGTAATTTTTAAGTTGAATAATTTTCTTTCTCTGCCTTTTATAATTATTTTAGTTTCCTCTTTTTGGTTCCTTCTGCCTCATGGAAGAGTTTTGAAAAGTTTTCTTGTATGCCAAAATTTAATATTTTCTCTTGTCTTAGTTTTCTTCTTTTAACTAATTCTAATACAAGTTTTGATTCTGTTATTTTATTAATTCTTCAAATTTCTCTAGTGTTACACTCCTTTTTGTTTATTTTTCTCTTTCAAATGTTACATCTCCTTAATCTCACTATAAGTTATGTGCCTTTGTTGTTTGCTTTTTCAGTTTTCACGATGCCTTCTTTTTAAACAAAGGCTCCTGGTTTTCCTGGTGGATTCACTTTGGTCCCCATGATCTGACAAGTGTAAATGTGAGACATACATCTCTGCTGAAGCCAGTCATTTGAATCATCTGCAGCCCCAGGGACTGACTGCAGGATGAGCCCTTAGCCTAACCAGCCAGGGAGGCTACAGGATAGTGAGCTGAATGTGGAGAGCTACTCTGTTTCCATGGATTCAGAACTTGAAAGGTGTGTCTGGAGCTTTTGCTGCCACCCTTACCATAAAGGAGGAAGATTTCTAAGGCTAAAAGCCACAGAGAGGATAGATACCATTAGAAATAGTTTCAGACAGGACTCTGGGATCCTTCAGGCAACAGTGGATAAGGGTGCTACACTTCTGAACATTTCACAGGTTGGAATTAGACTTGTTCTGTACTTTTTGTCTGTGGTAGCAGAAAGAATTCTCCAAGTATACTCTATTCTTTGTCATTGCTTTCTGGACATATTTCTTAGAGATCATTCTTGTTGGATATTCATTTTAAGACTGCCTAATTGTCTTTACAGTTTCCATGATAAAAAATTAATGAGATTTATTATTCCACTGAGCCTTCTAGATAACATTTTTCTGTCCCTTGGCACCCAAAAGGATGGAAAACTTGTTTTCTTTTTTTTTTTCTGGAGACATTTGGTATTTCAGATTTCTCATAGCTATGACATAATACTTGAATGAACAACTTAAGGGAGGGAGGAATAATTTTCACTCACTTTGTCAGAGGATTCAGTCCATGGGTGTTTGGTTCCATATGCTTTGGTAGAGCATGATGTGTTAGCAGCATGTGGCGAAGACGATTCACCTCATGGAGGACAAGAAGCAAGCAAAACCTCCAAGGCATGCTCCAGTAACTTAGTTCCTCCACCTAGGCCTTCCTTCCTAAGGTTTCCCCAAGACCCTTGAGACCTTAACACTTAGCTAACTTGTGCTTGTTCTGTGTTCTTCCCACAGAAGATAATTGTTGCAATCCTCAGCATTCAAAAGTACAATTCTGATAACAAAACTAAATTTTCAACTGTCTATCTGAAGTGCTTGCTTTAAGTCTTGGAATAACTTCTGCTTTCTAGCTATAACCTTATCAACCGACATTCCCAATATGTCATCTGATAATGGTGTGGCTGCAGAGGTCAACAGTACATCAAGGTAACCCGGCAGAGAGTAGGAAAGGAAGGCTCCTGTGAAATAGGTATTATAGCCCAAGGTACCAAGTGCAGATGAAGCTTTCAAAGGGTTATGTTGACGGACTTGTTTTCAAGTGTAACAGAATAGAAACAATCCTTGAGGGTATTCTTTGTGATTGTCTCCGGTGTCATTAAGAAATATAATACACTCAGAATAACACTTTAGTCCTCCTTGGGAAAAACTCTCAGGCTTTCAAAGCTGCCCTTGTTGCTCTCTCCCCTTAGTCCACTCCTGGCCCAGTCCATGCACAGTGGCTCCAAATGAATACACGCTGAAACAATCAATTCTTATTGTGACTCAGCTCTAAATGTGACTCCCTAGTTCTTACTTCTTCCACGGTTTTCCTAGAAAGTGGCTTTGACATTCATGGTTATGGGTTCCTGGGGTCTTTTGTAAATTGTCACATTCTTTTACAAAGGCTTACCTCTACACTAATGAATGAAATAGATAAAAAATTAATATCTCCACATTTATTCCTTCCATTGACATGGCTTATGTTGGATGAGTATTCTCATAGCTTTTGCAAGTAGGAATTTAGTCCTTAAATGTGGGACACCCAGCTACCTCTTCCACAGCTATTCTCCATTAGTGGACCACAAGCGACTTAGAAATCCACCCCTAGATAGGAAAATGAAGTTAAGGTTGAGCCTCAACCAGTAGCCAAAGTGCTTCTTTTTTGTTGTGTTCGATGATGATGTGGTTGCTTCTCTTCACATCCTGCCAGGTTCCTTAAGATGGAAGCAGATGAAAAATGAATCCATTTTCTGGCTATTTAGGAGGAAGGTGAAGCTCTTCTGTTTCAGATACATCTAACATGTGTTGATTTTTCAGTCACCCAGTTCAATCTGTCTCATTCTTGAAAATTTTTGTTAATACATGTCTATCTTCACTTTCCATGGAACTATAAATTTTTATTTTATATTACTTCATAAATATTTTCTAGGACTTGGGAGAGGTTGCATTCGAGACATCATTTTCCACATTATGCTGATTTATATTTTATATAGCAAAGATGGTTGGCTATGGGAAAGAGAAAGGCTCATATGATTAACTTTTCTTTGAAGCCACTGTAGAATGTCAAAATAAATGACAACCATTGATATAATGTAAGCTAGATAATCTCACTGTCATTTCACCTTGAAATAAAAGTCTTGGTATTAGTCAACAGAAACTGAGTTCTAAAACTTCCTTATATCCTCTGAGGGTTGGATTATTTGTGTCATCAACTCTTACCCAGATAACCACGGCTTAAGACTTAGGCTACATACAGCCTGGCACCAGTGGCGCATGCCTGTAATCCTAGCTACTCAGGAGGCTGAGATCTAATCTGAGGATTGCTGTTCAAAGCTAGTCCTGGAAAGAAAGTTCATGAGATTCTTATCTCCAATTAACTACTGGAAACTGGAAATGGTGCTATGGTTCAAACAGTAGACCATTAGCCTTGAGCTGAAAAGCTCAGGGACAGCGCTCAGGCCCAGCGCTCAGGCCGAGTTCCAGCTCCATGACCAACAACAACAACAGAAAAAGAGTTAGGCTACAAAGAAACCTACAATTCTTTCCCATCCCCACTGGGGAGATGTGTTCTATAAATTTCCCTTCCTGTCCTGAATGACCAGCATTGGTATATTTCCCATTATCCAATCCCCATAGACATCTGTGTTAAGAGTTAAAAGCTAATGCATGTTTTTGATTGGACTTCCTTTTAAGAATTCATTTTTGATAAATATTATAAAAAATATTCTTTCACTAGTAACGAATATCATTGCAAATTGACTAAAGATTTAGATACAATTCTTGAAATTCTTTTTTTCAGAATTATATAATATATGTTGTTTATATATAAATTTACAAAAACATTAACAAAGACTCAGAAAGGCTACAAATCAAAGAAAGGTTGAACAAATGGGACTGCATCAAACTGCAGAGCTTCTGCACGGCAAAGGACATAGCTTGCAAGATAAACAGGAAGCCCACAGACTGGGAGAAGATCTTTACCGGACATTCAACAGACAAAGGCCTCATCTCTAAAATATATGCAGAACTAAAAAAATTACCTTCTTCCAAAACAAAACCGCAAAGAACCAATAGCCCCCTCATCAAGTGGGCTAAAGACTTACAAAGAGACTTCTCTGATGAGGAAATGAGAATGACCAAGAGACATATGAAAAAATGCTCTACATCACTGGCCATAAAAGAAATGCAAATCAAAACAACATTGAGATTCCATCTCACCCCAGTAAGAATGTCATATATCAAGAAAACTAACAATAACAATTGTTGGAGGGGATGTGGCCACAAGGGAACCCTACTTCATTGTTGGTGGGAATGTAAACTGGTTCAGCCACTCTGGCAAGCAGTATGGAGATTCCTCAAAAGGCTAAATATAGAACTCCCCTATGACCCAGCAGCCCCACTTTTGGGTATCTATCCAAAAAACCACAAACAAAATCACAGTAATGCCACCAGCACAACAATGTTCATGGCAGCACAATTTGTCATAGCGAGAATCTGGAACCAACCCAGATGCCCCTCAGTAGACGAATGGATCAGGAAAATGTGGTACATATACACAATGGAATTTTATGCCTCTATCAGAAAGAATGACATTGCCCCATTCATAAGGAAATGGAAGGACTTGGAAAAAATTATACTAAGTGAAGTGAGCCAGACCCAAAGAAACATGGACTCTATGGTCTCCCTTATTGGGAATAATTAGTACAGGTTTAGGCAAGTCATAGCAGAGCATCATAAGGCCCAATAGCTATACCCTTATGAACACATAAGATGATGCTAAGTGAAATGAACTCCATGTTATGGAAACAATTGTTATATCACAGTTGTAACTACTTTCAACGTCCCATGTGTATCTGTAGCTTCTATTATTGATGATGTTCTTGTATCACCTTCCTGTGGTTGTACCTACACTATCTCTGTAATCTTATCTGAGTATATTGGAAATCGTGTATACTGGTATTGGAAGTAGGAAATTGAAAGGGAATACCAAAATTGAGAGACACAGGTTAAAAAAAGACAAACAACTACAAAAGCAATACTTGCAAAACTGTTTGGTGTAAGTGAATTGAACACCTCCGGGGGGGGGGGAGGGAAAGGGGGAGGTGGGAGGGGGGTATGAGGGACAAGATAACAAACAGTACAAGAAATGTATCCAATGCCTAACGTATGAAACTGTAACCTCTCTGTACATCAGTTTGATAATAAAAATTTGAAAAAAAATTTACAAAAACATATATAATGTTGTCCTAGCATATATAACATATAATTTATTCTAATGTATTATATATTTATGCATATATTGTATGTTTAATATAATACATTATTTTAATATGACAATATGTTATCATGTATAATACATATGCATCTGATGCATATACATATATGTATAAATGTTATATGTGACATATATCAGATATATAATATATACTATATATAAAATATGATACTAAATTATATTATTTTATATATAATATAAAATATTACATATTATGTCAGATGTAATGACATACAGTATATATTACTTATGCATAGGCAACATATATTAGCTACATATAATATAGTTATTTATAAAATATATAATATAAAAACATATAATTTTTAAAAATTTGTTGCAGTGAAAAATGGTCAAAATCTTAGAAATGTAACCGTAAGTTAAAACCATTTGCAGGATTACATAGTATCAACAAAAGTATTCTAACATCATATGGTAGAGTAATTAATGAAATGATTTGAGAAATGCCAAAATAATATTGTAACACATGTATAGGATAGACTATTCATAGCTCTGAAACAGCTAAACATCTGTGAAAATAAGTATTTCTATAGCCTTATATTTCTGTTGTGTATGTCATTACATTTAGAAGCTTCAACCACTCTTGCTTTAAATATTGGCATATGAAAATAAAGATTACTTTTATGGATAGTGCTCAAGTTTTAATGGCAATGATGACTAATGAGAAGCACTAATGTTTAGTAGTTTAGAAGTCATGCCAAGAAGAACATTAGGGTTTTCTGACAGCACAATTGAGTTGGATTTTATGTTCAGAATTTAATAAAAAAAAAAAAAACCACGGGTCTAATTTCTCTTACTATAAAGCCCATTGAAAATCTGATTCTGTCTGATATATTAAACAACACTGTTTACAATGTATTTCTGCTCAATAATCTATATGTTACTTTGATGCTTATTGCAGTAACACAGGGGTTTTCAGCCTTAGGATTGTTCTTGTTGTATTTATAGTTTTTCTCAATGAATATATAGTGTTAAAGAAATAGTTTCATTAATTTAGCCAAATGAGAAAAACTTAGAACATGATTCATGCCCTTTTTTTATGAAGTTGAAAATATACTACTTTTGGATAACTATTAACAATGCCACACTTCATTAATGATATATGCCAAAGGTCATCATATATAGCCAAAGAATTTCATGCCAGTAAAAAGTAAGATAAAAATGTAAGTGCTAGAAGAGAAAAATAAAGAAGACGAACAAGCCACCAACGGCATCTGATTTTTGTCTCCTTATCCTTGCAAACTGCCTGGAAGAAGAGTCAGGCAAGAAGGCAGGAAGAAGAGAGGGAACAGTTGAGGCACACAACTGGAAACCCAATTCTAAGGCTCAGACGAGAGGCTCATGTACACAATTCATGGTGATGCCTGTGCGGCCAGAGCTCAGTGTCTGTGCTGAGGATAGGAGAAGTGTCTAACATCACACAGCAAGTGCATGAAGATACATTCTGTGTTTTCTATTTGTTACACCGCTTGATTAACATCCTTATAAGAAGCACACAGTGCCGTTATGTAGGAAACGGCATTTTTTTTTTTTTCTGGAAGGTAAGTTTGAGAGTATCCTCTTTAAAGTTGCCATTCAACAATGATGACAGTGGGAGGTCTGCAAGTAACATCAGCACATATCCTGGTCCAGTGTTTCTGTCAGTAGTGAATCAAAAAGGCTACCTTGTAATTATGGAGATTATGTCTGAGATAACTACAGGTATAAAGCAACCTGTTTCACACATAAATGGTAGTAATTTCTGTTTTCTGAGAATAACTTGTGCATATATTCATGAAATCAACCATCTTGGACCAATATATATTTTCCAAATAATGGAGGTAAGGTAGAAGTTTTACACATTTACCTATAGAAAACAGGCTCAAATGCACAGGCTAACATGGGGAATAACACTTCCATCCCCTTCACCAATCACAGACACAGATTATCCCTCACCCAGAATTTAGGACAGGCTTTTCTGCTTTATTTGTTTTGTTTTTTGTTGCCAGTCCTGGGGCTTGGACTCAGGGCCTAAGCACTGTCCCTGACTTCTTTTTGCTCAAGGCTAGCACTCTGCCACTTGAGCCACAGCGCCCCTTCTGGCTGTTTTCTATATATGTGTTGCTGGGGAATTGAACCCAGGGCTTCATGACTACGAGTCAAGCCTTCTTGCCACTAGGTCACATCCCCAGCCCCAGGACAGGCTTTTCTGAATAACAGCTGTCTTTAGATTCTTATCATTCTGTGCCAGGCAGGTTTTCTGATTCCCCAGGGTGTTTTTGTCTCCCAACTCAAGCCCTCTTGTTGAGGACCTCTAGTTGCAGGGAGAAGAGCAAATTCTGTTTCTTTTCATCTTTGGAGTCACCATCCACAAAACCACCATCAATCAAAAGGAACTGGTGATGTTAACAGAAATGTCTAACATATCCTGTATTTTATATCTGCAGTCTATGAATCCTCTCTAGTTCTGTAATCAAATTTGTAGACCAGACCAATTGGTGCCCAGAGGCAACCATGATGTTTGACAATTCAGAGGTACTTGAAATACTGACCCTGATTACTGATGTATCTTTCCAAGCTTTCAATTTGCAAAATTGTTCCATGGACATTCTAGAATTTCCATAAAAAGTACAAAGAAGCAATGTTAGAGGACAATTGTTAGTACAAATCATTTCCAGGTACCAATAACTCATGTCTATTATACTAATTTCAGGAAACTGAGATTTGATGACTGTGGCTTGAAACTAGCCCAGACAAGAAATGGGGTACTTATTTATAATTAGCAACCAAAAAAGCTGGAAATGGAGCTGTGGCTCAAATGGTAGAATGCTAGCCTTGAGGAAAAGAGAAAGCTCAATGACCGCACCTAGGCACTAACTTCAAACCTCAGGACTGGCACCAAAGAAAAAAATGAAAAAAAGGCATGCATCACTGATAAGAAGAACAAACTGCCTCCATTGGCCCCTTGATAACTAGACCTGTCACATCAGCACTCCCTTCTAAAATCTATGACCTAAGAACCCCCCAATAGGCCCCTCCTCTTAGAGGTTCCACAACACTTCCCATTACCTCTACCCTGGGCACCAAGCATCTGATTACAATAGAGCCTTCTGGAACACTCAAACTACATCCAAACCATAATAGAACCTTCTTTGCAAAGACACAGTTTTGCCCATAACAAATACATGTCAGTCCTACTGACAGTCAGTGAAGCATT